>NC_086252.1:17768556-18068556 GCF_021018805.1 Prinia subflava
GACTGTTTTGCCAGTGGCTTGCCTTCTGTTTTTTAACTTGCAATTGCCATGGGGTTTTTTTCCAAATATATACAAGCACTACTTCAACTAATGCTTAATATGAATTTCTAAGCATGGTATAAAAACAAAATATTATGAAAGTTATATAGAAGGTATAAGCTGCATTTTATAGCCAGTATAAACACACTAGGGTGTTTTATAGCCATCAGTATTATCTCCTTTGACACTTGAGGCTTGTCCCTAGGAGACAGAAAGCAGAAACTTCCTGGAATTTCTTTAATTAGCCAGTTCATTTCACTTAATAAAACAAGAAATCAAAACCATATTGTGTTTCTTACACAGGACTCTTAGAAAATGTAACTTAGAGCACTTATATACTTATAGAGTATGTAGCTCTTATATCTGCGCAAAAGTGCAAGCAATTTTGAGATTTCCTAGTATTTTAATAATTTTGTTACAAGCTGATTTCACATTAGAAATGCTTATGGGATATGCCAGTAAGTCGGCACATGAGCAATAAGAAAGCTCATAAAAAGTCTGGTGTTAAAGTGCATTCAGAGCAGCTGCAAATGAAAAAGAAAAAAGCCCTTTTGCAATTATAAATAGTTAAGATCCTGTTAGCTCTAAACATCACCTGGAACCTGCTTCAAGAGAAGTGCTGTGCTTGTCAGCATCAAAGTTTAAGATCACCTGATTATGCCAAGATGCACAGGTAGCACCAAGTATATCCTATGCAAAGTACCTGTTTATGATGTAATTCTCACCACAATTATGCCCATCTTAGAAATCCAATTAAGCAGAGTCATGATGCAAAATCCTTAAGAATTCTTTTGCAAAGGACTTTGTTCAGGAAATATAGGCAAGATGGAGCTTTTTTCCTTTGATGCAGTTCCATTCAAAAATGGCATAATGTCTCAACATCTAAGCATGGCACATTCTTTAGATTTCAAGTAAACAGCATTAGTTTAGTTGTAAAATCAAGACTGTGCTTGTGTCCTCTTCCCATTAGATCTTATGGCATTCACTTCTACTGTAACCAGAAAAAAATCCATCTCCAAAGGTTGTCATTGTCATCTATTTCTGTCAAACATTTTCTCATGACCCGCAGAGCCACAAGCAGGTGTGTTAAGCCCATTTTTCATTTCACTGATGTACACCACCCACTGTGTACCAAACTGCTCTAAGTTGTTCTGGGACATAGTGCAAGTCCTGTGGACCAGGATAGGATGCCAAATGTGAGTTTCTAATGTGGTAGTTAGGATTTTGTGATTTAAAACAGGAATTGTGGTGGATGTAACACATATCTTGCTTTCTTTAGCAATGATCAGAAAATTCAAGATGCAAGTTCCTCCTAGTAACTGTTATTTTGCTAGTCTGTACACTACAGATAAAATTTAAAAACTACCTCAAAAATCTACAGATTAGCATAGATCCTAGTGAAACACTGATTATGTCTGATTTGCTAAAGTTGCTCATAGCTGCTGCAGTTGATGCAGGATTCTCTCTCCCTCTATGCCTCTACATTGTTTGGTAATACTGGGCTTAAATGATTTAGCTATTAATAATGAACAACAGCAGCATCCAAAAGACAGGCTCAAATGGCTGTTCTGTCACCAAAGGGAGAAAGATTATCCAAACTGCTGGCAATGTGCAATGGCTGTTCTGGGTTTGGTAATAGGCTTGATGTTATATTCAAATAGCTGTCATCTACATAAATATTAATTATAACTAGCAAGCTGGCTGGTCAGCCTTCAAGCTTTTTATTGATGACTTTTAAATTAGCTAAAATAATTGAATTTATCTTACTGAAGAAGAGGTAGAAATCTGCCTTGCTGTTTTCCAAGGAATAAATGTTCCATTGAAAATACTGTGAACTCCAAATCTGCTTGGTAAGGCAGCCCTTGGCCACTTCCCTGCCTGCCCCACAAACTTTCAGCAATTACACATTAAAAGCTAAATTAAATTCTGCACATGACAAGGCTTCCACAAATGCTGTTTTCCTGCTGTCAAGGGGATCTGTACCAGGAAGACACTAACTGTGATAAGATGCTACCCCTGTTCATCAGGTAGCATCTCACCATGTCTTCACTTTTACTGCTTCCCATTAATACAGGACAGCTTTAATTTATGGTGGGTTGTTTTTTTTTTCCTTCACACAACATATTTACTAGCTAGGAACTTGTTTTTACAGTTATGTATAAATCTTTTAAAATGTCAGTGATTAATTTTAAAATCTCATTTATCACTATATGATTAGTGAATTAGTTAAGGTTTGAAGAATAAATGTCAAGTAATTAGAAGCAATTTTGTACCAGACTCTCAGACAAGGTGATGGATCACAGAAAAGCCACTGGAACTGGGCCACTGGTCCCATGGTGCCCAGCACCCAGAGCAAGACAGCAAAATGAGAGGAGCCAAAATCAAAAAAACCCTAAACAGTAGAAACCAACCCCAAACGCCAGTGGTGATATTTTACATGAATAATGAAGCTGTAGTAACTGACTGCAGTTTCTAAACAACTTTGAGGCAAGATGAGGCAAGAAACCTCTGAAGGACAATGAGAAGGCCAGAAAATAGCATGTTACACATGTATTTCTCCTCTGGAGCCTTTATCCTTTAGGGACACTTTGTGAATACACCCGCAAATATTCCTACCAGTGGCAAATACAATAGCACCTTTGCTGCACAGTGTGAAGCTAGCAAGGCAGTTTTGCAAGGGGGGGGGAGGCTTTTGGAGGGCTAAGGATCCAGGGGAACAAACCACCAAGCTCATCCTTGCTGCCATTCAAAGCGAGGCCGTGCACACCGGGGTTCCCTTTTGTTCTCCCCCCTGCGGAAGGGCAAACCTGTGAGCTGGGCTGTCCGGGAAGGAGCAGCCCCTGGGGCCGAGCGGGGCCGGCTGGGAGCGCTGTGCGGCCTGGGATCGGTGTGCGGGCTGGGATCGGTGTGCGGGCTGGGATCGGTGTGCGGGCTGGGAGCGCTGTGCGGGCTGGGAGAGCTGTGCGGGCTGGGAGAGCTGTGCGGGCTGGGATCGGTGTGCGGGCTGGGAGAGCTGTGCGGGCTGGGGGCGCTGTGCGGGCTGGGGGCGCTGTGCGGGCTGGGAGCGCTGTGCCGCCTGCCCCGGGCATCCGCATGTCCCCCTTCGCTCCCCGTGCGCGGTGCTCGCTGGTGCTCGTGGTGGGCGCTGGTGCTCGGGGAGCTCCGCTCTTTTCTAATGAAATTCCCGGAGTTGTAGTTAAGTCATTGTTATCGCTCGTGTATAAGATGTGCTGGCTTGATAAGGCATTACGTAATTTTAAGATAATGTTGTTATTAAAGAGAAATCTCCATGAGGATCTCAGGTCCATTCAAAAGCAGGATGTGGCGGCAGGGCCCTTCGCCTGGTGAATTTCGGGCTGATGTTTTTTTCTGCTTTGCACCTTTGACTTGTTCCCGCTGTGCTGAGGCTGTGAGCCCTTGTGAAGCCGGAGCTGCCATGGGAAGGGGGTACAGATGGGGACGGGCACACTCCGTGCTTGTCCCAAAGCCCTTCCCAAAGCTGCTGCTGTTCCCTGAAGGCTGCTGGAGCCAGGCCCGAAACATCCTCCTAGGCCAAGCAAAAATTGTAATCAGAAATAACGATTGAGCTCCGAAAACTGATCAGCTACTGTTCCAGGCACAGTAAAATACAGTACCTAACTGTGAGATGCCCACCACGCCTCCCTAGGTTTTAACTGCTGTAATAGCAAAGGCATTATTAGACAATTGAAATGACTGATCAAATCACTCAGGCTGATCTTGACTCTAGTATTGATACTGCCTATTACAAAAAACAGTTTTACACTCTGAACAGGAAAGCATTTTTAATGTAAACATGCAGTTGAATAGTTAGCAAAAAAAAAAAAAAAAAAAAAAAAAAAAAAAAAAAAGTTTGGGTGTAGTGAAAGAGTAAAAGCTGGCCATTTAATTGAAGGAAGTTGGAATGAAAGCTTGGGATTTAATTCCAGGAAATGTAAGGGGGAAAAAATACCTGAAGATCCAACTCATTTCCAAAAAGCTATGGAAAACACTCTGTGCACACAAAGGTCAAATCATGTAGGCAGAACTGCAAAGATTTTTTGCACTGCTTTTTTTTCCAAACCAGTTTTCATCTATTTTAACCTTCTTTTAACCCTGCAATTAAAATATTATTTGTTGGTAGTCCATCAGCTCAGTAAACGTTTGCACTTTATACATGCAAAATGAAAATATTTTGTGAAATCAGGTCCATCAGGTTGAATTTATTTGGGAAGGAATAAAAAGAAGGAAACAATCACTCTTGCATTTATTTTTTAAACTCTGCACACTAAGTGAGGTATATAAACAAAAACAACTGTGTTTTGAAATATATGGCAGATTAACAAATACCATGTTTTTGTCTTAAATAATATTTAGATATATTGAAAACTCCCCATGGTGTTTTCCCTTGGAAAAGATTAGGCAGAATGTCGCACATGAAAACCTGAGTGCAGCTGACCGCACAAACCACCTGTTTTTCAGACAGGCCTTTATGCTTTAGTTGCCTTGTGGAAGGAAGGGTGTTTTATTCACTTGCTGACCCTGAGCTGCATTCACAGAACCGAAACCATCAATTGCAGCCTATGTCCGTGCTTTTCCTCCCCCAGGCTCTTCTCTGCCGAAGCCTTGCCTCGCAGGCAGGCTTCCCGCTGTACTCCCGCCCCGCGGTCCGCAGGAGCGGCTGGGACAGGCTCCATGGGCTCCGTGAGAGCCCCTGCAGGGCCGGCTTGCCCCGCCTGAGCTCTGCGGAGCCTCTGCTGAGGGTGCTGCGTTCGCACAGCTCTGGCTCTGGATTAAACTTGCGTGGGCTGTGAGCGGCCGGATTTGAATTCTCAGCGCGCACAGCCCGCACCTGAGAGCAGCGCCAAGGCTGCGGCAGGGGAAGCGCGGATCGCCGGGAGACGGCGGGCCGGTCACCGCTCCTTGGCCGGGGCTGCCCAGCCTCGCCAGCCCCGCGGTGAGCGAGTGTCCGCTCCCAGGGGAATCGCGGGCGAGTGACACCGCGGGCTGCGTCGCCCTTTCGGTTAAGCGCTTTCAGGGCTGGAATTTACAGTCCTGGACAGCGAAAAACGGTGACAGCTGGGCTGGGTGAAATTTCTCGCACTGAAATATTTTGACGGGAGATCTGTGTGTTGGCTCTCTTCATGCTTGCTGGTGTATAAGTAGAGATTTTCACCTCGCTTTACAGAGTCACGTTTTTCACAGCACCGTTGGCTCTTCTGCCGGACCAGGCAGGCGCAGCCTTGTCAGGGCCGAGGAGGCACGGGCCGGGGGAGCGCTGTTTTCCCGGGGCGCCCCTCGGAGGCGGCGGTGCCCGGGACGGCGGCGGCGGTGCCCGGGGAGGGCCGGGCGCGGGCTCCCCGCGGGCCGTCCCGCCGGGACGCGCCTCCCTTTGTGCCCGGCGGCGGCGCGGCCGCGTTGCCATGGGAACGGTCCCGGCGGCCGCGGCGGGCGGGGGCGGGCCGTGCGCGGCGCAAGATGGCTCCCCGAGGCGGCGGGACGCGGCGTGAGCGCCGGGCGGGGGGCGGGCGCGGGCTGCCCCCGGTGCCGCGCGTCCCCGGCCGCCCTCCCCCGGCCCGGCCCTCCCCACCCCTTCCCCTTCCCGCCCCCTCCCCTTCCCTGCGGGCCGCGCCCGCCCCGCCCCGCGGCAGCAAGTGGCAGCGGCCGCCGGTGCCGCGGGGCGCGCTGACAGCCCCGCGCCCAACTTGTGTTTCAGGCGCGCCCCGCCGCTGATGCGAGAGCTGCCGCCGCGCCAATGCCAGCGCCGCGCCGCCCGGCCAGCCCCCGCCGCCCCCCGGGCCCGCCCCGCCGCCGCCGCGATGGCTCTGACCTTGTTCGGTGAGTGAAGCGCCGCCGCCTCGGCCCGCCGGGCGCGGGGCCGCCGCCCCCATTGTCTGCGCCGCGGCAGCGCCTGGGCGTGGGCGCCGCCCGCAGGGCCGGGCCCGGGGCCGCGGGAACGGCGCCCGGCGGGGCAGCCCCGCTGCCCGCCCGGAGGGGCTCGGCTGCGGCGGGCGGGGGAAAGTTGGGGAGCCCCGGGGAGCCCCGGCAGCCGAGGGCTGCGCGGGGGGGACCCCCGGGAGCGCCGGGGCACACGGGGCGCCGCTGCCCGCGGTCAGTCCGGGAAGGGCTTTGGGAGCGCTGCTCTGGCCGTGCTTCACAGCCTGGGACGGCGTGCTGGGAACCGGCTTGAGAAAACTCCAGTTTAAACTGTTGAACGTGTGCGTTCCGCTAAGTAACGTTATCAAACTAGGCTTGCTTATGCTTGACATGCGCAATTTCACAGCGGGCAAACAAACAAAAAGGCTTCAAACTGTGTCTGGAAACATTAGGGAAATGAAGCAGTTCAAAAGAAAACAGAAATTAATGTGACTGAGGTCAGTACAGAGGTAACAGGATAATCGGGATACTCGTTATTGAAAAAAGCTCGTGCGCCATAACTGATTCCTAGTGACTAGAGGATGCGAAGTGTGTTCATTGTGTGGATTTTATTTCATATGTAAACAAATGGCTTGCTTTCATTCATCTCCTGATTCTTGGACTGGTACAATTTCTTAAAAGACTAAAACAAATTTTGGGGGTTTTCTTAAAAATTGCCACCTGCTATATTATTCTGCATATTGAGCCCCATCTAAGAAGTTTAGCACATGTTGCAGGATAGCTCTCTGCAAATAAAATCTATGCTGTACTGGATTTAGCTACAGTGCTGTCTCCCATATTTATATTGCCTCTTCGAGTTTGTTATGATGTAAAATGTTCACAGGTCACAGTAAACTGTCTCTGGCATTACATGCCTGATCTTGTCACTGAGCTCCCAGGACTTCAGGAGGTGCAGGTAGGGGGGCCCTGCAGGTTGTCGGATGTAGAGTGAGGATCAAACTCTTCAGCTGAGAAGGGAAAGTGAACACAGAGATCAAATGGCAGATTGGATGGTTTAAAACAACCGTCGTGTATGTTACATTGTATCATTTTGAGTTAAATTGTTAGAAAATATATAGTTTGTTACACTGGCACTGGAGATAAATATTGTAGATTTCCCTAACAGAAAAAAAAAATAGGCTGAAATATACACATTCTCTATCCTGAGTGCCAATATAATCTTTGTCTGCAAAAATTGAGAATATTTTAATTTTAACCTTTCAAGAAAGTGGCATTCCTATATCCTATATCCCTTTTTTCTTAACTTACGTGATTCTTTTCCAATTTGCATGTGTTTGATCAATTGCATGACATATTCCGTTAATACAAATTTGTCTTACAAAGTGACTTGGTGGTTCTGTGTGTTGTCACATCTGTTGTTATAGTAAATGTCATTGATACATGTAAAAAATAACGAGTCAAGAAGAGACAGAGTGGGGTGCTCTGCTGTGTCTGTCTGGTTTTTAAACATTATCTTGCTGAGGGTAAAACCTCAGGATTGCACCCTTTTAAGAAAACAAAAACTGACAATAAAACAATGCAACAAATATGGTTCATATGCATCAACAAACGAACGTGGTGCCTTTCACAAATGTAAAAGCTTTACAGTATGTCTTAAACTATGAGTGCAAGAGTGTGAGTTGTGTAAATGCAGAAATGTATGTGAGTGCAATGTTTGCAGATGTGGTTGTTTTTAATTTATGGTTGAGCTAGCACAGCTTTCTGTGTTGCTGTGAGTCCTCTGGGCTGAGGTAGCTTGCCATACTTTGTCTCAGCACATAACAAAGACAGACTACAACATGTTTCCTTTAAGCTTCAGGAACAGTGTTCAGCCTTTATTTTAAATGTTGGCTGCTGGTGGATAGCTGCATTTTCAGTTAGTGCACTGAAGCTGACCCATAGTAAATCATTAAAAATATAACCCACAAAAGA
Organism: Prinia subflava; assembly: GCF_021018805.1. Classification (NCBI taxonomy): domain Eukaryota; kingdom Metazoa; phylum Chordata; class Aves; order Passeriformes; family Cisticolidae; genus Prinia; species Prinia subflava. The sequence continues at coordinate 17,776,441 of NC_086252.1, forward strand.
GAGGGGTTTTGTTTATTTCAACATAACCCCCTACCAAAGCAATATTAGCAAATCTGAGAAAAGGCAAAATAAATGTCTGAATTAATATATCTGTTTTAAGGCATTAAGGAGCTGTAACTGTACTATTTTAAATTCACATCTTTCTGATACATACTAGTAAAATTGTCCTGAGCAAACAGGTCTCAGGGGAGTGGTTTCTTTGGTTCTGCTCACTCACATAAATTCTAGGCTCAGTATTGCATTTGTATTTTCCCTAGCCCATAATGATGTTTCACACTGAACCAAATTTCACCATTCTCAGGCTGCTTCTAATAAGTTGTGCTCCAGAAGCATGTAAAATTTGAGATAAATTGCCATGTCAAATTTGGTGGGGGAGAAAATTCCCCGAATGTCTTAGGTTCCTTTCAATCAGTGTGTACTTATGTGAGCACAGCAAGGGAGAGGACAGAGTTGGGAAATGTCATAATGTGCTTTCTCCACACTCTTGGGAGTGTTTTATGGTTTTTTAGGTGCATAGTCCAAAGACTCTGCTAGGAGGGGCCAGGTCCAGAGACCAGGCTGACGTTGTTGCAGAGCCTGGATTAGCAGGGACATGCACTTCCCAGGCGCTTGAGTCAGGTCCTGTTGGAGTTTGCCCTTTGCCATTGTCCTCAGAACATTGCCACAGGTGCACTGTCTGCAGTTTGCACCTTGGAGGTGGCAGCTTGAGACTCCTGGGAAAGTTTGTTGTGAAAAAAGTTTCTAGCACTAACAATGTATTAACAGCATTTTTCTAGAGAAAACCACATAAAGCCTAAGGGGTTCCGGATTTGCCCCTTTTCAGTTATAGCTCATTGGCAAGATTATGGTGCAACAATAAACTACAAAGGAGGAAAACATTAAGACTCTTCCCTTTATCAGTTTTAGTTGTTTTGAAATTCTTTTCTTCATCTTGTCATTGTCTCTCACTCATGACTTTCCAAGATCTGTGCTGACAGCTGGCTGTGTGGAAGATATATAGGGGGCTGCCCGTGTTCTCCTGGTGCAGTGGTACAGATGATGAGTCTGTTTGTGATGTGGGTTTTGGGAAAGAGAAGTTCAGCTGCTCCACAGATGGGAAGAGGCAGAGCAGCCCCTCTTGGAATTAGTCAGCAGTGGGAGAGCCTGGAAGCTGATAGCTGAAAACGTACCTCTGTTACCTCAATCACACTGGCTACTTCAGGCAAACTGGGTGTCATCCCAGCAGGGTTCATGGTTACTCAGAGTTAACACTCACAGACACATGCTGTGATTTTGGCCTGTTCAGGGCCAGAACTTGGGCTCCAAGATCCTTCTGGGATCCAACTCAGGATATCCAGGGACTGTGTGATAAAGTTACAGCGGCAGAAATAGCCTGTTGTAATTATAGGTGGTCACCCATACGTGCTGTACTTCTTCATGGTACCAGCCAAAGTAGGGTTTTGCTGGTACATTCAGTTTGTGTTCCAGGGGCCAAACACTTGAAATGCAACTTTGACCTAACACTGGAAAGCAGGTCCTGTGCAAGGACTGCATCAGCAAAAGACTGGAAGACAGTAACTTTCTCTGAGAAATAGAAAAAAACAACTGTCTGACCCTTTTGTTTGTTGCAAGTAATAGATGCAATAGGTTTGACATCTGTGTGAATTGCTTATTAAGAGCTGGTGGGGATTTTAAAAACATCTTAGTCCACACAAAGTGCGCATTTTCACGTGCAGTGTGTGTAAATGTCTGGAACTTGACCAGATGTCCAGTTCTGGTGCTGTTTTCCCTCCTACAGCACAGTCGTGTTGCCTTACAGGAGGCTGTGGTGATTACAGCCTCCTTTTTCTCTCTGTTTCTTGCTGCCTGCTGCAGCAGCTGCAGTGGTGTACAAGCTGTGTCCCTCTCTGCCATCTCAGCACAGTCTGGTGGCTGCACACCCAGCGGTCGGGAAGCTGGGCTGAAGCCACTTGCCTGGTGTAGCAGAGAGGTGGCTCAGGGGTACCACCAGTCCTGCTGTGCTGAATCCCTGCGGGGTAGCAGCTTCCCACTGACAGGAAGAGCAATCAGTCACATTTCTAAGGCTAGACTTCCGAAAGCCATCTGTTAATACCCTAAAATGTGAGATTGCACAGCGACACGGCTGAGGTGCACACTGTCATTCCACTTGGATGACTCAACTATTGGAAAGATAACAAACAATGTAGAGGGAAAAGGAGGGGAAGTATTAAGTTATCCCACTGTTTGCTTGTGTCTTTAAATATCCTGAAAAATGTTTAAAGAAAGTCAACATTGTACTTTGAAAGAAAAATAGTTTTGTTATGTTTAATGTTTGCGAGTTGTCTTTGTCTTTTATGAATTCCCTCCCTGTTCATTTATTTGCTCATCAACTCTCTTGCGTGAACAAAGGAAGACATTTCAAAAGAGCCAGGAGAGATCTTCATGGACATATTTGTCATTAGTTATTCATGCTCTTGGCTTCTTGCTCACGGCCTGCCACTGGATGAAAACTCATCCCTTAGTATTGGTGGTTAAGAAATGAGAAGCAAAGCAATTCTCTTTTAATCTTCAAAGTGCTTGCACTCTGATGAGTGGCTACAGATGAATGGGATTAGAGACAGAGCTGTAGTCAGCATGACAGATATGGTTTTATAAGGAGATGATGAACAAGGGCAGTTTTTAGAGAAATTTTAGAGAAATTTTGGAGAAATCTCTCATTTTAGAGAAATCTTTAGGGAAAATATCAGAATAAAAGAAAAACAAGAAATACACTGCTACAGGCAGAAAGGGCAGGGACAAAGAAGCCAATGATACCTCCATTTCAGGTATCCATGTGTTTCTGAAAGAGCATGTAAACAGTAATTTGCTCACTTAACAGAATTACTTCCCTGGCTGTGAGCTCTGATGTCATACTATCCAAAATTAATTTTCTATGACTATTTACTACTATGGGTATGAAGTGAACCTTTTGAAGTAAGTTCTTCCATAGTTGAGATACTAATTAACAAATTACTGTTTCAAGATCTATGCATCTGTGATTGCTGTTCTTCATGCAAACTGTGCTTACTGACTCATGGCTGTTCAAAAGGCAGGATATACTTATGTTGGTTCAAGCACATATTTTCTAATGTGTCAGTCTTAAAGAGAGAAAATTTTCTTGAAGTAAATGTTTTCTTTTCCTGGGAAAGGGCATTGAGTTTTAGAGTGCTTGGTTAGCACAGGTACAGAGAAAGTAAGTGTTCCTCTAAAAATGGCTCACAACAAGTAATAGTGCAGATTCTCTGCAGAATAGGAAATACTCAGAAATTAATCTGCTTATTTCTTGTCTTGTGTGCAGAGCCTTCTAAGAACAGGAAATAAACAGATCACCTACAATTCAAGTTCTTCTCTATATTTGTGTATGTGGCCCTGAGCTATGCTTAAAACTTGTGCTACCTGTGATTGCAAAGTTTACTGACAGAGCCCCTCAACTGAAGAGAGTCCAATTGTACCAGAAAGGTGTTCTCTGAATATGTTCCTTAACTGAAGTAGGTAATGGAAGCTTGTTCATGGAATTGGGACATTTACAGTAGGGCTTTTGACACTACAGGGAACATACACATAGAATGACAGGAATGGTACCTATCATGGATGCTTCTAGGAAAAAAAAAAAAAAAAGTAACTTTGAAAACTGTTTGAAGAGCATAAAGTGAGCAACAAAGTGAATACATATCCCATGTGGCACTGCCTGTGCTAGGTCTTTTTCACCAGGAAAGCAGTGAATTCAAAGTGATCTTTTTAACCTGGTTGCAGCAGATACTCTGGAAGTGGTTTGCCCATGCTTCAAGTACTTGGGTTTCATTCAATACTGACTGAGACCAAGCTAATTTTAGAGGACATTTAAGCAATTCAACATCTAGTCACAATGAGAACTACAAATAGCCTAATTAGCTGAAACAATTTAGAGATATTAGTACAATGTTTACTTTTGGGGTTTTATTAACATTTAAAAATGAAGGTGGTTTGTTAAAAATTGAAACCACTTTAGGAAGATGCTAGACCTTCCAGCTCCCCTTCATGCATCTGGAAGGAAAAGTGTCCAAGTGCTGAGAGTCGTAAGAATATTTTCTCCTAGGTGCTGTGCTAACCTTTCATGATTTATAGAACCCAATGAAACAAATAAGGACAGCAGGCTTGAAAAGGTTTTGCCAGCAATGCAGTCAAAAGAAAAACCTGTATAGGATCTATTAACTAGTAAATTGGTATAAATTGATCAAAATACCACAGAAGTAACACTAACAGTATAGACAAGGATGAAAAAATTTGAGTCATGGCTTCTCAGCTTAGTGCTTAGAAGTGTGCTTCACACGGTGGCTAGTATAAAATTGCATTTCCTTTCAGTTGTGAGTATTGTATAAGAACCTAAAGAAATCAGAATTTGGAGGACTGTTGCTGAAACTGGAAAGGACATGTCCAGTTGTGTGCTCAGGTAATGAATTAAGGGGAGATTTTTTAATTTTCTCCAAGGAGATTCCCTTATGCTATCATCAGCTCAGGCATATCATTGAACTATTGCATCCCTTTCCTCCTTGACACCTGCAGATCCACTGAGAATGGAGATGGTCTGTGTAACACAGACTGTCATCTGGTGATGTTGAAGTGAAAGACTCTGAATGTGAGGATCTAGAAAGCTTTCCTGGTGTACACTTCACATTGGCCAAGGGCTGATGTTTCAGGTGTAAATGTGGGGTTTCTTCTGTTTGTTTTGGACTCAGCTGATGTTTTTTGCTTTGTCAGTTTTTGGGGACTTTGTTCTCTCACCAATTCTCTCTGAGAGGTCTAAACTTTTAGGTTTTTTCAGGTGTACAAGAAGCTTTCCATTGACAGAAAGCAAAGCTCAGTGTCAAGAAAAGATTGTGTTTACTCACAGTGGCAATACTACAGTCATAATTTAAATACTGCTCTAATCAGTAAACTCAAAGTTCAAGCCTTTTGGAAGACTATACTATTTTTGTTGAATAAAGGCAGGTTAATTAGGATCCCCTAGGGGTGCAGACATAGGTAACTGCTCTGTGCAGTCTAAACTGAATGAGCATTGTTGGACAATTCTGTTTTTTCTGAACATGAGGTGATCCACAGCTCAGGCTACTGAGCTGCTCCACCCTGTGGACAGAGATTGTACAGTTCTGCACACAAATGTCTTCACAATGAAAGAAAACAGACCTGAGACCTTGCCCAAGGGCACTTTCATGCAGTTATTAGCAGAAGATGAGCTGCTTCCTCCTCTCTCATAAAATCATAAACTGGCTTGGTTATTCTTTCACTGTCATGGATTGTATGTGGCTTGTATACCTTCACAAATGGTGGCAGAAAATTAAAAACCCTCTAGGATGTTGCTTTTTTGAGTCTGTGTTGAAACAAGGAAAAGTGCCATTAAAGGTCCCTGAAATATTTGACCTTCTAAAGTATTTAACAATATAGCTAGGGCTTGGTAACTGCATGACATCTGAGCCTCGAGCAGCCTCGCTGGCCATGCCCAGGAAGATGCTGGGAAGAGGAGCTGCAGTTCTCCATGCTGTTCTGAGGGTTTGGCTGTGTGTGGAGTGAGTGATTGGTCATTGATTCTAGTCAGGGGAAGGGAGAAGGTTGCTCACACCCAGCTGGGATGCCAATAGCACAGCTGTGTGTGCAGCAGCCTCTTGAATGTGTAAGAATTGGTTGATATTTGACATTTACAGCACTCTGAATGAAAAAGGTATATAAAATGAAAATGATATATATGAAGTGATTTCAAAGTTACTGGAAATTGTGCTCATAAATTCTATTTATTCCTCTGTGAGTCTAATTTCCATTATATATTTTGATACGTTCATGCTTGAATTTATTTTCATGACTTTATTAGCTGTTCCATGATAAGCATCATAGAAGGCTGGTCATGTCAGGGCTGATTTACTTTTGGTTAAGATTTTGTTAATGCTTATAGGATGTGATAAAGTGGTCTTTTTTTCATGTGACTGAATCTTAGCCCCTTGGGAGAATGCATTAGGAAAACTGCATTGTCTGGTTGCAGACCTCTGAAGAAGTTGCAGGTCTCTCTCGGTTCTGTAAGGAAGCCCACTGTCACATCCAGCTTTGGTGCAGGTGCCTGCATCTGGCTCTGCTGAAAACATCTCGTGGTTGGCTCTGGATACTCAGAGTGGTGGTTTCCTCTCTGCTGCAGTCCTCCATGTCCTTCCTGCTTCCTTTGTTGCAAGAGCAGTCTTGCCATTAAAGAAGCTGAAATAATAATAATACATATTTTCTGATCCTGATCAGAAACTGAATGTCCCAGGACAGCTTGCTTGTGTGAAATTTCACTCCAAACATCAAGGTAAAACTCTGCTTCCTAAATACTAGAATTGTTTTGTTGCCCACTGCACTGTGGTGTGCTAGCACAGCTACAGAACCACAGTTGCAACCATTTAAATTACATAGCAAGTACAATAGAGCATCATAGAATCACAGAGGGGTTTCAGCTGGAAGGGACCTTGAAGGTTGTCTGATTCCTGCACCCCTTGCCATGGGCAGGGACACCTTCCACTGGAGCAGAGCCCTGTCCAACCCAGCCTTGAACACGTTCAGAGGTGGGGCAGCCATGGCTTCTCTGGGCAGCCTGTGCCAGTGCCTCAGCACCCTCACGGTAAAGTATTTTATGGAGGAAAGTTTTAGAGAACTGCTGCAGCAATGGATAAGAAGAGACTAAATTACTTCTTGTGCGGTATAAATAGGGGATTGTGGAAAAAGGAGAACAGTTCTGAAAAACAAACTCAGTGCCTTACTGCAGTACCAGCCCATTCCTTTTGCTCACATTGGCAGGGTACAAATCAATCTCCTCGATGCTGAATTAGTATGTGATACACATTCAGTCCAGAGCAGACTACAGACTGTAAAAGTTGCTGATAATTATTTGGTACCAGTCTTCTAGTGTTTTTCAGCTGTGTTTTATGGTTTCCATGTGAATCTGGACACAATGTTTCAGTGCAATCCTGGATCATTTTTCATTAAAAAAAAACAGCCCACAAAAAACCTCAAACAGGTTGTACTTCTTCCTCACCTCTCTGTTACAGTCAGAATGTGCATACATGTGTTCATCCTTCCAATAAAGGAAGCATGATTTTGACACAGCAATTAATTCTACTCATTTCCTTTTCAGGTTTTTTTTTTAAGAGGTATATTTATAAATGAGACTTAACAAATGCTGAGAAAAATCTTCAGTGGTTTAATAGAAACAGAGGGAGAGGAAAGTTGTCACAGCATTCGTTTCCAGTGGTGAGCTCATGTGCCTTTAGCTGTGCTGTTGCGTTATTGAGGTGCTTAGGTGCTCCTGGCTGACCCGTGTATGTGCCCAGTGCCACATCAGGACAAAGCAAGCTGTGGTCACAGTCCCCTCCCAGCACCCTTGTGTGCTCCTCCTCAGGGCCAGAGCAGCAAGCACAGCAGGAACTCAGTGGAGCATCTCATGTTCCTTAGATTTTATTGAAACTGTACTATGTAAGAAGATACACCCAATCCACCTCCAACTGCACTAGACCAAAGATGATAATTTAGTCTTGACTTGCTCCTTTGCAGGCTCAGAATTAGCAGGAGCTGAACTGGAGCCCTGTGTCCCAGTTGTCCCAAAGCATGGTGAGCCCCAGGGTGGGACAGAGCATGCTGCACTCCTGGGACAGAAATCCAAGCAGCCTCTGAGATGAGTGAGCTGCAGACTGCTCTGTCAGAGGGAGAGCTCACTCTGGCTAATCCAGCTCGTTAACTTCTTTTCTCACTTAGTAGAAAGGTCCATGAGAAGCAGAAAAAGCTTTTTTATTGCTTTTTTGCGGGGTGCTGTTGATGCTGCTGTTAGTCATGACTTTTAAATGTAAAAAACTGGCATCTTCCTTCTCCCACTGCTGTGCAAGAGCAGCTGTGGAAGACAGGCAGGGCTTGCAGTGTCTCAGAGCTGTCTTAGCATTTGCCCTTCTTTCTGTACAGAAATCCTGTGTATCACAGTCTCTGACAATTGCTTGCAACATTCTGCCTTACAGCAGTTTTCACCAAGTTGTGTCAGGCCAGGACCATTTTTAAATTATAAAATGTATTTTTGATCTGTCATATCCTATCACTATCCTTGTGGCTGTCTCTGTGTGTTTTTTCTGTGCTGTCAATTGCCATGATAGGGTTCTTTTTACAAAGTCAAAGTGAGGCTGAAGACACCAAAAAAGCTGTTATCCAGAGAGACAGTGCTGGCTGGGGGAATACCTTGTTAGCAAGACTTGGGAATAGAGATACTGATCTTTCTTCGGTGAACTCATCTACAAGGGCCTCTGCTTCTTTCACCAGCTACTGTTCCTATTTTCTGTATAGATGTCTTATTATGTAGGACTAAGTCTGCTTTTCACTTGTGGACATTTCCATGGGATCGTAGTTCCAGTAAGGATGCACTGATATCCTACAAATGAAGCTAATAATCGTTGGAAGCCTGTTTGATGTAGTGCCATGATAACATGAGAGGTAATAACCCAAATTTCCATTACTTGTGGACCAGTTTTTCTTTCTTCTAATTAGTAGAAAAAAAGGAGAAAGAAAACAGTTTCAAAACAGAGACAAGAAAACCATCTGAGTTCATCTCCTGTAGGGGAAAAGAAACATGGAGTTACCTGAAAAAGGACCTAGAGGTTATCTCTGAGCATCGATCATATCAAGCTTTCCAGCTTTCTCCCATTCCTTCAGGGCAGTACCAAACCTCTGTTCAGCTCTCCTTCCAGCAGCCTGTTCCAAGCTCCCCTGGTCCACATTTCTCCTCCCAAACCCAGAAGGAACTGAGGACAAAGGGAAAGCCCATGCAGAAAATCCCTGCTAAAGCACCTCTGAGACCGTTTGGCTGTTCCAGTCCCACGGTGTGCTGGGTGGTGCAGGAGTGCACCCAGAGCACAGCTTCTCCAGCCCTGCCTCTCCTTTGTCTGGTTGCTGCCTAGTGCAGGACATGAGCCTGCCAAGGAGGAAAGTCATTATGAAAAGGATGGATGTAATGCTATAAACAGGGAGGGGCTATTGGGTGAAAGCTTTCACCATACTTCTTTGGCTGCAGTTAGAATAGTGAGCCATTGGCATTCCCAAAATGAAATGTGAAGTTTTCAGCTTTTCTAGCTGGAGCATCCTGTTTCATTGCTTTGGAGGCCTCTTGAATGTTTCATATGAGAACCAGAAGAGGTAAGGAGTGGTACATCTCTCAGACTGACGCTCAGGAGAAGCTCACAGCAAACAGAGAAAGCCTTTTGGAACAAAAGCTGAAATTCCAGTTTAAAAAAAAAGGCATCCTACCACATTGCTTCCACTTCCTGTCTCAGACTCTGCCAATAATTTTTTAGGACTTTCCTTCATGACACTGTAAAAAACAATCATGATCCTGGGCAGGGGTACTTAACTTGGCAGTTGCATCTGTTCTGAAAATAAGGACGTAAATACAAACCATGTTTTTGCCTGAGCAATGGTGTGTGTTATTGACAACTGTTTTAGAAAATGAAAAATCTGTTTGTAATAGGAATCATAATAAGTTTGTTATAACTTGATGGACTAAGAGTTTAAATGGGTCAAGTTTGAGGAAGGAGAAGCTACATCTATTTGACCATCTGATACAGTAGGAGAGTTGCTTTGGAACACGTGAGTCTGTCTTGATGCCAGCTATAACAGCAGTCAGAAATCAGATCTGCTCTTAATTTTCTCTGGAAGGCTCTGATTTTGGCCTGGGTTGCTAATGGGTGGTTTGGTTTGGGGTTTTTTTTATGCCAGGAGGGCTAATGAATGCTCAGCAGCTATCCTGGTCTGAAATGCAAGGGTGGACAAGTTCTCAGCGGGTTTTTACCAAGGGCTGGGGTGGCAGAGTCAGTCTTGTGCTCTTTTATTGAGGTTTAGTTTCTGGTAAAGCCACAATACTCTACTTAAAGATGTATTTTACACTAGGAAAGTGAACTTACATTCATTATGTTGGTGGTGTGTGTGGAAAAACAAATCAAAGCAGCCAAGCAAACAGTGATAAAGCATGTCTCCCCATTCAGCAAACTAGGCCATTATGCAGTGGAGGGAGGGGCTGTATTTCAAACGTGCTTGTCTTTTTTTAGGGTCTCTTCTCCTCAGCTTTGACTGGACAGACATTTTATTCAGGGGAGAAGATTCATTTACAGCTAGAAGACATTTTTACACCATATCATGTTATTCTTTTTCACCAGTAGGGTAACTGTTCCGAATATTTATGTAATCAAAGTCCAATCAATATTCCCTGTTAAATGTGTTAGAGAAATGAAGACAAAAAAGTATTTCTGTGAATGCCTTGAGGCCATGGCTATAGCAGTTGTCACTGGCTTGAAGTTATGGTAAAACTGATGTGTCCTTGTTAGTATTATCAGTGTTTGGAAGAAGTGAAGCAAGTGATGGGAAATGAGCTTTGTCTCTGTGCAGGCAGACTTTTAAAATAGGAGACAAAGAGGGATTTTCTTAAGAAAAAATAGGAAAGGAAATGTCAAAGGGTAAATGTTTCTCCTGTATTATCCCTTGCTGTGCTTGCAATGAGAGAGTATAAGAGCAATAACCTCCACAGATATTTCTCCAGCCTTCCATGCAAACTTCACTGGCCACCAAAATGTCTACAAAGAAAACCTGTCGGGGTTTAAAAACAAAGAAGTTTGATTGCAGTATTCAAGCTTGTGCAATCTAAAAGATAATGGCAAAAATTTCCTGTTAAATCTAAAAGAGGCAATTCATCCAATAAAGGCCTATTTCTGAAAATTTTGACCTTGCAAAATTAGTCTGCAATAAACCTTTCAAATAACACATAGGGAGGATGGGAAACTGCCAAACTTATTGATCCATCTCTTCAGGGCTGCAGTCACACACGGTCAGTTTTGTCACAATGAATTAAAAAAAAAAAAAAAGGGGGCTGTTTTTCTTTAAATAGATACATTAGAGGGGCATATTTGATTTTGGCAACATCTTCAGTTGGAAGTCGTTTACTGTGTAAATTAGACATTTCAGGATACACGTGGGGATATAAATCAGAGGGTTACAAGGCAGCCTTTGGCCTGAGTGTGGTTTTACCTGCAGCTGACCTGCAGAGCCATGTCAGGAAGCAATTCCCATTGTATGTGTCTTTTCTTAGAGAGCAAAGGAGGTGTTCCCAGTAATACTGAAAATCAGCAGCAGCCTGTTGTCTGGAGATTGAGATAGCCCCCTGGAAACAGAAGGCAACATTAAATTCTGTTTTTATTAAATGCCCACAAGGTGGCACTTTTCATCTTTTTACCTCTCTGAGAGCCATATTTTTATACTTTCAGCAACACTAAGAAATAATACTAGATGTTTTGAAACTTAGCTTAAACAGTAAGCTACCTGTGGTTTCACGGGGTATTTCCCCACCCCTCCACTAAACTACTGTCAAGAGAAAGAGAAAAACAACTGTGTTTTGCTTGTCACCATTGCATATGTGAAAATTTCACATTGAAATTTAATTTTTTCTGTAAAGAATTTAAAATATTTTTATTTCTCATCACATGCAGTCATATGTCAGTATTTTATCTGGCAAAGTGGAGGACAAATGAATACTTGCTTCCCTTGCTTTGGTTAAATGAAAATCTAGAAATTAATGATTTGCAGCCTGGTCTAATCACTTAGAGGATGAGTTCATTTCACTGCAGCAGTGCTTGTGATGAGCAAAATATTAGTTCTTAGAATTTCCCATCATTCATAAAGAGGCAATAATAGTAGACCTGCTCATAAAAGGCATTGAACTCTGGCTGTTTTCAGTGGGTCTCTCATTCAACCCCATTAGAAGCATCCCCAAAGAATTTATTATTGCCAGATCAGACATTTGTAGGAACAGGATGGCAGTGTGATCCGTTTTTTCTTTCCCCCTCAACACTAAAGTAATTATCAGAGCATGCCCTTCTTTAGGCCTCTTCATTTTTGCTGAGTGTGCTTTCTTGTCTCCCCCTTGGTCACATCAGAGAAATGCCATTAGCCCTTGTAGCTTTCTGGGGCACTGTTCACACTGACTTTCTCTTAATCATTTTTTCTCCAGTAATTATTAGAAACCTACTTGTACTTTTTTTGGAGTGGTAAAAGCAAAAGCATGAGAGGATGAAAGAGCAAATAAAAATAAGTGTTGTCCTATTAAAAATTCCTGGGCCCAGTGTGTGTGATCTGGTGCCATCTTATAATTGAAGGGGTGATTTCATTATCAGTGCCTGTTTTCAGTGGTTTGCATCTTTCCCTTAGATTGTATTTTACTCTTGTTTTCCTCCCACATGGGAATGCCTCTGAAAAAGAGAAGAAAATACACTGAACTGTATTCTTGCTTAGGTAACTTGAACATAATTTAATTTTAAAAGTCCAAAGCTGACCACGTGCATTTGAATTTATGGGCATCGAGAAGTGTAGCTACCTGTGCTAAAGGGCAAGGTAAAGGAGTAAAACTTTGTATGAGAAGAGTTGTCACTGGTGACTGTCACCTCTGCCCACACGCCTGGGCACATCCCTGTGGGTGGATGGCTTTAGTGATGGCTCGAGTGCCTTTCTTGAGTGCCAGCTTTCCCAGGGCTGGCCTGGGAGCTGCCTGCCTGTGACCTCTGCCTGCAAAGTGCCATCCCCTGCAGACAAACCACATAAGCTGGCAAAAGCTCCTTTTTGGACCCAGAGGCAGCTTGTGTCTGTGGTCAGACTGGGGCTTAGTTGGCATTTAGCAGCTGCCTGACTCCAGCTGCCCACCGTGATGGGTTGTGTCTGCAGCAGGATGGGCTCAGAGCAGGGGGTGCTCTGCTGGGAGGGTTAGCTGTGTGCTCACCACTGAGGTGCATGCTGAGCTCTAACACCTGCCAGCATGTGGAACTGGATGCCTGTTTGATGTCTTTTCCCTACCTGGAGAAGGTGGAGAAAATAGATGGTGGTTTATTTGGAGACTTTTGTACTGAAGCTCCTTACAGCGTTGGTGTCTTAGGAAGAGCCTTGATGTGTCTAAAAGTTTTCAAAGCGTTTTTCTTTTTCTTAATTCAAAGGGAATTGTGTGCCAAAGATAACATTAAAGCATCAAAGGCTCAATAACATTGTAGAAGTATCAGTCATCCTTGCTGAGTGACATACAGAAATGTGGTGCTTATTGCCTGGGGTGTTCTCAGCCCTGTGGGGATCTTCCCATAAACAAAGGAAATTCTGTGATGTCCCCGGTTGTGAAACCCTAAGTGTTTTCCACATGGCCCCAGGCCACATGTGCCATCAGGTTCTTGTCATTAATGTCTTTGTTTTAAGTCACTATTACAGCAACATTACATTTGGGTTAGCATTATTTATTCAGTGACTTCTAAACCCTAACTATTTTGGTAAAATAACAGTATAAGAGGTTTTGTTTAAGAGAAAAGGAATATTCCAAAAAGTTGCATGTCATATCTTTTAAAATGTGCTGTAGGCCCATGCAGGATATTTTGGTCAGAAATAGTTTGTTGCCCCTTTGCTTTGGAAAGGTAAAGGCAAGACAGGATTGAGCCAGAGGATCAGTTACATTTTTGTATTCATGTGAAGGACTTAAATGCTGGAAAAAGTATTTGTTTCTAAGAAGACATTTCTTGCCAGGTAAGAAAGCCTGACCACAGCTTTCTGTCTCATTTATTGACCCTGACTGAAGTGCAGCCCCCTGCAGCCTTTGACAGCAGTGTGTGGCACCCTGAAACCAGGGTGGGCCAGGTTGGTTTCCTCGTGTCATGGGCAGCAGCCACATGTGAACTTGCTCTTTGCATCAAGGTCCTGCTTTGCCCACCACCCCATTGCAGACTGTCATCTCACTTACTGCTCCTGGTGGCAGAGGGGTGGAAAGAGGCTTTGTGCACAGAAAGAGGCATCCTAAGGTCTTGTCTAGGAGCAATGAAGGATGTTTGGTGTGTGCCCCTTACTTCTTCAGTACACATCCTACAGGCAGGGGTGGCTTGGTGATTTCTCCACCCTGCTGCCCCTCTCCAGAAGCTGCCTGGCATCATCTCCCCCTCCTGCTGCCAGCTACACAGGGACTTCTGCAAAACACTTCCAGTGCTGCTGCAGCCAAGGATCAGCTTCTCCTATTTACCCTGAAACCATGGAGTTGTAGCCCATCTGTTTTAGTGCTGCTGCCTAGGGCAGTGGCTGTATTCATCCTTCAATTAACTCAGTGCTGTTTGAGTTTTATTTTGGTTGGAGTGTGTAAAAGCCTTCACTGCTAGGGCCTGCTTGGCTGCTGCTGAAAACATTTTGTGATGGCTCAAGCTTAGTTTCTGAAATGCTGTTGGCACTTATACTCTGAAAAACAGAGATGAAATGACATTTTGTGTTCAACTGTGCTGTTTTTGTGGCTTGAGAATCTCACCAGCAAATAAGTTATGGCTTTGTTTCTCTAAGTCAAGTGATTTTTTAATGTGCATCCTTTGGGCATAGAGAAGGTGCTAATAAGGAAGATCTGGGGGCTGGAGATGAATTTTCTAGAAGTTGCTTTTCAGGCACAAAAAGGAATCTGTTTTATGGGTCAGCAAATGGCCACATCCACTGGGCTGGTTGTGAATCTCTCCAGGAATTAATTTTTGACACACTCTGCTGCCAAACAAAGCAAGATTAGCATCTTACAACACACGCTTTCTGGTTAGTGCCTAGCTGTAGTTTCTGGAAGAATGTTTATACTTTCTTGCATCTTTTCATATTTACACCATTCTTTGGTCTGAGACCAGTTCAGAGCATGAAATCAGATTTTTTTTTTCTCCTGATCATGTTGGTATTTGGTCCACATGGCCAAGAACTGGCTTCTTCCACAAAGTTCCCTATCGAGATTTCTCTCGATAACTCCGAGGGTCTAGCCAGCGGAGTAATGGCTTAATGAAATAGCAAGACGGCTTCCCAGGATATGCTTTGTAAAATAAAGGTTTTAATAACAGCAAAAATAACAAACATTACAAAATGAAAAGAGATAAGCCGAGCACAGTGTACCGAGCACAGTTACACAGGCTAGGGCACTCCCAAAAAGCCTCATGCACCCCCTATGCAGGCCCTTTAGTACTCGATGGTCTAGGTGGGATTATTTGGCCCCTTGCCCAATGAGATGGACTCTAGGCTTTTGAGGTGAACTTCCAAAGCCCTATCACTGTGTCTGTGCTAGTACTGAGCCAATTGCAACGAGCAGGCTATAGAAAATTCTAGCTTAACTTCCTTATATAGAAACACCTACTTGGGTACAGAAATGCACGACTACAGTTCCCCACCTGAGGCCTCACCTGTATTCAACAGAGATATTATCAAATTAAACCAAAGGTTGGGGTAAGAGCTTCTGTCTCAGCAGACAGATGATTATTTCCTCCCAGGCAGCATTAATCTCTGATGTTAGAGATGACCAAGGTGCAGGTGCTGCCATCCAGTAAAATAAAACTAAAGCTGAATTCTCTACAGGAAATCTCTCTGTAAGTCCTACATTGCTTTATGAGGTTACCATGCAGAGTTGAGCTGCTACTGCTCCTCTACCCTTGAACTGGCTGATCTCCAGTGGGGAGAGAAACAGCCATTTCAAGCAGAGGTAAACATTTTTATCCTTTCTTTAAAAGGAATACACAAAGACAAGCACTCTAAACAGTGTGAGGCAATGGTAACAGTTTTCATATCTGCAGTTAAAATGTACACTCTGAAAGTACTGCAGTTGTCCAAATTTATATAGTGAATAAAATAGGAGTGGGTAAGAAAGAAGCAAAATAATGTAAGGAGATGTGACATTGTAATGTCACAATTAGTCACGTTTGTGTTTATGGAAAATCTGAGATATTCTCCTTGTGTTTGTGTCTGCATATGAACTTCCAAATGGCTGTATGATTGTCTGTTGGCACCAGCCCATTTCTGTGGAAGTGAGTATTTCTGATAGTCAGTCTGTGCTTTTCAATTCCTAATTGCAGGTGAGTCATGCTCGAGATGCATAGTTTCCTTCTTTTTGATGAACTGGTGTGCTCAAAGGAGGGCATTCTGGACCCCGAGAGCAATGCACCTGCCCACTGTGACATTTCTGACTGTGGCCAGACACTGCCTTTTGGGCTCTTTCTGTCTCTGTTTTCTCTGCATTTAAGCAAACAGTAGGGAACCTTGGAGTAGAGATGGGAAGAGACAAGATGGCTTGAGAATGAGATGCTGAGCAGATGGAATGGGATGGATAGGTGAGTCCTAACAGGACGACATTGGGCAATAAACCAATGCTCAAGGATGAGGAGAGAGGTCTTGCATGCAGGTGGAGATTGCTAAGGCTGGGGGAAGGCGAAGTCCTGGAGAAGAGAGGGTTGTGAGTAAAGAAGATGATGGAAAGCAAGTGCTGAGTATCCAGAATTTCTCCTGTGATTAGAATATAAGGAAACCAAAGGTTTCAGGAAACATTGCACTTCTGAATGAAACAAAGTGATAAAGGATGATCCACTTGGATCATGTCATCCTCAGGATTCTACATATATGAACTGACGGCATTAGATATTGCTTGTACAAACTGCAAAGTATCTGTCAGCTTGAAACTGGTCTCAGTTTGAAATTGCAATTTATGTACTTGGACAGTGTCCCTGATCTAAAATGTCCTTGCTGTTGAGAGTGCCTTCATACTGGTAAAAATCTGACCAATGCTGGTAGGATCACATCTGGACAGAGCTGATAGCATCGGCTTGTGTATTTATGTTTTCTGCAATGCTCTAGGCCTTTGGAGAAGAGTAGCTTTAAGCTGAATTGCATCTCAGGGCAGAAAATGCAGTTAAGATAGAACCTGATGCACAGCTTGTAGAAAGTGATTTTATCCTGGAAACATTTAGCAGAGCTGAGTTACTGTGAAAAAAATCTGAGAACTGACAGCGTAGAGTTTATTGCGTTAATTAGAAAGTGCTGCAGCATTAGTGAGAAAATGTATTTTGGGTTCCACATTTTCTGTGAGTTTTTATCGTGCCTGTTAGAGGTTTTCAGCTGCCTAATTGGAGATGCCATACATGGAAGCCTGTACTATCTGAAAATCAAACACTATTCCTAATAATGAATTTCTAAATACTTTAGATGTTTTAAATGTGACCGCATCTGTTAACCTTTAAAAACAGGTAACTAACAGACAGGGCTGGTGTTTATGCTTACTCTAGTCCATCGTTGTGTAGTAGGATAGTTTTAGTAATAGAAACATTATTGCTCAGAAACAAACACTACAAACCCTCTGCTTCACTGTTTCATTGTGCTTGTGTTTTCTACTACACTTTTTAAAAAAAAATCACAATAGAAATGACCTTTTGTTTTTTCATTACCTCGTGTGGGATGGCTGGAGGGTATTCTCACACTGTAAAGGCAATAAAGCTCACCAACAGAATTTTTTTCTAACAAAATCCTTCTGCACAGCTGCATAACATAAATCATTCCTTCCCATTTCTGAATGTTAGATATTTCTTGTATGAAAGTAACTGCTGTTCTTGGCTAACTTTAACAAGGTTTGAGTTTTTTTGTTTGGCACAAATATTGTCATTTTTTAGTTTTATAACCATAGTGCCCTTAGCTGTAACAATTGCATGGCTTGAGTGTGATGAGTATAGGTTAGACTGCCAAGATGTTTGTATTTACATAACAGTCAGCTCATATTTTAAAAATATTGTGTGTGTTGTCCTTTACTTTTATTTGTGAATTAAACTCCATATTGCCAAAACTCAGAGAATATCAAAAGTAAATTCAGGTGGTGGGGTAGGAGTTGTCTTCTGGGACTAAAGCCATTATTTTTACTTTAAAAATTTGTCCCTTTTCCATGCGACATTGCATTGCTAAGGGATCATGTTACAATGCTTCTGGAAGGAATCAACTTGCACTGCCTTAATTAAAGGTATCAAAGTAGGAATGAATAACTCTGGCTGCATCTGTTGCTACTGATTTGCTTTTACTTCCACGGTGAAGCACGAGCTGCTGAAGGTCTCTGCAGATTCAAGGTGTTCTTGCTGATCTCCAGGACATGGTAGAGCATCTGCAGGACCTTCCAAAGATCAAACCCCATCACACTCAGGGGAATGGCAGTTTAACTGAATGCTGCCTTAATAACAAAGTCATAATGAATTGTATTTACAAAACCCACTGCCACCAAGGTGGTCTGCAAGGACTGCACCCTCTTCATGTGTAGAGCTAAAATATGGGGTAAAAATGGAACAAAATTACAGTGCAGTCAGGGCAGGGAGTGTTCTGGGAAGGTCTGGCAAAGTCTGTTCCAGTTAAACTGGAAAATATCTCTTTCCACTAAGCTCTGGTTTAGAGATTTTTGACATGACTATGTGTGAGGGATGGACTACAGCAAGCATCTGAAGAAGATATTGCTTACTCTAAGGGGAGGCAAGGCAAAATCTCAGCTTCAGGCTCACTTCTCTCAAGTGGAGAAGCCACTCAGGCTAAAATTCAAGCCACAAGTTCCTAGATTGCTTGATCTTTATGTAACCTTGTAATAAAAACTAGAAATTCCTATTTTGTTAGATGTATCAGGTTCCAGTTCCATTTTGTGAGATGTATCAGGTAGTTCCAGTGAGGCGATGATTGCAAACAGAACTCGGGCATGGATGCTGCAGTCAGAAGTGGCTTCAGAGAGCAGGGCTGGCTCTGTGGGTGGCTCAGCGTGTGACCCTGTGGTGTAATGAGGGTGGAATAATTCTCACCAGCTCCAAGGCAGATGAGCACAACATCTTGCTAAAAAGCCTTGGTGACATGTGGCATCAGAACTGAAGCTGGTCAGAGGAGCCAAACAGTGGATTGGAGTTGAAGTTTGCAGCATAGCCCTGAGCTCAAAATGTCACATCAGTTGTAAAACAAGTCATAAAGGTGACAGAACTTAGACATTAGGATTTTTTTTTTTTAATTTTTATTTGAGAATTAAAATCTTGGAGTAGAAATATATTGGTACTTTTAATATATACTCACTACTTCCAAAAAGAGCTTTTACTCAGTATGAAAATACCCCTTTCTTTTTCCAAAATATTTTGCCATCCTTGACTCTAATTTTATTTTAAGAGTTGTGAATTGCCATCCAGAAGGGTAAAAAGCTAATGGTAGGAATAAGTAGCATGGAAACTCATTTATTGGAATATAACTTGTGATTATAAAAATCTTACTGGCATAGTTGATAATGGAACTTAAAGATATATACATAGTAAAATAATATACATTCTCCTTCCTCCTCACAGTATGCTGGGTTCTGATCTGCATGTTTGCCATTCTTCATATTTGTTCCTGTAGTTTTTATTCTAACTGGATTAAGAAAATACCTTTTCACATTTTTAGTTTAAGTAAAAAGAGGGACATTTTAACAAGTTGTTCTATGATAGTAAAAAGTAAGTTTAGAACCTAGGTGCAATATTATTTCAATAATTCTGTAAGTGCTTCTGCAGGTTTTTTCTGTGTTAAAATGTTTCCTATGCAACATTAAGATTTTTTGTTTTCTTTCAGATACTGATGAATACAGACCACCTGTTTGGAAATCTTACTGTAAGTATCTCAGCATTTTGGGGTTTTTTCCAAGTCACAGCTGAAAAAGTTTCAGTTGGATGCTTTAAAAGATTAATTCCTCTTTTCATGAGAATGTGAGTTTAAGAAACATCAAAGGGGTTCACTTCTGTCTAGAGATAGATGCAGTTGAGCTACCACCAAGGACAAGTGAACATAGATTATTTAGTGGAGTAGATTCTCTGCCTCTTATTAACATGAATTGTCCCACTCCTGCTTGGTCTTGCTTGTCTGCCTAGACCAGGGCTTGCATAAACTCCATTCATGCCCTAAAGTTGGTATCCTTGCAAACTTCTAGGGCTTTTGTGATCTCATGCCTTGCATCACTAGAGCTGAGCTTGAACTGGTTAAGAAAACTCAAACCAAATTATTTTCTTCAGGAATTTGCTGCTGTAGTAAAACAAGAGCAATTGTTTGGCCTGGTGTGCCAAATGCCAAGCAGGTTTTTTGAAGTCCTTACAGGAAGGGCCTGTTTTGCCAGCAGGCTGCCTGTGCTCTGCAGCTCTTGGTGTGTGCATGGCCCAGGGGGAGCTGCCCTTGCAGGCTGCCCAGTCAGGGTGCAGGGCTGCAGCACAGGTGCCCTGAGATCAGAGTGCCACTCTCTTCACAACTTGCTGTTTTCATTTCAAAAAAACCAAACCCAAATCAAACCCACAAAAAAGTAAACAGTCATTTTTAAATGCAAAATAATTCCATGTAAAGGAATGACCTCTTATTTGGCTGTGCAAATGTAGGTTTAGGGACATCAAACAAGAACATGAGGAAAATGTAAAAGAGCATCGTAGCTTCCCACAGTGGCTCACCTATAAGTTCTAGTTCTTTGTAGATAGAAAAGCCAAGATGTGAGACATTTTATAACTCAGGGAAACCACAGCAAGAAAGAAGAGTCTTCTATGAAAAGCAGATTTTGAAAACAGAATGTTTGTGTGTATAACACACTAAACAGTTTAGGGATGTCAGACTTACATTTGCATTACTTTGGATATGTTCGGCTTGGTGTCTTCAGCCTGGATAAAGGGATTTGGGATTTGCCCAAGCAACATTTCACATTGTGAAAATGTTTGCTCTCTAAAGGTTGAGGAGATTTAGCACTTGAGAAAATGTAGTTACTTTAAAAGCTTTCCATTCTGCTCTGGGAAACTTTTTAATCAGAGGTGTGGAATGAAAGGCTAAGTGAAAACCATGGTTAGAAAGAGAGCAAGTGTAAGAGGGCAGATGTGATTATTTTTTTCAGCTCTGTACCTTCTGTGAACTCAGGGAACACTGCTTCCTTGTTCACTTTATTCCGTGCCATAATCTATAGCAGTGAGGTTGAACCTCTCTAATAGCAGATCTTCATTGGCAGAAGCTGAAAGCCTGGGCACGTGCAGATGTGTTTGCACCCACTTTCCAGCATGGTTTGCCTGCACCCACTGTCCTACAACATCATGGTTTGCCTGCCATGGTGAGCCTTCCCCTGGTTCAGAAGTAAGCTCTGAATCCAGGGGTTTCATTAGATTTCTGTCTCATGACAGACAAAGAGGAATGCGTTGTTTGACTTCCCTGGCAATAATTACAGCAAGGAAGCTGATGTTGAATAGTTTGAATTGCATATATCAGTTAGAGGAGGAGGGATAGGAATCTTGTTTTGTAACTTAGCTAGTCAGCCTGCTGTGTTTCTTACTGGAAGAGGAGAAAAGTATTGCCACTGGTGAAAAAGAATTTCCTTTCAGAAAATCTTTTCAGCCTGGCTTGAAGTAAGCTGGGAAATAGTTCTCAGTTTTCAGCCAGTTTCTGTGGAGCATGCTGGTTGTGGGTCTCCACTGCTTTTTTGTGAAATTCAGAAAAATATTAACTTGCTCTTTCATGTTACTTTTTTTCCTTTGAACTTGGCTCTGCAGTTCTCAGAATTAGATGTGGACAAGGTCGAGTGCCACCAAATACAGCTTTTACAATAGAAGTTAGGGAATCTATGTGCTGGCAATACAAGTGGTCATGCTATGCTAAAATGATAATTGTACTTTTATATACCAGTGTACTGTTCCTCATCACTTGCAAAACTCATTTTTGTATTACCAGCCCAGCATGGAAATGACTGATTTTAGTAGCAACAGGAAAAACCATTAGGTATTTTTATTTAGAACAAAGGAATGTTTATTTCCAGTTTCTTATCATTCAGTGATCATTGGGCATCTTGCCATTTTCTCCATTCCCATGTAGGTTGACACATAAATACAGAATTTGCCAGTGGAAAAGACTTGGGATCAAATGAGAATCGTAATGAAGTCAAATTGTATTGGTTAAATTAATGTATGGTCTTATTATCTAAAGAAGGTGACAGCACAGTGTGGACCTTGGTATTCCTACTAATGATTGAAACATAACTTAATTTTAAAAGATTGCAATTCCAAATGTGCATTTGCCATTTCTACTGTACTATTGAAATACTAACTTAGTGATGACAGCCTCGTTTTGAAGGTGACTTGCCAAACCAGATTCATTTGGCCTAGAAGTTGAAAGTCATTCCTTTGGGATTATACTAGAAAGTCTGCACATACTACTAGCATTAAATTTATATCTGGTTGCAACGATCTGTTCTGGCTTGATGAAGCTTATTTTAAAAATAGAGAAAAAGGAGGAGGGAAGATATAAATGTAAATGTATGTCATAATTTGGGCCTTAGCTGTTTACTACTCAACTCATTATGTCTTTAGATCTGCAAATACGAAGGCCATCAATCTCTTTCCTCAGAAGGGTCCTCACTGAGCAGTGGCAAAGGCAGAGGGTTATCACATATTAGTGCATATTAGTGCACAGTTCTGAGTGATTCTGGGAAAGCCTTCACATATTGCAGGTGACTGGGTGTGTGCCCAGCATTGTAGGTTTGGGCTCCATCTGCTTACTGAACAAAGTCTGACAGCAGCCTGATTTGACATATAATGAACTTTAATTTGTGTTTATCATGATTCTTTTTCTTATCTGTTTGTTGGAAACTTGTCTGATCTCACATAGTTATTCCGTATTACTTGATCAATTGTAAACAAAATCAATATCCCATTTTGGCTTGCAACATTCCCTTTTTCTGACCACTTATTAGTAAATTCCTATATCCTTGGTAACCTTGAGTTAAACTTTGCAGAAATTCTCCTTTATTTAAACCACCATGTCTAATGTTAAAATGCCTAACTTACACAATGATTCTGCATTAATTAGAATTTAACTTCTGCCTCCTCCCAGTGTATCAGTTGCAACAGGAAGCTCCCCATCCTAGAAGAATAACCTGCACTTGTGAGGTAGGTACCACACAGTTTGATACACTCTAGTAATTCTGTGTCTGTACTTAATTGTGTCCAGCCCAAAGAGGGGTTCTTTGGGATTCTTTGTGCTGAATTTAGATCACAAGCAGGATTATTTGACAGAATTAAACAGGCAGTTCTGTGTCGTTTTTTCAAAAGTCCAACTATGATTCTATGAAGTGGTCTGTCAATTTTCAAAATAAAATATAGAGATTTAACAGAAGTGAAATACTGCATTTAATGGAAGCACTTGTTTTCCTCTGTTAATCTGATATTTCTAAAAAAGTTATAGCTGTAGCTTACTGCACTTAAGCAAGATACAGCTATAGGAAAGAACAATACATGATTTTTACAAGAATTATAGCAAAAAGGTTTGTTTTGACAAGGATTTCTACTGTTAATGAGAGGTATCCAAGCAGAGGTATTCCAGTTTAAATTGTTTTGCAGATATCTTAGGTACATCAAATAAGGTTGGATGGAGATTTGAAGGAAAGATAGCTATAGAAGATAAGATCCAGGCTGTGAAAAAAATGGAAGTTTTTCCAGTTTTTTATTCCCATTGAAACATTATTAAGAAAGTTCTGTTCTATTCTGAGTATTCACTATGGTACATTTTTTCTTTACATTAATATACAAAATATCTGAAGTCTTGTAAAAGCTTCGTATTGCAATACAGGTTAACGATTCACAGTGCTCACCTGGATAGGATAAAGTATTTTATTCCTTGCCTCCAATGGATTGTGCTTGTTGTTGTAAAGTGCTGTTGGATAGTTGCTTTTTCCTTCCTCACCTCAGAAGTATTTCTACAAAAGGTGGGAGTGGTGCATGTGTGTGGTTATGTGTACACAGGCATATTGTAAAACCTTGAAGAGGTTTTTGGTAGCCCTCTGACACCTTGAGATGCTGACATCATGCCTGCACAATCACTGGAGCCTTTTATTTTCTGAGTCCTGCTATTGTTTATTCTCATAGTGACAGACTTACAGTGTAATGCTCATAAAGTTGCCTGACTTGTGGTGATGGGTGAAAATTTTTGTTTCTTCAGTTAATGCTTTGAGCATCTCATTTGTGAATGTTTTAATTCCCACAGTAGTAGAACCTTCATTTTTCTGTATATATTTTGATTTCTTTGAAAGAAAAAAAATAAAAACAACAAAGAAATGAATAAAAAAACCCCAAACCAAGCCATAATTGAAAGTACCAGCACAGTTAAGGAAACCATACAATGCTTAATATGACAATTGTAATTATTTTTGTAATTATTTGACTGCACAAAGTATATGTACTCTGTAGTCAGGGAGAAATTGTAAACTGATAAAAGAGTCTGGGATATTCAGTAAGATATGTTGGCATTATATCCCAGGCTGGTTTGGCTGCAGAGAAGGGCTTGGGGGTCCTTTGTGCTAGGTGGTAAGAGCTCACAAGCTAATCTCATACTAAGTTTTTCTTCATAGTATTTCTTAGAATGATCTTAGCTGATCCAGTCAAGCAGAGACATAAATATGTATTCAGTGTCTGAAAATTGAAACTTTTTCCTGCCTCTGAGGTGATGAAAATTGTTCAGCTACTGATCAGATACAAATTGTCCTCTTTTTAGGATAGAACAAGAAACTTGCCAGCCAAATATAAAAGCATCTGTCTAAGTCTTCAAATACAAATCTCACTATTACAACTTTCTCATCCTCATTTTCACTGAATTTAAATTCTGTTCATCAGAAAATTTTATTACCTCTAATAGAGATAGTAAATTAAAAAGTTGGGCTGATTTACATAGTAAATTAAAAAGTTGAACTGGTTTACAAAGGAAAACTTGCTATGGGTGAGTGGTGGCCTCTAGCCTGTTACAGTCAATGGGGGATTTGCAAAAGTATCACAAACAATCAAAACACTGCTAGATCCTGTCACCAGAGAAAGAAATGCAACACATTCGTGTCTGTAATGTCATATTTCTATGAATTTATTCTAAAACAAGATTATGACATATGACAAACTTTAAGTAAGTGTAGAACTATCCCTGTGTCAGAATGAACAAAAAAATGAGACATGTTTTAAAATGTTTTAAAATGTTTTAAAATGTTTTAAAATGTTTTAAAATGTTTTAAAATGTTTTAAAATAGCTTCCTGAACTCTGCACAGTAAACCTGTGTCTGCACCATGGACATTGTTGTAGAAACTGAGAAATAAAAGCTGCAAATTTAGAAACTAGTGAGAATAGAAGTAAACACAAAACTATGAAAGAATCAGTCAGGTATTTAGATGCAGAACAGAGCATATTAAATACACATTTTAGCATTGAAGAATTAGTTTATTAAAAAATAGTTCTTGGAAGCTAACTTTTAACTAATAAAGGTAAAATTGAAGAAGTACATTATCAGTGTGCATTTTCCTACTTCTGCATTAATTCTTTATATTCTTCAGATAACAGTTTTTCATTATAAGTGTCAAACAATTTATGCAGCTGAGCTTATTTGAAGTGAAAATATATTCAGCGAGCAGTAACTTGTTAACCTTTCTCTCTGGTCTCAGCCTCTCCTGCTTGTGTTGAGCTTTGTGATCTGTTCTTTCTCAGCTGGGTTTCTATTAGCAGCCATGCATGAGTCAGTGGGGAGCAGAATCTTTTCCTAAGTGGTTGAATTATTCAGCTGTATAAACAAATTCATAAATATTAGGAAGAGAATCTTGGTCCTGAGAACACCAATGAGGTCAGTGGGAATGAACAAAATGTAATTTGGTGAGGTATTAGCACATAAATTGCTCTTCTTGCCCTATTGTAATGCACTTGTTGACAAAAGCAGGGGTGATGATTAGGGGAAAAAGCACTTGTTAGAGAATAATTGGAAATCACACCATAAAAAACCCTCAACCCTTTACTTCATGTGCAAAGGCACACATTGTACAAGTGCTGATACTGAGAGCTGCATTCTGCTGAATGACCTACTTAACTTGAAATGGTTCTCAAATAAAAAGAATTCAAGTTTCTGCACTGCTACACCAGTTTCATATCAGAGCAACACACAGATCAGTGGAGAGACGCTGAAGTAAAAAGAGCATTGCATTCATTTGGGATTTTTATTGTGAAGGTGCAGCAGAGCCGAGTCTTTTAATACTCCCTGAGGTTAAAGTTGATGATTCCATAACATTCTAAGGTTATTTGACTTCTACATGAGGCTTGCATGCAAATTATAATATTATTTGTCCAATTAATACTGTATTTCTTACATGAAA
The DNA here is from genome assembly GCF_021018805.1 of Prinia subflava. Lineage (NCBI taxonomy): Eukaryota > Metazoa > Chordata > Aves > Passeriformes > Cisticolidae > Prinia > Prinia subflava. Next base: position 17,802,438 of record NC_086252.1, read on the forward strand.
TTCATATTTGTCGTGTATATAATCTTATATACATGTGTGCATGCATAGGCATATTTAGGGCAGCCTTGACTGATACATGAAAGCATTCCATGAGCAATTTAAAGTGACTATATGAAAAAAAGGAAAGAATGGAGATAATTGAAATCACTGGCTTTTTCTGTCCTTTTAGGAGGCTTCATCCTAATTCAGTGCTAACATTTAACAAGCCTGTTAAACAGCAGCTCTGTGTAGTATTGTAAAAATAGTCAAGACAGACAGAATGAATGGGCATATATAATAAACATCCTTGTTAGAGCTGTTTGTAAAGGAGGCTTTATCTGCATGATATTTGACTTTTTAAATTTCATGATCGCTAAGTTCTTTTCCAAAGGAATGTCTACTGTAAGGTGCCTTCCAAATCTGTCTGATTTGTCTCTTTATAAATCTGGCTTCAGTGCCTTCACACCTCAGTTTGAAAAAATGATAAATTAGGCAATGGTAGATATCTTGTTGATCTTTGTGTTCCTTGATCATAGGGAGGAAACCTTGATTTTTTCCCGTGGCCTCTCCATTAGTGGTATACAGATAAACACATGGAAAACAAATATTTTTGCTAATGCTTTTATTTCCACCCCCCTTTTTTTTAAGTTAGAAGCAATTTTTAAAACCTTGCCAAGCAAACAGCAATAGGAAAATTTTCCCATAAGTAAAAATCCTGAGAAGTAATATGACAGTGTTTGGCTGATCTTTGCTGGATACAAAGGAAAAGTAACACCTGTGGCTGCCCATACTCACACTCAGCAATGCCTTGATCCAAAAATACTGCCAAATCAGGAAAAAATTCTGCAGAGGCTAATGACATTGTCTTTTCCACTATGAGCTTTAGCTAATAGGACCGATTTCTTGCTATCATCTTATTTTAAAATGTATTTCCTTTCTTAGGTCATTTTAGTTCCAGTTTTGGTTTTGTCTCCTTAACTTATGGATGGCAGACTGTGAAAGTTAGACTAATGAAGCTTCTGAACTGAACTGTTTTGCTTTCAGTGCTCATGTGCAAAGGGAGGATACGTGGGTGCCTGTCATTGTCATTTGTAGAAATAATTTTGTAGAATACAGTCTGGCAGGAACTTTTTAGAGTCCAAGGAAACACAAAAGACCAAGAAAGCTGCACTGGTTCCAGTGCAGTTAAGGATAAGAATAAACACTGTGTCTAAGTTGCAAGGGGCACAGTTGGTGTAACAACACCTGTCAGAAGCTTTGTAGAAAGCTTGAGAACAGTGTTTACTCTCTTGCATGGTAAATTTGGCATACAGGGAGTCTGTGTGGCTTTCTCACACACACTGCACTGTGGATGTAACCCACAGTCATTCTGAGTGAATTGGAAGGCCCTGCTGAGATCTGATGGAATTTTCTTAGTGTCTTAATGTATGTCAATACAGATGTCAAACCCTCCTAATATTATCATAAATGTAAAAAGTGATGAAAAAACCTCCAAAACACAAATAAACAGGCAATAAAGCTCAGTGACTTGAGGTTCCAGCTGCACTGAGTCTTATGCAAGCAGTAAGTGTTGCACATCAATATTTATACTGAAGTTATTGCAAGTTGGTAAAACTGATCAGTAGAGACAGTGTTAACAGAAGTGGTTATTTTCCTTTTTAACTCACCATCCACCAAAATTAACTGCAAGCCTAGCTACAAATGTCTGGAACTCCTGTGGAGTTTTTTTTTCAGATGTTTTGTTCCAGTCATTTGCCCGTTCACATTTTCAAGTGTTTGCAGCCTATACTATTAATTTTCTCAGGATTTGCAAGTACTCTGAAGATGCCCTGTCAAGTTACTAATGCATTGCTGAAAAAGAAAGGTTTTGCTCATATAAATTTTTGAGGCCTGTCTGATGAATTCAGTGAGATAAATATAAAATCTCACTAGACAGACAAAATCTTATTCATGACAGGATTCTTCTTTTAACAACTGCCCTAAACTAGTGTCTTGGCTTAAGGCTAGTTTAGAATTTTTACAAGTTTCTATAACAGCAACAATAAAATGCTTTCATTTTTTCTCTATGTTGCTATCTTCTTATTGAAGAAATACCCTACTTTCTTTCTTCTTTTTTGAAATGATCCAGTCTTTTCAGGCCCTTTGAAAACAGCTATCACACCAGTCAACTCTTGTTTGCTGTTATAAAGGAAAAGGAAATATTTTAGAACATGATAAATCTTTCCAGTGATGGAATGTTTTTTCCAAAGTGATGAATCGTTACAATAGCTTTTTATTTGCTGGGAATGTAGAAGAATTGTTATTAGACTGTATATCAGGATGTATGCTGTTTTTTGTTGTTTTGGATATCTGAAGCCTTTATACTCCACTGAAAAAATCTGGAGAGAAGCACTAATATTAGAAGGCTTTTTGTTGAGAAGATGGAAAAAAGAAACTGAAGTGGCATTCTGTGTTTCAGCTGGATTGTTTTATACTTTTGTAGTTCAGGTTGTATAATTGTTCACTTTTACTCCCCAAAGAGTTTCCCCCTTTAAATTTAGCAAGAAAGAATAACCTGGTGGTTTAGATTATTAGCTGATTTCTGTGAGATCTACTGTTCTTCACTCGACTCTAAACCTCCTGGACAAATGAAGATGCATTAAAATACTTATCAGGCAACTTGTACCCTGACACCCCTGCACGTTGTGTTTATTTACTAAGGTCTCTGGAGCACAGACAAGGTGGAGTTACACTACATAACACATGCACACTTGCCTTTGAAGTCTTTTAGGTGATAGTGCAGATCACACAGTTTAATGAAGTAAAGAGGAACAAGACTCAGGCACTTGGTGATTCACTCAACCATTTGCCCTCACTCTGAGGGGCTGTATGGTAGGGGCTTTATTGCAGCAGGGGCACCAACAGCTCTAAATTGAAGAGTTGTAGAGATGTTTCACTGTACTGGTGCACCGGCATGCATGAAATGCAAACTCATTTCCCCTTTCTGGCACTTTGTAAAAGTATATTTAATTAAATATTTAAAAATATTTAATGCCATCAGTGTGTATATGCAGAGTCCTGAGGATGACATGATCCAAGTGGCTCATCCTTTCTCACTCCATTTTAAGCCATTCACAGGTGCAATGTTTTATAAAGGTCTCCCTTTGATTTCCCTATGTTCTAATTGCAGGAGAAATTCTGTTGCAGATTATTTTTACCTGCACTTTGACATTATATCCCTTTCTGGTTTTAATACTATATTGTAGATAGTCCATTTATTGTATAGCTTCTCTTGTTATGAAACATTAAAATTTCTGTTGTTTCTTCTAGGTAGAGAACAGACCCAAATATTATGGAAGAGAGTAAGTAACAAACATCTAAGTTTATCCTGACATATTGGTTAATAAGAGTTACAGAAAAGGTGTCAGGTGTTCACTCTGTGCTCTTTGTTTCTTCTGCATGTTTTACAGCAGTGTGTCTCTCAGATCATTATTAAAGTGCCATCACTTTTGTCTGCCTAAAATTGCAGCTGCAATTTCTGATGGATGTGGTTATCACTGAGTGCTACTTTAAGTGAGAAAAACATACATACCTTTCTGTACTTTCAAGGGATTGTCTTCTTCTATCTCCCTCTCCAACTGGCTTTGCAAAAAAGGTGTTTCTGTTCAAGAAAAAAAGAAAGATATCTGGATCCCAAATGCAATATATGTTCAGTCTGTATGTGTCTTCTGTTTCAGTCTCCTAATGCAAAGATCGTCAGATTTACTGTGGAGAAACAAAGCAGAGCTTACTTATATTTATTTTAGCAAAAGATGTGGAGTGTTGCTGGGTTGTTATATCAGCAATTACTGAGATTATGGCAACTTGCTAAAATCTCAGGGATTGCATAAAATATCCTCAAATGCTTTAAAATGCTTGATTGCATGCCACTAGCACAAAATGTGTGAAGTCAGCAGCAAAAACCAGATTTATTTCTATATATTAAATTGATAGATGTAGATTTAAAAACAATGTACTTGTTTCATAGATATTCGTTCCTAGAAGCTTTTCTAAACCGTTTGAACTTCAAGTACAGACAGAAAGGGAAATTAATTTAAACTGTAGATTCCTGCAAATCCGTCATTTTTATGTTTGTTTCTTTTTTAATTACTATTGTTGGTGCTTTTTAAAAGAAGACCAAAAGGTGATTTAAAAGAGAATGGGCATGTGTTTCAAAACCACTTTTGTTCCTTAGATTCCATGGGATGATCTCAAGGGAGGAAGCTGACCAATTATTAAGTGTTGCAGAGGGAAGCTATCTCATTCGTGAAAGCCAAAGGCAACCTGGAACCTATACTTTGGCATTAAGGTCAGTAATTAATATTTCATTTTTACAGTTATAAAATATTCAGAAGATTTTACTGGGTTGCTGACCTCAGAACACAAAATTCTTTGTGATTGTTTTAATTTTTTTAATCATTATACTTTTTTACCCTTGTTATAGATTTGGTACCTTTAACCTTCACTGCCCCTTTTTGAAGTGTTAAAGTTCCTTATTGTTTGCACCATCAGGATAACAGCAATTGTGGGTTTGCTGGTGGGGCTGCATTTTGCCTTCTCCCACTGTGATACAGATGTGGCCCCATGCAGATGTTGAGAGAGCAGGTGATGAAGAAACAAAAGGCATCTGATGAGTTCCCCTGACTGCTCTGCCATGTACTGGGCAGCTGTGCTGAAGAACACTTGGTTCTCTCTGGTCTTTCCAGGGGGTGGCAACAAACCAGGAGGCCTCTTTGGCTGAGCACCTGTTAGCTAACAGTGCTTGCAGATCTGCTTCTTCATTCTGCAGAGTTCTGGCAAGTGGTCAGCTATAAATAAAAAACTCAAATGAAAAATAGTTGTAGGTTTTAAAGAGCTAAATTACTTTTAAGATGTTGGAGGTTATTTTGGCCCGTGCTGTACACCTAAGTACTCAGATGGGAGACGGTGATTATTAGCAATATTGTAAATCTAAGTAGGACAGAAAAACATTGAAGGAGAAGATGCAGTTATTGAAAGTTTTATATGGGTAAAATAAGATTATAATTAAAATAATCATGTATTGAAATAATAGGATGTGATGAATTAGTTTTTCAGGGAAAAATAAGTGCATTTTCATAGGATATTTGTTTCTGTAGCAATAAGATTTCAAAGAGAAACATTATTGACATTTACACTGACTTCCATTAACAGTGTAAATTTGGTATTTCTTATTAAAATAATACTTAATTTCATCATCTTCTGCTCTGGCAATATTCTTTTAAAGCTAAAAAGAAATCAGTTGTTGTAACACCTGGCTTGAAGGCAGAGCTCCCACCCCTGCTTCCAATGGTGCAGAAGGCACAGGGCCTATAGACTAAGATGAAGCTGTTGAGCATCTTGCAGGATGTATTGCTATAGGTGTTGTTTCAAATGCACCTCCAGTCCAGCAAGTCAAAAGATGGCTTTTTTCCTAGGTTTGGTGGTGTCTCTTTCACACTGTAAAACCCCTTTAAAAAAATAGTATCAATTTTGTACCAAATAGAAAAAAGCATGGATAGTTGTTAGTGATCACTTTGGGAAAAGGTTTCAAATGATAGCAAAGTTGTTATCATTGATTTATTTTGACAAAATTCAGTGTTTGGGAAAACACATCAAAAACTGAAACTGCAGCATCTTGCAGCTGTTTCATTATGTTTAAGTGCTAAATGCCTTGTCTATCAAGGGCAGTGGGTCTAGCTGGCTGGTTTGCTTCCCACAGCAGATAATGCTCTGTTGTCTCGCTGTTGGCCTTCAAAGTGTATGAATGAGAGTGCTAACTCTCATATCTTATGTGAGACTCCATGAACTGTGGATCTCTGTCTTCCACAGACTGGAATTTTACTACTAGGATTTCTTTTTTATCACTACTAGGCAGTGTAGCAGGAGTCTGTGTTTCCACTGACTGGAGGGAGAGTTTTGCTCAGTTTTTGTTTTTCCTCTCCCTGAAATAATAAATGCAGAATATAACCATTAGCCAAAATGCCCACTGACTGTGTTTCTGACATTGTAGCCTCTCTTCAAGACTAGGTCCTTTCTCCAGTGTCTCTGTGCATCCTGACTGTGAGAAGTTTGCTGTGATTGCCATGATGACTTTATGTAGTTCTGTCATTTTTTGAGAGCATCACTTGTGTTTGGGTCACTGCACTGCCAGATGGCAAAGATAGCCCCATCTGCAGTTTAGATAATCCCAGTAGGAATTTAAGAATGTAATTTCCATGGCCAAAACCGGAGCTTGTCAGTAGGATGGTATGTATGAGCAAAACTTTTCCACCTTCAACAGAAGGCTTTGACTGAGTTCAGGGTCACTAACTTCACCCTTTCTCTTCTAGCTCTATGAACCAATTTGGTATTTTTATACTAGGTTTAAGTGCCACTCTGAAGCAGTCATGTTAACTTTAGATATCTTCAGTATGATTTTTGCTTCTCCTTCTTTACCTTTGTTTTACCCCTCTAGAAGGTGTGGGAGGAAAGCAAACTTGGTCAACCATTACATAAAAAAACCAGACACAGAACAGATTCCAAGAATTTTATGAAGTTAACCCAACACTCTAGAGGTGCTCTAATTCTGCAATAACATAGTGACCAAACATAAAATAAAATATCCTTGTTTTCTGATTGGTTTGCAGGCACATTTTGGTAAAAAAGTGGAAAAAAGTTGAGTAACATTTAGATTCATGAAGGTACTATCAACTCTCGGCATAAATACTTGGTTCCCTCTGTATTTCTGTGCACCTGCTCAATCTCTCTCACTGTTTGTTGTGTGATGTGTCAGTCCTTGACAGTCTGTCAGTTGTGATTAGGGCAAATTGGAAACTGCCTATGAGGTGTGATTGCATCATGGCATCCCAGTTCATGGAGACATGAAAGTCTCGTGGTAGCTCTGGGTAGGAGCGGCTGATGTTGAGACTGAGACAGGTTTGTTTCCTGGCTTGTAGCTGCCGATGGTTCTGCTGGGGAGGCAGGCAATTCAGTGAGACACACGGCCCAGCACGTCCAGCTCTGGCAGATGTCTTCTCCCTGTGTTTATGTCAGCGTGCCTGGGAATCCTGAAAAACCCAGTGCATCCAGTCATGAAGAGCAGTGTAGTGAAACAGGATCATATCCCTTCCTGTGGCAAGGTATGATGTCTCTGTAATGAAATGTTTCCACTCATCTTTTCTGAAATGGAGAAGAACAAGCTTTTTGTGATTTGTCCTGAGGACCTAAGCCAAAGAATTCCTCAAATCATCATGGAACACTTTCAGTGTTACACTTGATTCCACCAGCTATTGTAGCTGATGTCCAAAGTCTCAGTGTCCCTACCAGCCAGGACTGCACATCCTGTTCAAGAGGAGCTGCAGCACGTGCTTTAGTTCTTTATTCTCTAAACCCTTCTAAATGAGGTTTTGACCACTGTGAAGCATTAGGCTGTGGTGCTTTTGTAGAACTAGCTTTAGTAGATTTAAAGATCTTGTTCCTGAGCTGCTATGGCTACAGACAAAGCCTAGCTCCACTTAAATGACCAAATATAGGACAGGCAAAATAATACATTTTGCAAGCTTAAGCTGTTCTTAGTGCAATACTGTGGAATTATTAATTGAGTTCAAAGTGAAGATTTTTAATTTTTTTTCTTAGTAAGGTAGAGAAAGTGATCTTACCCAAAAATCTTTCCAGTTTTAAAAGTTGCTATTGAGTTACTGTAAAATCTGCTTTCCACTTATATAACAAGCTGCATTTTGATCGTCTTATGATGAGCTATTTTTGTCTACTTTCATCCATTATTGTGCAATTTGCATCATGACTTTTTTAAAGGCAGACTACCTTTTAAATCTAAATTTGAAACAAAAGATGATGGGTTTTTTTCAGAAAATAAATTTTTCAGAATTTGTAACAGAGGTAGAAGTATGTTCTCAAAGAAAAAGAAAATTATAATCTAAATGTTTTAAGTATAGAAGTTTGACTAAGGATTCAGAGCTGTCTTTCAAATAAAATGGATGTTCAGAGCCCAAGAAGGCCTGTAAAATTGTGTCAGCTCAGATATCATATAAAGGAGAATGAAGCATAAACACGACTGAGAGCAGCAAATCAGCACCCTACTATATTTAATGCCTGTACTTAATCATGGATGCATTCACCAATCTTTACTAATTAATTAATCAGAGAATGCCACTGAAAATGTTTTGCAGTCTAGAGGTTTAAAAAAATTACTAACATGAGAAAACTCTCGTAGATCTATATCTGTGTCCATACATATCAGCAAGTCTCTGTTAGAATAAAAATATATAAAATACTTTGTAATGTTAATTCAATGTTCCAAACAGATTAAAAGAATGAAAATTCTGGAGCTATTAGATCTGCTTTTAAATTTTGCAAGAGAGTAGTACACTGCTTGATGTTAAGACCTGTAGCAAATGACAGTAACAATAGACATGGTTTGCAGTGTAGCCTTTTGTGGTGAAGAGCTTGTTTAATAATTAGGATGAGGATAAAGAGGAAATGGGTAGAGAGTGTACTAGTGGTAGGCGTTGAAGTGTGATGGTACTGCATGTTCTTTTGAGCAGATAGCTGCTGTAGCACATTTAATTGGTTACCATGGTTTCCCTTCCTGCAAATTCTATTGTTGTGATACTGAGAATGAATTGAAATTAGGTTCTGCAGCATGATTTTTTTTAAAAAAGAAGGTAATAATATGAGCCATGATTATGAGTCATGTTTTCTTTATGTTTGGGGATTTGGGCACATTGAGGACTATGTAGCACCAGGAAAGAATTCTTCAGGTGAAATGAATGTCAAAAATTAGTAATCTTTATTTTAGTCAACCAACTACATGTACTGTGCAAATTCATACATACATTCTCAATCCCTGAATTATGAAATTTTGTTAAGAAACTAGCCACTGGCATTTTAAAAGGAGACCTAATTGGTAGGCTATTAGAGCATAATGCTGCAAATGAACCTTTTAAGTTTCAGAGGATGACTGCTCTGGTGGCTGGATGCTGTTTATTTTCAGTGGGCTCTTTTGGGACACATGTGTAGTGCTGTTCCAGAACACATGTGGATTGCTGTGGGGTTAGTTACACGTGTAGAATTCAACATCTGCAAAAGGCTTCTTAAATTCAGAGATTAAAACTGTTGATCTGCATTCTGCTGAAAAGCCTCATTGTACATACTGGGACGTGGGAGAGCAACTGGGGAAAAAAGAATTGTTTGAAACTACTTTCTACACAATAATAGCTGAATTATGTTTTTTGAATTATGAATGTATCAAAATCTGGTCATAGTTTATCCTGCATCTACAGCTGAACTATAAGTAGTCAGAAGGAGCCTAGCAAAACCGTATCTAACTGTATCTCTTCACTTTAACCATGGTAACAGTATCCTGACATCATGCTAGTTGGTAGGAAAAAATCATGAAGACCATTTTAAAGACTAAACTTTGCATATCTTTCTGTGTATTTTTTTTACCTGATTTGCAAATGAAGTGATTGGCAGTAGCAAGGGTTGAATTCAGTTTCTAGAATCCTTTCTAAAATATTCATGCCATACTCCTTGGTTGCTAACTGGAAAAAAAAGCAGGGAAAAGGTGATTATAAATTCTGGAGCTTGCTTTTCTGCTTCAAGTAAAACAATTGGCCCTCTATTTAAATGATCTTTCATGTAAAAAGTTTCTTTCCCTACATAAAATTTCACACTAAATAATTTACCCTGTTAGTTTGTAAATAACATGAAAGGTTCAGCTATCAGTAAACAGCTGAAGTGTCTGCTTGTCATCTGCCTTATGTAAGTGCACCTGGACACTACTGAAATGGCTTCACTTAAGTATTTAGAATAATAATAAATAGCTACTAACCTTAATGAGTAATTAACTGGCTACCTAGGTCCTCCCACAGACTAGAATGCTTTTTTCCTTATGGTTCATGTCTTCTTGCTGTGTTCCTGTTCTCCTTCCCTCCTCTTCCCATCTGTTGTTGTTGTCAGCTCTGTTTTCTTTTGGCTAGAGTGTCTAATTTATCTTTGGCAATTCAGTTTACTGCAGTCTTTCTCCTGCTCTTGTAAGTTCAGCACTTCTCAGAGGAATACTCTCTGCTTCAGCGTGTTGTGAGATTTTGGGAGAACTTGTCCAGGAGATGCCTGTGCCCAGTGTGCACAGCTCGTGTTCATTTTGTGCCTGTCCTTCACCCTGGCTGTAGTTCCTGTGCACCACCAAGGTCTGCTGTGACCTGGGGACACAGAGGCACTGGGCTTCTGGTGAGCTACCGTGGTGAAGCTCAGAAGGTCTGGGCTCACCTCTTGGCTTCACATATCTTGGCTTTAGGCCCTGAAGTTGTGCAGGCTTCATTTCTCCATTAGAGAAGATGTTTTCTCTGTTGTCTCACATGCTCATTCAGTACAAAAGTCTAGACAGACTGCAAGTTGTACCCATCTCTCAGACTACCCCCAGCCACAGCTCCTGAGCAGGAATCTATGCTGAAATTAGCTGGTTTTATGCTGCATAATGTCTGCCTGGTTTGAAGCTTCTAGGCACTGTTGGAGTTGAAATAATAGTTGAAAAAATCAAATCGTAATGCAACAAGTTGATAATTAAAATGTGTATGCAAGTACATTGTGCTCTCCTCTCCTGCCAAAGCATACACATCTTTTCTGTCTTTTGCAAGGTCTACTGGAATGTCTCTTTTCTCTACTGCTTTTAGAAAATGCTAGGTAGAAATCCATCTTCAAGTTAGTCCTTTTGATTGGCCTTTTCTTTTGTATATTTTGGAATATGTATTTAGAAATTTTTGTATTTGGAGAAACACCTTTATTCATCTACACCTTTATTTATCTACACCTTCATCAGCTGTAGATACTGTAGGTGCTTTATAGACATGTTTTCAAGGTAATACACAATGGCCTTACATTGTTGTTTGATGTCATAATTGTTTCATCAAAACATTTTTTAATTATTCAAACACCAAAACAACTGACAGCAGTAAGTGTTATCTGGCCCAGTTTTCCTTTTCTTTCTCCCTCCCTCATACTTGGTGAAGCTCAGCTGATTTGGTATGGTTCCTCCTGATTTCATAGGTGCTAGAAAGAGCTTTGGGGGTTTTTCCCTTTTGTGTCTTGAGAAGAATAAATTAACTCTAACAGTTTCAGTAATAAATTGACATCTGCCCCATTTATTGCTGCACTTGCATGAAATAAGAAGCTGTATTCTAAAAAACCAGAATATAATAATAAAAAAGCTATTAATGTTCATTGATGAACTGTTAGTAGCCCCAAGAATCCTAACAATGTATGTTGTGTATGCAGAAACCATTTTATTTTATGTTATTATGCTTTCTTATTGTTAAGGAATGGAGCTTTGAGGAAAAACCACTTAGAGAGCAGGATAAGAATATTGGTGAATCTCACTGCTTGCAAAGAAGTGATGAGTGAGTACTAGAAGATTAGAGGTAGAATACACTGAGAAAACAAGTTAAGTGAATAGCAGATTCTGCAATACCTTTAAGTAAGTTAAGTAAACCTGCATTGTGAGATTCGAATAAGCAGTGGCTTAAGGCAAATCAGATTCGACAAAATCTTTCCGGAACAGAAATCTTACTATAGGGGTTTTTTTTTAAATCTTAAGTGAATTTGGGTTTTCTTGAGACCCTGAACAACAACCTGCTGTGTACCTTAGGAAAAAACCCAAACAAACACAAATAGCAAAACCAATGTTGCTCCACTGTGCTCTCCAAAAACCCTTTCTGGACTTGCAAAGCTATTTTACAGTAAGAACATTTCTTTGGGTTTTCACCTGATGTCTTCCACTCTGGTTTCCTTGATATACTAAATTAAAATATCCACATTGTTTTAGCAGGATAAATTAAGAGCAAGTTGCTTTTAGTGTGAGAAAGTCTATAGAAGCAAAAGAGAAATACAACAGTCATGAGTAACTTTTAAAATAAAAAGAGGCTTGATTTAAAGTAGATACAGAAGAAATTTTTTTATGATGAGGGTGATGAAACACTCAAGTGGGTTGCCCAGAGAAGTAGCAGATGTTCCATCCCTGGAAAAATTCATTGGGCAGGGCTCTGAGCATCCTGGTCACTGCTTATTGCAGGGGGATTGGACTGGACCACCTTTAAAGGTGCCTTTCCAACCATTCCTTGTCTCTGTGAACTTAAGCCCTTGTAGGAAAAGCTGCTCTAAGTGAAACAAAAATGCACATGTTTGAGCATTATGCCCTGGCAGTTTTCTCTCCATAGTACACAATTGCAGTGGAATTCCTGCTATGTTTCTGGTGTTGTTCTACTTCAAAATATACCAGAAAAACAATATCGTATATGAACTAAAATGAAAATGTTTTACATAGAGTAAAATTTGCATCCACCACTTGAAGTTTGCTGAGCAGACAGTGGTAGGGTTGATACCCTAATTTAGAGGAATTGAAACACAGTTCTATTTTAAAGTAATATGAAAGCTTTCTGGAGCACAAAGTGACATGGTAAAATTGACTCTTGAAGAACATTTCTTAAAATTTTGTGGTAAACATTATTTATGTATTAGGAAACTCTGAAAGTTAGTAACAATTCTGCTAGTAACATTTCCAGATGATCTTTATCCAGGCAAGCTGGTAGAGGTCTGCAAATATTGCTGTCATGTAAAGAGAAGGTCCCAGGCTTTTAATAGGTTCCCATATGCATGCAGAATTCCAATGTGTCTTAACCACTAACCACAGTGAGTCTGTTTCCAGGAAGCATGGAACTTTCATCAGGTAGAAAAGACAGTAAAACATTGCCAAAAAAATTGGTATTGATTCAGATTCAATCATCAAATCAATCAGCAATTTATGTAAGGTTAAATGGAATAAGGCATGCAAGCACACTACTAAGAAGAGGTAATGCATCTGTTCAAACCAAACAGATTATTTTCAAATGCTTACCATTGATCAAGAACAGTAACATTTACTTTAAGTATTAAGTGGTCGTACTGCATATTAGTAGCATACATAGTACTTGATCAGCTGACATTTTTTCAAAATTGTACGACGGTGAAAATCAGCTGTTAATGGTAAGATAATACACTGAAGCAAAGGAATTATTTTCTAATTTTGTTAGATTTATTTATTAAATGCTCTATTACAGGTACCAAGGGCTGATAACACCTTTTCTTTGTTTTCAGCAACTGTTGCCTACTGCTGATGCCCGAGGGCAGTTGGTTTGTCCCTGACAGTGCTTATGATCCACAGGGAAGTGCCTCTGCTCCGGTCCTCACTGCCTGCTGTTGGCACATTATTTATGCAGTATTGTTTTCCATCTTGGACAAGGAAATTTGGGCTATGATGTCTTCAGCCTCATTTGAGAGAGAAGCTGGGAAGCTGTTATCAGTGATACTGTACAAGCTCTGAACTTTGTTTGATCCAGATTAGACAGAGGGAGTCAATGTGTCTGCATTGGCAGGGAATAGACACGTTGCAGTTCCAGGTCCAAGATCTGTTTTCTCTTTTGAAGGATGCCATACTTTTTCCATGCTGAACTCTCAAGTATCATGCATTCAGCATGGGTGTTGCCAGGTTTTAGGGATAACTTCACACTAAATTAATGTTCATCAAGCAACAGTCAGCTAGCCAATACTGCCCTTCCAAATGGCTCTGGAAAACTATCCATAGTGCCTGTACTCTGCCACCCTTCCCAGCCATATCAGCGAGGACTGTTTGTCTCTGTTTGTATCAACCCCTAATGCATTTGATTTCTTTTATACATATTGTGTTCTTGTAAAATACTGCTCAGGTTTTGAAAAATATGTTATTTGTCAGGCAGGTATTCTTGGAAGTTGGCAAGTTCCACAGTTCCCTGGCCATCATCAGAAATGTTGTTGCCAATGAATATTAAAAAAAAAATAAATTAGCTGCTCTCAGGAGCTGGAGACCTTCAGGGATAATTGTGTAGAAGAGGTTTTGGCTGCATGCAAGGCTTGTCTTTCTCTGACAAGGAAATGGGCCAAAAGAGGATCTGTGGAATAATTTGTTTTCACTCCCAAGAACACAGCATGATTAAGAGACATTTGTGATTGCAAGATTCCTTATATTCCTGTGGCTTTTCATGGAGTGTCAAGACTCTAGTTGTAAGTGTTGCTTGAGAGTTTTCAGATGATAGAATTGAAATTCTGGCATCTAATTTTAAGAAAGACTTCTGTCTTCTGGCTGCAAAGCACCTTAAGACTCTTTCTCCAAGAGAAGGTTAAGTACAAGTGACCTTTAGGCTCAGACTTAAGTTTTCCCGGTTGAGTGTATGAAGTTGCTTGAAATTAAGGAGCACACAAGTAGTCCTGAGGGGTACCAATTTGTCATTTGATTGCAGCTACGCATTTTAACAATGCCTGTGTCTAGAAATTCTTCTCATCATAAAATAGCCTGTGAAAATGGTGAATAGCTACTGTACAGTTCTGTATGTGGACTATAAAATTCATCTTCTCAGTTAGAGAGTGTGTCTGTGCTCTCAATCCTTCATTTCCTCCTTTTGTTTCTTTACTGAAAGCTGCATACAGGTAGGTGGCTGATCCTGGGGCCTGCCTCTCATGGTGTGATACCTAATTCAACCCCTCAGTCCTTCATTGTCCTTTATTACCAGCCCCATTTGCTTTCCCATTTAATACATTTCCCCACGTTATCTACTCTGCCCCACTGGCAACCGAAGGAACTAGACAGTGATTGCTCTTCAGACAACTTGGAATAAAAAAGTCTTTTATCTGTAATCCTGCTGCTTGCAAACAAATGCACAGTGGACAAAATGAGACTGTTTGATATGTCAGAGGTCTAATTCTTTTTCCTGGAAAAACATCTAATGTTCGCCTGTATAAACCAAAAGAAAACACACTTTATCTGTGTCCCACTTTCTACTTATTAAACAAAAAACAGCTGGTACTAGTGCTTGCCTTTAGGAGGAGAGCATCAGGAAGTAGAAATATCAAATCTTGGCTCTACTTAGTTGCCACGGTGATGTATAATTAACTAGGCTGCAGGAATGTTGCAGAAAGTAAACATAAGGAAATAGTCTTGCTAATGGAAAAATTTAAACCATAGTTTCAAGCAAGACTGAAGATTGAAGCTTAAATCTTTATTAATAATTTTCAGTTGAACATGTACATTTGTTTTTATATTGTAATTTGATAAAAATAGTGTTGTTGTGTGGTCAGGAAAAAATTTAAATGAGTTTGAAAGAAATAATAAGGATTCTGAGACATGTTATTGACAGTACAGTGTTTGTAAAAGACTGGTGTTTCATAGATTCATGGAGATTTGGGGGGTTTATCTCCTTGTTACTAGTAGAACTACTGTTTGAAAACCAGTATGATTCTCCACAACAGATCCAATTAGAAAAGAATATAGAAAAAAAAATTATTTGGAACAAAGGGGAGATTAGATAAGGGCAAACCATTAATCTCTTGTAAACTCTATTCCTTATAGTATCTCTCAATGACAGACTTCATGGGCAGCACTCTGAACAGATCTACAGCATAGGGGCTGCTCAGTAAAACATGGCTGGAGTAGGAGGGTGCACCTTCTGACCCTGATGGAAAGACAACTGATCTTTTAAGAAGTTTCTGTTTGTTTTCTGCATTTGGTCGTCTTGTTCTTCAGAACAAGACTTCAGAACCAGACAAGAGTGGTTTTAGACTTTGAGGGATGTTGCTAAAATCAAGACACTATGTGTATTTAGTAATAAACCTTGCAATGTGTTTTTTTGCCTTATCCTCTCCTGATAAAATCAGTGTAATTTTCTTCTAGAAAATTACATTGATTTTATTAGGGAGGATATTTAGAATTTAGAAATTTTTTTCTAGAAAATCAGTGTCATTTTCTTTTAGAAAAACTTCTAGTTTTTCCTCTAGAAAACTAAGAGCAATAAGTAACCTCCAGCTTGCTTAAAACTCTAAGTAGTCAGAGCAGATGTTACCGATTAGAGCAGCAGTTCACCTGTATCTCTTAATATAAGTAATTCTAATGTATATTGTCATTTAAGGCCCATTCTTCTTCACCTTCAAACTTAGTTGGTTCTCCTGATGAAGTGAGAACCATCAAGGTGCTTGTACGTGCTAAATGTGCTTTATTCCTGTGACTGGAGCAGATGACAGTGAAGGTTGCTCCCTTTGGCACTGCAAAGTGCTGAGCACCCTTGGCTCGTGTGGCCTTCTCTGACAGCCAAGAGTGTATTAAGAGGACGTCTCGTGGTCAAAGCTTGTTTGCCATGCACTGGGTTGAGTATAAAGGTGCCCTGAAGAGTAAGCCTGAATATATCTACCCCTTCTGCTGTAACTTAGGACATTGTCTTTCTGCTCTCTGAATGACTTGTGTTCACTCAGAACTGCACCTTGTGATGAAATTAGCATTGGGTGAAAACTTATTTCTTTCTGTTATTTTGTAATTTCTCATATTTGAGTCAATGGACTTTTAGTTTGTGTGGCATAAAAAATGCATGGAAGTACCAGTTAATCAGCAAGAAAATGCCCACGTAGTTCCTACACATTGTGTCTTCTTTCCTTACTGAGCTGGATGCAGATTCCATTTACATTTGAGTGTTATGTAGAAATAGCAGCTTCTGAAGTTGCAGTCACTGTCAGACTATTGATAGGGCAATGAGAAGGTTTGGCGTTTTGATGTAGAACAGAGAAAAAAATACACACTCCAGAACCATGTCTTTTTTGTCCATATTTTCAAGAAGAATGCAGTATTTCACCTGAGGCAAGGTCTAAAATTATGCTTTCCCCTGTTTGGTGAGGCCACTCTGAGAAGAGGAGCCACTTCAGCAAAGTATCTTTATTTACTGTGTTCCTTAACATCTCCAATGAAGCATTGGATTGTAAAGTGAAACCAATCCATCCTTCCAAATTTAGTTCTAAATACTTATTTGGCACATCTGACCTCATAATGGGGCCAATACCCTTGCTGCTGTTTGACCAAGGAACAGCACTGGAGCGAGCCGTGAAAGCAGCTTCTTGCCCCCATCTTTTCTGCAGAAGATGTTGCCAAGTGCAAACGCTGGTGTGTTTTCACATGTTTAGACTGCTTTGAGGCAGAAAATGGATGCAAATTCTAAGTGCAGTTTTTAAAAATATGCTACTGTTTAAGTAAATTTGGCGTTCTTATGGTTGCTAAGAGCCTGTATCAAAATGCTGATCCATCCTGATGCAGGATGGCTGGTGTCGGATAGCTTTCGTGTTATAGATCCTGTATATTACAAAGATTTGCTTGAAGCTTGGGACTTAACCAGCATAACACAGAAGGACTTTTGTACAAAGCTCGAAGAGTTAGTCCTGGGCCTTTGGCCAGGAATAAAGAATGCTTGCCCTTGTGCCATTTTGTCCTGTGCTGCTCCGGTTCTGGCAGCAGCTCTGCCTCAGTGTAATTGTTGGCACTGGAGCTCAGCTGAACCTTGAATGGCCTCTTCCTGCAAGCAGGCAGGGGAGCAGAGGTCCGAGACAGCGTCAGAACTGCGCATTGATCGCCTGTAATAGAGGGCTCCAGTGTGAGGGCTCTTCATATCAGAGCCAAGCAAATTGACTGCAGTGATAAAGTAGTGAAGCACTAAAAAAAGCCATAAAGAGTGTGAAGTAATTTTTCAGTTTTTCCATAGATAATGGAAAGGCTAAAAGAATAGAAGAACAAACAGCTCCTTCTGGGACAGTAACTGTTTTGGCTATCTATCTGCAGTTGTTGTTGATCTCTCCTTCCTATCTGTGCTAAGTAGCAGTTCCCCAGCTCGGCTGCACCAGACACAGAGCATAGTCACAGCTTTAAGTGATAAAGTGTTTTAATTGTTTGCAAAGGCTTGCTTAGTCTTATTTATTCTGCTTGCTGTTCTTTAAAAAAAACAACTTTCCCATTTCATTGAGGCAGATTTGGAAGTCAAACCAGAAACTTCAGACTCTACTACGATGGAAAACACTTTGTTGGGGAGAAACGTTTTGAGTCCATCCATGACCTGGTGACAGATGGATTGATTACTCTTTATATTGAAACGAAGGCAGCTGAATACATTTCCAAGATGACAATTAATCCAATTTATGAACACATAGGATATACAACCTTAAACAGAGAGCCAGCACACAAAAAGCATATGCCAACCCTGAGAGATGAACATGATGGCAAAGAGTCTACAGGAGAGGATGAGGTAGCAGAAAAGAGGGTAAGCAATTGTTAACCCACTTTTTTTTTCTGTTAGACTTTTTGTTTTGTACTTTTAACCTTTCCCCTCTATTATAAGTACTAAAGGTCTCTGCAGCTATTTAGTCTACATAGTTATTTCCAGTGTTACATTAACAGTAATATTTAAACTGGTTATAGAGTTTTGTAATGGTAATTTTTGCATATTGCAAATTTTCATGATTTGGAGGTTACTTATTGGTCACTGTGATTCTTCAGGTGTTTTTGTAGTTGTGGATATAACCATTGAGCCACTCCTTTATTTCAAATGGGCAAAGAATATTTAATCTTAAAATTGTTTACAGTATATAAGACAATTGAGACAATTGCTTTTTATTTCTTAATATATTCAACTTTCCCCAAACAAATGCATTCCATAATCTATTTAGCAGTCTGCATATAATGACAATAAAGTTGTCCACATTATAAATAAGACTGTTCATTAAGTTGGTAAAATGTTAAAACATTTCACTTGGCTAAGTTCAGCCTGTAAGAAGCTGACAGAGCTATTTTTGGCCTCAGCCAGACTTACAGAGAGGGATTGCTCTCTTCAGAGAGTTGCAGTATCAGCTGAGAAGTAATTGCATCCTGGATTATAAAAGAAAAACGAAGAAGAAAGAAATCTTAGAACCAGTGAACGTAAAAATATTAAAGGAGGTTGGGAATGTACTGGGCAGACAAACAGCTGCCAGAAATTTCATTTCTATTTCAGAGACTAAACATTAAAGGAAACCATAATGTAAATTCTGTTATAATGTTAAAGGAAATACTTCGTTTATTGAAAATCTGACAAATGAAAATCTCTTGTAAAGTTATTTTTACACACCTGTAAGTGTTAATGCCTGTATAATAGTCTGATATGTTTCCCTATTTCACAAACTCAGAATGATACACATTAGGACTATCTAATATGCTTATGGAAGAAATGCTAACCCTAGTTGGAATATTTTGTCTCTCCAATCAGAAATATGTGTTTTTAGTTTTTGTGGATGTGGAGGAAAGGTCTGACTGACAATTTCCAATATACATGACTATTAACAGTGAAACTAAGCTCCATACAGAGTCCACAGAGAGAGAGGCTCACAGCTTTGGTCCTTCAAATCCTCCTGCAGCAGAATCTGTCATTCTGCACTGAATTTGCTGAGAGATGAAGCACCCAACTTACCCTAAAGTATGAATCTTCACTGTTATCAGATCATTTTGACAAAAGAAATACTGCTGGGATATTGAAGCTAGATGACCACATTTAATATCCAATTTCTTGCCTGTTAGGTACCAGTAGTAGAGGGGTGAGTTATCACTTACAGTTCTTGACAGCTGCAGCTTCCAGTGTGCTGTTTCAAAAGGATTTTTTTTTTTTTGCATATTATCCTGTAGAGTTTATTATAATGCAAAGCCTGGGTAAAAATCTTCTCTAAGTCTTCTGGAACCACTTTGGGTTTCTTTGGTAAAATTAACTCTTCCTGCATTTACAAACTTTTAAGTGCCAGCAGAACTCTGTTCTGTTACATATTTTAGATTGATGGAACAATGTTCATAGTAAAGGGATTTCAGTGATTAGTATTGAAAAATGCTGTTTTTTCCATGGATTACATTGTGTTGTATCACTTACCATTAAGGTATACATACTGTTTTGAAACATTTTTCATTAAATAGCTCAAGGACTATTGAATCTTTCTCAAAGATTGAAATTTTATGTGAAAAACCTTTAGACAGGTTAGACACAATCTCAGTGTCCCGCTCTCTTCATCTGGAACTTACAAGTGATTAAGGGGCTACAGCTACAAAACAGTTCAACAGTAGTGGTGTTTTCAGTCCTGAAGCCCAGGTTTTAATACTTTTCTTTATTTTGTCTTGGAACTATATTGATGTGAACTCACTGAGGCACACAGACATCACAGGATAATTAAATGTGGAGATTTCCATTTACTTCTTGAGTCACTGTCCAGTTGGAGTTGCTGTCTGTGGCTACATGGGGACAGTACAGTGTGATCTTTCTTGCTGTGGGGTGGCACAGAGGTGACACCTTGGCTGTCTTTGCACCTCTCAGGGTTTTGGTGGGAAGATGGCACAGATTTTCCTGCATGTCACTTCACCCAGCAAATCTCCAAAGAGAGTAAGGCATTCAGCCCCATGGCCAACATCTGATCCCACTAACAACTTCAACATTTGGAACAAGCCACCACTAATAAATAGGCCTAGTAGTTTTTCTTTTTTTTTGGTGGCAGGGGTGGCAGGTTGATTCTTGTTGTCCAATATGAAGAGAATAATACTGAATTGCCATGAACCAAAGAAAATTGTTCAGAGTTCAACATGAAAAAACATTGTCTTATGATCCAAGCAGCAAGATCTGTGTGCACATTAGCCCCATGGTGAGGATGAAAATTTCCTCAGTGTGTACAGCATTTGGCAATTAATGCATCCTAATCAGTTTTGTAATGTAGTCACACAGCTTCTCCCTGCACTGTGCGTTTCTTCCTCTGTAAAGAGAGAAAGAAGTCTGGGTCTTTAACATGATAATCCTGAGCCAAAATACATTCCCAGATTTGCAGACTCTGAGGCTGTTCAGATACGAATCTAAATTTTGTGCCTGTGACTGTTGCCCAGTCATGTGTGGGTGGTGTATGGAATATAAGTCCTTCAGAAGAAGGAAAGAAGAGACACAAAACCCCAGAGCCTGTGGAACAGCTGGTGGGAATGGAGTCTCACTTTCTGCCATGGAAACTGGGCAGCCAGAGAATACACCCCAAGCCTGAGAATGAAATATTAAAGAGCACTCACCCAGCCTTCAGTTTGGTGTGGGGCAGTAGCAGGAAATGCTGCGTTTTGTGTTAGATGCCTCCCAGCAGGCACTTGTAATACTTTATCTGTTCCCTGCACTTTTCTGTAATTAATGCATGGTAGAAGAATTCAGTATGTGTTGGATGACACTTTTCATTTGCAATATATTAAAGATGAGCCCTAGTAAAGGGGAAAGATTTAAAAACCATAAGAGATTAAAAGTCAAAACTTATGCAATCATTAGATAAGGATTGTAAGACAGATTGCAATACTCCTGAGTCCTGCAAGATACCATATTGTGGCATGATTTAAGATGCAATTTTTAATGGGAAAAGCAGAATATAATCCACTGCACAGCATGTGCTTTACTGATCATGAGAAAGAATATGACTGCATAGCATATACAAGTATACATTGAAGGTTAAAATTCCAGGTTAATGATTTAATGCCTTCCATAACCTATGAAGGAATTACTAAATAGTCAAGAGATAACTGGAGGAGGAGTGCTGGTCCTGCTTGAATGTCCCAAATAGACATTTTAGCTGTTATGCTAAAGGTGGTGCTGGTTATCAAAACAGTTTGCAAATTGTTCAGAACTCAATTGTGGGGCCATTGTGGTCTGTGTGTTAAGACAGGGCTAAGAATGATTTAAAAGAGGGTTTCCCACGTGGGTTCAATCTGTAGGACCTAGTCTGGAAAGGGAAATAATACCCAGTATCATAAGATTTAGTATTCCTCCTGTGCTTTGAATACTGATGGATCACTGGACATTCTCTATTCTCAAAGGCAAGTACGGCCTTAGAGCAGATGACTTGATTCAGTTAAACACCTTATAAAAATGATAGCTCTCAGAAATTAGTAAATATCTAGAAACATATCAAAGTCCTTCTTTAAGGCCCTGCAAAACATTTTTTTTTATTTTGACATGTTTTTGATTTCTTTATAATATTATAATGTGTAAGAAGTTTTATGAGTGATTGATTCAAGATTTAATATTTGTTATGAAAAAATGAAATCATTAGTTGTGAGTTATCCTGTCTTTCAAAATGAAATGCTGGGGTAAATGTTAGGATAGCAACTGAATCACATCTATTCATGTTTACTTCAGTGATATGTGCTTTCTTCAAGAAACATCAGTGGCTGCAAATCAATTTAAGACCCCTTCTAGGCTGGACTACATTCCATTCAATTCCTATAGATGGAGAGAATTGAGAGAAGGTTTGTGCCAGCAGTCAGCTAAAAAAGCAATCTTCTTTTTCTATTTTCAGTTACCTTAGCTTATGATACCATTTTTTCCTTGATAGTGAAGAAGGCTGATTTTCTGCAACTCTGTGCAAGGAGACCTGAAAATGTGAATCTGTATAATTTTATTAGGAAATATGCTTTTACACCTGCCTCCAAAGATAATCCAGATCACAAAGTTAAGCATGATCTGTGTACATTTCTAATTCATAATGGACTCCACATACAAAATCAAGGGTGATTCTTTCAGGTGTTTGCAGAGGGACCAGTCATACTTTCCAACCTTAAACTGACACTTATATTCCATTTATTGACACTACTACTTTTCTACTCTTGCTCTCAGTCAAATCTGTTAGTAAGGTCTGCTTAAACCTTTCCTTCAGCACAGATTATTTTATCTTCAGTGACAGCCCATGAGAAGCTGTAGCTGAGGAAGCTGCAGTAGCTGTCACAGAAGTACAGGCCCCCGTATCAAGGTCTGTGACAGAGGAAGCCAGCTTTGTTTGATGCGCAGTAAATGCCAATTCTGGAACTGATAGGGGCTAAAAAAAAGACCTGGTCTTAATGATCAGGGAGCAAAGTGTGCTTTGAGAGCTGAAGCAATCTTCATGCTGGAAGTTATTTGAAATATTTCCATTTACTTGAATTAACTTAAAGATGGGTGTATAATGTACACAACATCTAAACAAGCCATAGATGTAACAAGGGTAACAATGAAGCAATAATGTCTTTAGAAGTGCAGCTAATGAATGTTTACCTTAAAGTACATTTAAAGATGCAGGATACTAAGCACTGAAGAATCCCATGGGTTAACTTGAGATTGTCAACTCTTTCCTCACAAATGTTCCTTTCCAGTCCCTGCGCGGGTGTCCATGACAATCATTCTGTAACTTTAATGTAATTTATAAATAAAACATAACTCTGTGGAAGGCAGAAACTTCTATTTATTTCTTCTGGGTTTAGCCCATCTTTCAGCAGAGACTTCAAAGCACAGACAATTTTGTCAATTCCGAGAAAGTTCTTAGCATGAAAGACAAGCCTACTTTTTAGGTAGCTGCTCCAGCATATCAGCAACATCGTGCTCAGGACAGATTGCCCCAGCCTTCATCTTCCTCATCTTTCCTTTCTGTGCATTAGCATTTATACTGGTGGGGAACCAGTGTCAGGTATGGTATTATATGTGGCACATACAGTCCAGACTAAGCTTGCAAATGGTTACGATGCATTTTTACAAACACATATGGTTTTAACTTAACCCCGTGTTTATTCATACCCAGGAAAGGAGAGTTAAGTGCATGCTGCCCAGTGCACATCAGCATAAAGAAAATTCTTTCCTCCAAACTGCAGAGTGCTTTTTCTACTTATAATCACCAAGAGTAACCCAAGCCCTTATCTGTGTTCATTATGGCAGTAAAATTGATTCACTAGAAAAGCTTGTATAAACTAATTTTGTTTTAAGATTGAGAGCTTCCAAATGAAGCATGTACTTTGCTAATTTAAACCCCAGTTCACACACAGAATATCAAGTTTACTCTTATCAGTATCTCATGCTGATAAAAGATAATTTTGGAAGCAAAACTTCTTTAAGGGTCTCTAACTGGACTTTCAGTGTTAAACACTGTCACATAGTTCTCCTGTTTCTCCCAGGCCAAATTCTTTCTCCTGTTGGTGCCAGCTGTGGTTCGTGCTCAGTGCATTCCTGCAGGTTACAAATGTCCTCCTGGCTGACGGCAGTGAGCCCGCAGGACTGGCCTGCCTCTGTGTGTGTGTGTGTCTGCACCTCCAGAGCACATCAGTGTAGTGCTTACACCATAATGGGGGGATTAACACGAAGTAAAAGCTGTGTGCTTGTGTTGGCAGCCCGATTCCATGTTGTTTGTCCAGTATTGCAAGGGTCAGAACGAACAAGGCTCCACAGCCCGCAGGCAGTGAGGAGTGCCTTAGGTCAGCTGCATTTCAAGCAGACTGCACCTCCCATTGCTATGGCGCTCCTGTAGAGGTGTTTGTGACTTCTGAAGGTAAACACAGCTGAGGATCAGCATCCTGCTTCAGCCTTTTGTCATGGGTACAAGTCACTTCACTGCTTGCTGAGATGACCTTTCAAGTTACTTTCTGCTTTTCCAGCTAAGTGTGGCTCTTTTATGATCTGACATGTGAGTTGTGTACACAAAGATACAGTCTTCAGAAAGTTTGGTGTCAAATTATCCTGAGAGAGGCAGCTGCCATGTGAAATCGAGTGGGGCTAGTCTTTCAGACTCACACATCAGACCCTCAGCAGAAGTGTGGTGAGTAATTACCCTCAGCATATGCCCTGTGCCTGATTGAGCTTTTGTAAGATGAATAGTGTACAGAACTGTTAAAAAGGCTGTAAAGCAGAGCAGTTGCTGTGCAATTAATTCTAAAGTATAATGCTTGTGTGTTACTGATAAAATGAAACCATTAGCAGTGAAGAAACTGTTACTCTTTTCCTGTGTTTCTGGTGTTGTTAGGTCAGTCAGTGTGAAGCCCTCACCTCAGTCCTTTTCAGGGTTTCTAATGCTTGGTGGTTTGGATCTGGCTAAGTTTTTAATGCTCTTCAAAAAGTATTGTATAGCCCTAGCCTCTCTTACATGGAGTGGTAGAAGTTTCCTTTTGTAACTGCGACAGGCTAGTACAAGAAGATCCACAGGGAGGGAGGGAGGGAGGACTCTCCCTTTGCTCTTGAACAGCCAAAGAGCATAGCTTTCTTTGGGCACTCTTCAGGGTGAGAATGAGTTTTCACACCCTAGTGGACCTTAGTAGCTGGGACACAGAAATACAGAGGTCCAGCCCAACTCTGGATGAGCAATGGAGAGCTGTCCACACTTCAGTCCTAACATGCTGTAGGAGTCTGCTGCTGACCTTCCCCATGGGCCTTACACTTGGGGCTTCCAAAAAGGCCACCTAGAGGTACAGTGGGGAAGCCACATGGACACATATAAGTAAATTACAATCTTCTTTCCCGCTATTTTTAAAAACCTCCTGTAGCTACCCTTGACTTTTTATGCCTTCTTACAGCTGAATAATCCATGCAGTGGCCACAGGAAGGGAATAGGTGGGTCTCTCTCAGAGCAGCCTCTAAAGCAGGTGTGTGGTTCTGATTTATTGCTTGTGCAAAGGCCTTTCTGGATGGTGGGCTGCTAGCTGGCAGCTCCCTCGTTTGTTGTTCTCGTTCCTTAGCTGTGTGAGTTTGGGGTCTTTTTTTTTTAACTCCTCCTCCCATCTGGCATCTCCTAATTATTTTCTATTACTAATCACTTCTACAGGAAACAGACTGGACTGTTGAATTAAGAGCCCTATAAAAGGATAATTTTGTTATTTACAAGTTTCTTACCTCACTTAAACTTTATAACGTGACACTGTATAGCTGGTGATAATCACCTTGGGCTACAATTGTGTCCAGTCTCATAAACTGGGCAGGATCAGGTCTGGTCACTTGAAGAACATGAGAGGCTCAAGGAGAAGCTGGGGCAGTGCAGTTGGTAGCACCTTTGGTTGTGAACTAATATCTGAAATATCTTGTATTTTATGTCTCCTGCAGATCTGTGTAGCCAGTTCAAACCTGTGCTAGGAGTCTGACTAACAGGGATTTTCTCCAGTGATCTCTCTCTTTATTCAGATAAACTCCTTACTCTCCTTACTCTTTGTTCTGTGTGTGTCTAAATGGGAGTGGGGAAAGCATTTTACACTGGTCACTGTTCGCATGCTTCCAAGTACAAATACGTGTCTTTTGGCTTCTGTACAGAAATGGAAAGGATGTGGAGCTGTGGTGGTCTGATGTGTCACTCCCATCCAGTTAGAGAATGCTCTGATAGGCAGGCACATCTGCTCCACTGATAATTGCCCATTCATAAGTGGTTACCAGATGCTTAAGACCCAGAGTGAGTGAAATGCTGTCTTTAGAGGTGGTAGCAGAAAGAGAAATAGTTAGGTATGCCTAGAACAAGTATTAGACTGTGAAAGAAAAGAAGAACATTTTTCATGTGGTTAATGCCACAGAAGCTGATCTCGTTTCTTTCTTTTTAATCTTTCACAAGAAAAAAGATATTTTCAGCCAAAGTTTCTCATGCTTAATTTTAGTCTCTAGCTGAATGTTTTCTGACTGAATAAAGTAAGGAGAGCAGTTTTATTACTAAGCTCAACAAACTACTTGCTCCTATTATTTCAAACCTGTCACACTTGTCATCAGCAAAGACAGCAACTCTTGACAGTTTTGCAAAGACTTCCTTTGATCATTAACTTTTAGAACATTAAACTTTTCCATATTTAACCTTTTTTCTGCATGGCATCAGCAGTTAGAAAGAGTTTTCCTTCTGGCATTTAGTGTTCCTACAGTCCTAATGTTTCAGTAAGGTAAGAATCACCACACTGAAAATTCCGGTTCTCAGTTGTTGCTCTAATCTTCATCATGTTAGTATTGATATTCCTCAGTTTCAACTTCCATGCAATTTCCAAAATAAGTAAAGGATGATGTGTTTGTAATAGTGAAGTTCATATTATAATGCATTTCAATTATATTGCTGTGTAGTGGGGATTATTATTGCATTTTCTTAGAGCTTAAGCAGTTGGAAATAAGTTGCCTAAGTTACCTTAGAGCTAGTATCACAAAGTATAATGTCCTTTATTAAGCCTTAGTCAAATGTGATTTAATAAATTTTTTCATGTTTTCCAATTTGTGAATTAGATTAGCGGCACTTAGAGGCAAGCAGCTTTTATCCTTCCTGAGAGGAGATTGGAGGAATTCATGAAAATATGAAAAGGCTCTGTTCCCAATTTCCATTTTGCATGTAATGCTGAAACATTTTAAAAGCTCTCTGCTTTATTTCATGTGTCAAATAGTTTATTGATAGAAGATTTCTGATGATTTTACATTGCTGGAAAAGTCTTGAAGCCATTTCCTGAAGTTAATATGATAGTGAATTACATTTGCATTCAGGCATTTCTGTGAATTGAATGATGAATAGAGTAGCAGTATGTTTAATGCAAATGTACAAAAATTGCAGAAAGTTTCCTGTGTTGTTATGTTTCACAGAATTTCAAATGCTCAGTCTCTTGAGTGACAGCTTCTCATTCCCTCCAGCCTCCATCCAGATCCGTGCTAGGGCTGGGAGCTCCCAGTTCCCCCTACCACACTGCACTTCTCAAGGCAGACTCACTGCTCAGTGAGCTGATCGTGCTGAGAGCTTACTGGGCAACTTTTTACGGGCCTGATGGGTTAATTCTCTTGGGCTGTTTTTATTGTTGAAAATTCACACAACTTCAGCGTTAGAAATCTTATAAGCAGTGTCATTTTTAAATAGTTGATGGTGGCAGTACAAATGAAAAATAGCCCTGTACGGTAAAATGAAAAGCATGCTAAGAAATAAAAAAGAAGGTTGTGCTCGTTTAACATTTTGTTCATTTCCACTGTATTTAAATAATGCAAATATACCCTAAATTTAGTCTTTTAGGTTTGATGTGACCTGTACTCAAAAGCTGCTGGTCAGAGAACACACACATCTGAAATCCCAGGTGTAGACAGGGACTAGTGTATTTCAACTGAAAATAGACATCAACTAAACATTATGTTGTAAGAAACCACAGACTTGCTGGGGGGAAAATAAAAACCCCTAGAGTCTCTGCTGTGTAACAGAGGTTGTATGATCTGTCTACGTGCCAGTGCTTCTCCCTTGAAAGGTAAATATTCTCCATAGCCAAGATTTATGATGGGGAGTTACATTGCCAGTCCCGTTTTGAATCATTCAAAATCATTCAATTTTCAAATCAAGTGGTTATTTAAATTTGTTTCAAAGATGCTGTTTCAAAGATGATTTGAGATGATCATTTCTTAAGTGTCTGTCTCAAGAATTTTTAACAGTCATAGCTTTCTGTAGGGAAATGGGATGTTTACTGCCCTTATAGGAAAAATTTTCCTGACAGAAGCATTTTAAAATGTTAATTAGGAAACTTAGAGGGAATAAATAGGAAAGATGAACCATATGTGTAAAAGGAGAGAGGAGAAAATTGGAACACTGGTCAACAGAAGTGAAATGAGCCTTTTCTGAGAATGTGCTCAGGGATTAGAAGACTTTATGGGTGGAAATAAACTGATAATTCATTAATAATTGATAATATGACTTCGGGAGCAGACTAATTCTGCTGCCAATTCCATTCTGGTTTCATTCATTGTAGGTTTCAAAGCAGTCTTGATTTAAATAGAGATTTATGGAAGGAAGTGGGAGTCCACGTGAGACTCATTTGAAGGATGATCAGCCCATCTGATTCTCCAAGCGTGCCTAATTGCCCTGTATAAAGTGAACAGACCCTGTGCCCCTGGTGCAGCCATACCCATGGACACACATGGACCTACAGAACTGGTAATCAGGGCCCCTCAGGAGTGCTGGTGAGCACTGGGGGTTACCCCATTGTTTCATTTTTCTGCAGTGAGGTGGTCCATAAGAAGGTTTTCACCATTATAAATTTTGCAAGCACAATGCATATAGCCATTTGACAACTCCAGTATTCCTTCAGGTTAAACATTGTTTTCACCTTGACTCATCAGTTCAAATCAAATGGTAATTCAGGAAGGATTAGACTTTGCATTCTTACTCTTATTTATGCTAAATTAGTATGATTATGGACTGAAAGTATGATTAAGAAAGAAACTGTGACAGCACATGTACCATAGCAACACAGCTTATTCAGGAAGAAGTGGATGGATTCAAAATAGAGGCTGTGCCAAAGGAGCAGGTGTAGTCTGAAATACAAAGGGTGTTTAGAAATTAATGAGCTGCAGTCTTCAATTATAACATACATTGAATTAGTCTAAATTGAATTAGCATGTAGAACAAAAAGGGCTAATATTAGATGCATTAAACTGCCAGTCAAGACTAATGTGAAATGAGTATTATACATCAGGTAAGAAAATATTGATGAGACATAAAAAGAAATTTCCATACCATTTGCCCATGTTATACCAGTAGCCAAAACTCCTATTCCACAAGAAAAAAAATTAAAAACACCTAATAAATGTATGAATAGAAAGACCTTGTGGATTACACGATTTTCATTATCCCTAAGTGTATACATTTTCAGTTACAAAAGGATAACAGAGGTTGATTGTAGAAACTGCTTTTATCTGTAAGATTCTTAAATGGATATTATAAAGGAAATGTAGCATTTATTTCCTTGTCAAAGGGTATGGTTAAACTTTTTTGTCTTTTATTTTTATCTTTCCTTTTATTTGAGGAGATCCTTATAACAGTATGAGTCATTTGAGGAATAAAACCACCAATCCCTTGTGGTTTCAAATAATTAGTCTTAACAGCCTGTTTTCTCTTACAATACTTTAATTTACTATATCATTAATAAAGAGAATTTGCCAAAAGAGGAGCATTCATGCAGATGCCAATTTGCATTACATTTTAACTGCTATCACTCCTATAGAGCACATGGCATTTATAAATTACTTTTAAGGTCTTTTTAGAGTACAGCCTGCCTTGACATGTCATGAGTCAAGAGGCTTTTGCTGGAGTGACCCTTCACTGCAATGAATGTCAGTCAAGCCTCGGTCACAGAGGTCTCTGCAGACCAGCAGGGAGACAAAGGGATGGCAAGAAAATGCAGTGCTCTCAGCTGAAATAGGAAATGCTGACTCAATGAGAGCAAGATGGAGAAGCTGCTGAGGAGCAGTCTCTGTGTTGCTGACCATGGTGAGGATTGCTCCCCTAGGCACAGCTCCTTGTTTCATCAGCTCCTCTTCCTGAAAGCCTTATAGCTGCAAGACAGATCTCTCCAGCTCCAGTTTAGCAACATGTCATGATGTAATAATTAAACTTTGGGAGTAGTCCTCCCAGTCTCTCTGCTCCTGCCTTGCCCAGGCAGAGGAGTACCTGACCAAGGCATAAGCTTTAACTCATTGTTTAGCTGTTTTTAGCAGCTCCATGGCCCAGGCTTTTGGCAGGAGGGGAGGAAGACAGGATGGACCAAAACCAAAACTGTGAAGGAAGGAGGGTAGATGGAAGGACAGAAAGCAAGATTGTAAAGGACAGTCTTTGTCTGGAGGATTTACTGGAGACAAATTCCAGTGTTTAATGATGCTTCTCTTCTTTCTCACAAATTGTCTTGGGTGATTTGCCTGGGGAACAGTGATGCTGCCAGGCCCCTGTGGCAGGGAGGTGGTACCAAGGAGTTCTTGGTCTCCTTCTGTACTTTTCCAGATTTAGTTGTGGTTGGCCCCTTTTAATGCAGTTTGTTTTCAGGCAGAAGAATGGGACTGTGTTAAGGAGCTACTACAAAGCAAGGAGACAGTTTGAGGCTGATGCCTCATATTGCACTCATAGTCATGGGAACTTCTTTCCTTACCACAGAGCTAGAAGCTCATTTCTTAGCTTTTTGGGTAGCTTTTATCATGGTGTTTGATTGGCATCTCCTGCCTCAATGTCACACAGCTTGGTGGCAGCTCTCCTTTTGTCACACAGTCACATCCTGCTTCGTGCAAGCAGGCTGGTAGTCTCTGTCTTTAGGAAAAGGGCTGGAGCAGTAAGTTATTTTAACAGAGGCAGCTGGGGCTGTGGGGACATCCTGCACTGGTGTCTGCAGGAAAGAGCCCGGTGGCTCCTGCTTGTCCTGGGTTGAGGGCAGGACTGCATTTTTACATCCAAAATGCAACTCTGTGAAGACACATATCACTATTTATGCTGAATGAAGGAACTTGTAGCTATAGCTTGTAAGACCCAGTGAGTACCATTACTGATTGCAGCATCTCACCCTACCTGTGCACACCCTTACCATGTGCCCACATACACCCCTGTACTGGGATTTGTACCTATGGAGTGTGAGGAAACCCCTGGAATTTTCTGTACGTGGTGGGACAGTTGCTGACTTCCCTGAAAGCCAAGTCACTTGATATTAGCAAAGCCCTCCAGAACCAGATCAAAAGCAGAACTTCTTCCTTTATTTTTGCCATGTCTAGATCTGTAGTTATATACCAAAATATATCCCACCCCTCAGGAAAAGAATGGGTTGTGTTTGCCACTGAAAAGTGCCTTGCTTTTTGCCACTATCCAGAAAAGTCAGTGTTCACTGGTTTTGCCTTGCCAGTAACTAAAAGACAAGAATAGTCACATGGGTGATTTTTGCTGGTGCACAGTTTGGAATTTTCATTCCAAAGGCCCATATCAGTAATTGCCAGGAGCAAATCTACAACCTGTCAGCCATCAGGAACAAAATAAACCCAGATCCCAATCAGCTGCAGTGATCAGTAAGTTTTAGGAGTAAAGCTACAGAAAAACTTTTCTGTTGGCTTCCATAAGATCTCTCTGCTTTTTTATGAGTATGCTCTGCATGGTAGGCACACCACTGGGAACATACAGTCTGCTGAAATAATGCCAACACACTTTAATTGTATTGCACAATACAGTACTGAAGGAATTCACTTTTGATGTGGTAATTTCTAGAAGAATATCAGGCAACATTTTTTTCCATATTTTAAACTTTCAAATTGATTATTTATCTATTTATTTTATTTAACAGCCTTACTTTAAGTCAAGCCAGCATATTGGCTGAATTTGTTAATTAAATTCTTAATTAAACATTTTTTAAACCTTCTTTTAAAATTCTACATTTAAAAATGTTCATTACAAGCTATGGAAGTCATGTACACTTCTATCAAAAATATAAATAGCCATTTCTTTATATTTTGCCATAAGTATTTCACTTGAGGGGGTGGGGAAGGTCTGACTTAATTAGAAGTCAATCCATTTGGAAAATTTTGTTATAAACCCACAACTTTTCTCAGGAGTAAGATTTCATCATTTAACCATTACTTAAACCCAACTCCCCTGTGGGTAACTGAAAGCAGGGCTCTGTGTTGCCTGAGGATTCCATTCTGCTTGAGCACTGTGGGAGCCTGAAGGTGTCCATGTGCCAGGTAAATGTGGCTGTGCTGGAATGGCAGCAAGAGAAATCCCTGGTGGCTGAGACTGTCTGATGGTCCTTCCCATTCACCTTCTGAGATGTCATCTTTCAGGCTGAACTTTTCTTTTAACAGCATTCCTACCCTCTGCTCACACCATGTGGGCAGAGGCTGTGCCTGGCATTAGTGTTCTACAAGTGAAGAAAATTCACTGAAAGCACATTATCACCACTTATATTTAAAAAGTAAAATTTTGGGCTCCTCTTACCCCTTCAGAACAATTCTATGAAAGATCTGACTGGGAAAATTATATTTAGCTTGGAACAAACTTCCACTAAGAGCAGCACTGAGGAAATTGGGCTCAGTTTCACAATCCGACTGATTAGCTTTTGAAAATCATGTACTGAGGCCATAAAATATGCTCATAAAGTGTTCATACAAGCAAGGATTTTCTGAGTATATGCATTTGGCTAAGTTAGCTATACAGTGAAACAGAATACTGCAAAATGTACAGTGGCTCACTGTATAGTAAACCAAATGTCTTGTTTCTTGATATATGTACAATAGGGCATCATCTTTGATGTTTTTAAAAAATGCATGCAATATAACTGCTGGTTATTATTAAAATACAGGGAAGGGATCATATTATATATAAATTCTGAAACAATATAGGCATATTTTGTCATAACATGAAAATACCATTTGAGAATGAAAAGCCTGCCGTGTACTACACATGCATTCTGAAGAAAACATGATAATGTGTTTGAGAGTGGAGCCAGGTGCTCAGAGAACTAAACATTCCACTGTATTGGAAATGCACATGGGCTTCAGGATCAACTGATCAATTATAATCTGGTTATTCTAGGACCTGTGATCTTAACCTGACTTGAATTTTTCTGTTTTGGTTTGGGTTTGGTTTTTTTTGTTTTTTTTTTCACTGAAGTAATTTCACTTTATTACTCAACAAATGGAAATGCATTGATTTCCCTTTTTAGAAAGATAATTTGTACGATGTCGACTGAACTGTGTGACTGGAGTAAACTTACATAATGTGTCTTTCAGAGAGTGACTAATTGGAATTTACTGCAAGTCGTGGATGACTTTTAAATCAATTCTGTGAAGGCTTCATAATAAGACTTACTGATTGGGAGATTAGTACCAGAAAATAGGCATACATTATCCAGCTAACACTGAGGGCAAATAGTGCTCCAGAGAGCAGCTGTTCCTCCTGCACCCTGAAGGACTCCTCCAGGGACAAGTCAGGAAAGTGGAGTCCCAGAAGGACCTAAACTGAACCACTCTTACAGCTGAGATTTTATAACAAATGGGAAGACCTGAAATAGCACTGAATAGATATTGAATATCTGGAATAGTCTTTTTGTCCTTTTTTTTTTCCCCTTCAGTCCATATGTGCAATGTAGAACCTCTAAACAGATGTTGTGGTTTAAAGGCTGTTGTGTTGCTGGGTTTGGCTTTTTAGTGCTTAAATCACTAAAATGTACAGGACCGAGGCTGCTCTGGTTGCATGCTCTGCTGAGAAATTGCTCAGCTGTTGCTTCCAATCATTCCATTTTCAGTTCACCTCAGTCCTGTGAAATCATGTCCTGAAATTAAATTTAAGAATGACAGCCTGGCTGTTTCCTTCCTCATGGAGTCTGCACAGCATATTGCTCCCTGCACATGCAATTGTGATTGCAAATGTTTGTCACACACAATTACTAAAAAAAAAAATAAAATTAAGACTTAGGGAAGTGGAAAGAAAATTACTTCCCTCTTTAGATTTTTACCTCTTTCATCCAGTATGTAGCAGATAGTATCTTCAGGCAGAGCAAGTTATAAAGATAATTTGTTGGAAAAAGAAAGGGCTCTGGAGAGGAGACTTTGCTGGTGGGTGGGAGTGCAGGAGCCACTGGTGAAGAGGAGGCATTGAATCAAAAGCCAGCCAAAAATGTAAGAAAAGGAGCAGGACCTGCAGGCTACAGGCAATGGAGACAGCACAGAGAGCCTGGAGCAGGAGAGTGTCTTGGGAGTGGATAGCTTCCTGCAGGATTTAAGCCCCAAGTCCCTGACTTCACTTGTTTGCTCTCAGGGATGACTCATCTCTGCAGTGACTAGGGCTACCTGAGGACAGTGGCTTGCTCTCTCTTACTTTATTATCTCACATACTGAAAAGTTAAAGATCTGCACCTGCCTGATGACCCAAACTGCTGTCAGGAAGGTGTGTACGACAGAAATTCTTCAGTTTGGTTTTTGAAAGAAGGGATATGATCTGTGTAAAGGAAAGCATTACTTTGCAAAGCCAAACACCCAAAGTTAGGCAATGGCAGAAGAATGAGCATAAACATTATAACATTGTGTCATCTGAAAGCAGTTGTATAAATTTTAATTTTTCAGTTGCTAGCTCTGTGGCTTTAACTTCCTTTCAATCTCTGTTTCTGGTGTACACTGCTGCATATAGCCCAGGCGAATGGCTGGAAGGGTGGGTAGGTGGTGAGCACGGTACTCCCTGATTTGTAAACAGCAGAAAATGCTTCGCAATCAACAACAGGAAGCTGATTTATGTGAAACCAATAAGCAGTCTCTGTTAGAGTACTGTAACACAAAGCACTGTTAAAATTAAAATTCATAATCATATAACTACTTTCCAGATTATAACACATTTTCATAATTACAGCCATGAGATAGGACCTCTCCCTGTTGGGTAGTTTTGCACACCTTTTTATAAGCATTCTTAGATTTAATTTTCTGGGATCCAGAGATCTGTTTCTACTAGCGTGACTCTAAAGTGCCATTGAAAATAACTCAGTTCTTCAGAATTAGGAAAAGGGAAGCTGACAATTAAGGAGTAAGTATGCCAAAATGCAGATATGTGCTCTACTAGCTGTTGAAAGGGAAATTCAGCTTGCTTTACCTTGCTTCTTAAGTGGAATTACATAAAATAATAAGAGTTGATTCTGATAGTAAATTTATTGTTGAAAATCTCTGTGTTATTTCCAACAAATTTATTTCCAATATAAAGTTTTGGTGATGCATTTTTTCCCTTTAAAAAAATAAGAGGAATTTTAGGTTGCAGAGAAAAGTGTAATGAAATGTTTTTAGAATTCATTACTTATTTCCTGAGCCTGTTGTCACTCAAAGTTGTTTGGAGAGGATTACTCTGGTGCAGGTGTAGGTCCATCTTGTTCTATGAGGACTTTCACCTGACGTAGTTCTTGGGCAGTAAACCATGATGGGAGAGGAGAGGAGAGGAGAGGAGAGGAGAGGAGAGGAGAGGAGAGGAGAGGAGAGGAGAGGAGAGGAGAGGAGAGGAGAGGAGAGGAGAGGAGAGGAGAGGAGAGGAGAGGAGAGGAGAGGAGAGGAGAGGAGAGGAGAGGACCTCAAAAGCCTTCCTGCTTCCTCCTCCACTGAGTCCATGCTATTTTCACACTTTGTGTAGATGAAGTGGTCAGTTTTTGTCATCTCTTACTCATCATCTCAGTTTTCTTGATCTCCTGTTGCCATGGAGTGTTAATACACTTGCAAGGATGGACAGAAAAATGCCAGAGGAGCATTCACCTGCACCAGAAAGGAGTGATTAAAAGTAAGACAGGCAGATTGAGGTAGTTGTTGGAAACATATTTCTTGATAGAATGGATCAAGCAGCCTCCTGCCTGTATTGAAACTGGGAATTGAGTCAGACCCCTGTATGAGCCTGTAATGCCTGACAGCATCCTCCTGTGTAATCTGTAGCCAGTGTTTCAATTATTAGTTATATTGCAGATTAGTGTTTAATGAAGCACTGGCCTTGATCCTTAATCTCTGCACCATGACCCTTTGCTGAAACCCAGCAGATTTTTGAAACCTGTCGGGAAGGTGCTGGTGGCCACACAAGAGAACAGAAGAGGGGCTCCCAGTGAGCACTGTTCTCAGCTGGGTTGGCAGGACTGAGCTAAACTGGAACACTGTGATCCAGCTGCAAAGCACATACCAATTCCACCCAGAAGCTTGTGACAAACTGTGCTTGTCGTTGGTTTCTGACTCAGGAGAGATAAAAATACCTCTGCTGCAGCAGGGAGAGCGGTTGCAGTGCGGCAGGCTGTGCAGGGGGAGGGAGGCTGCGCGCCGGCTGTCTGCACAGGCGGGAAGGGTCCCCGGCACCCCGCAGCTCAGGAGGGTATCAGCCCCTCGCTGCAGAGCTTGGCTGTAGTCGGATCAAGGGTCCGTTTCTGCTCTCTGTGCCAAAGACTGTTCACAAATGCTCGGAGAACACCAGAAGGCAAGGGGCAGAGTGGCCATGGAGGTGAGCCCTCCCGGCTGTCAGTGCCCAGCCGGAGCTGGGCTGGGCTGCCCTGGAGGGCAGCTCCGGCTGGGTATGACACAGTCTGCCCGCTCCTTTGTGAGCGCCTTGATCCTGGCTCCTGTGGCAGTTAATTCAAGGCTTTAATGGTCGTGTGAAATAGTTTGTGTGAGGGCTGGCAGGGGCAGACTGCCCTGTGCACATTTCATCGTCAGCTGCATCCGTCCAAACTTCAGGTTTCGGTCCAGTAGGAGACTGTGGTCATTCACTTTCTGTTAGGATCTGTCGATTCCTAAAGAGTCACCAGCAGTTCGGGGTTCAGCTCTTTGCTGGATGGACTGCTGCAATGAACTTGGGGTGACATTTGTGTTCCCACCCCTACGAAGTGTGAGATTGCTGAGCATGTTTTCACACTGAAAGCACTGAAAAACGTAACTTTAAGGGAAGAGTGGTGCCCGTCAGCCGTCACTACCCGCTCCTGGCCGTACTCTGGTGCACAGGCCACGGCAGACGGGGGGTCGGGGAGAGGCGCTCCCCCTGGGGCTGGTGGTCGCTGCCCTGCCTTCCTCGGCACCCCCAGGAGCGCAGAGCTGCCGTTTTCTGGCGGTTCATGGCCCATGGCCCCGGTGCCTGTCCCGGGGCTCCGGGAGGTGCCGGGCCGCTCTGGGAGGGGCCGGGAGGGGCCGGGCCGCTCTGGGCGGGGCCGCTGTGGGCGGGGCCGCTGTGGGCGGGGCCGCTCCGCCCGCCTCGGCGGGATCTCATTGGCTGCGGCCGCAGGGGGCGGGGCCCCTCCGCGCGGGGCCGCGACGCCCCCCGCGCCGGGCAGCGGGCGGGAGCAGGGCGCGAGGCGTGCGCGTCCCCGCGCCCCCCGAGCCGGCCGCCGCCGATGGAGGGAGCGGCCGCGGGCTGCGCGTCCCCGCCGCCGGCTGCCGCCCGCCCCCGGCCCGCAGGCCGCCCGCCGGCAGCGCCGAGCCCCGCGCCCCGCCGAGCCCGTGCCCTCCATGGCCGCGCCGCCCGCCCCAGCAGCCTAGGCTGCGGCATGGTCCGCGCCGCCCCGCCAGCCCGAGTGTGACACAGCCGGCGCGGGCGGGCCGCCGCCTCCACGGCAGCATGCCGGCCAGGGAGCCCTGGGCAGCGCACCGAGCCGCCGGCAACGCGGGGCACCGCGCCGGGCACCAGGGCCGGCAGCGCGATCTGCTGCTCGCAGCCTTGGGCATGAAACTGGGCGCTCGCAAGGCGTCTGTGACAATCTGGCAACCTCTTAAACTCTTTGCTTATTCGCAGTTGACGTCGCTCGTCCGAAGGGCAACTCTGAAGGAAAATGAACATGTTCCAAAATACGAGAAGGTTCATAATTTCAAGGTAAGACGTTTTCCTACCTAATTTCTTCTTCAGGCACAGGGACTTTAGCTCGTGTTTTGAAATGGGTCTGGTATTGCAAGGAAGTCGATGTATGCACGCTGTGACTTTCTAGGAACTTAAACGCTGCAAGTAAACCTCATTGCCGGCTACATCAATTAGACACGTTTAGAACTGCAGCAGGGGAACTGGGATTTGGTTGTTGGCTGCTTGTGTGCACACATTTTTTCGATAATATTTTCCATATCCAGTTATCTCTTTTATTTAGAATTGGTTTATACAGAGAGAGATGCTAAAGATGAGAAAAACAGCAAAGTTTTCTTTCAACTCGAACGCACTCCAGTATTACTTTCAATGCCAAAAAATCTCTTAGATCTGTCGTTAGGTGATTAAATTGATTTTATCTCAATTTGCTGATGGTAAATATCTTTGGACGTAAGAAGTGTGTTCTGCTGCATCTGGATTGAGCAGATGGTCTGCATTTCCCTTAGTTTCTGGCATTTCTTCTGTGTCAATGAATTGAGTGTTGAAGCCAGCGAGACTTATACCACAAGGCTGTTGGACATGCTGATATCGACATCTACCTTGTGTTTTAATAAAATTTACTTTGTCTTCTGTGTAGCTTCTAGTTATTGTTTTAATTGCTTTGAATAACCAATGTTCTTTGGTAAGAGAGATACACGTCAATGCAACATATTCATGGTTTGTGTCTGTCTGTAATGGGTGTCCAGGACCCAGCAATGCAACCTTTTGGTGGTCAAATACATTTGATGATAAGCATAGTCTTAGTTTTAAGACTGTGTAAATTGATGTTTTATTGGATTCCTGTTGATGACAGTACAAACTTCTTATATATAATTTGAAGGCCAAATGTTGTCTTTAATGTAAAAAAAAACTCCAAAAACCTGCTTTTATTTAAGAGAAGAGCAGGTTGTTAATATAACACAGGCATCTGATGATATAAGCATCCGTTAAATATCTCCTGTTTTCAGTTTTGATTTCCATCACACACACATTTCAGAATGTTCACATGCATGCACATATAATAATTTACCTATCCTCCATATGATTTTATTTAAACCACCTTCTGGCTTTTGAGTGCAGATAACCACCAAAAGTGGAAATTTTATGTGACCAGGATGTTTTGTTTCATTTGAGTTCTTCCATTAAGCACAAATTTGAAAATCATGTACAAAATGGTATGCAAGAAGTGTTTAATATGAATGCTTGGCATAACATAATTGTGCTGGCTGACAGTTCAGTGCAGAGCATTTTTTCACAGGCTCCTGAGGTGTCCTAAATATCTGCAACGTCTTGCAATTCTCATTTGTTCCTTAGAGTTTGAAGATAATTCTTGCAGATGCCAGCAGATCGTGATTTTCCATGTACTACAGTGTATGTAGGATAATAAGTATTTAATTTTGCACATCTGTGTTCCCTAGTTGCTTTTGTCTATTAGCCTGAAACACATCTGTTTTGAAAATAATCTGATAACCTGGTTTTCATTCATTCAGGTTTGTTTGTTTCTTTTTCTTCCATAAACTCTTTATGGAAAGTTTCAGAGCTGTGAGTTTTCCAGTCTTTTCCAAAAACAGGCTGTATGTCTGCTCCAAGGTCATAGCCATGGCACAAACTTTCCACACCGATAGTTTTCTTTATAATAGTGATACTGTAGTTCCTTTATACATACTGTTGCCAGAAAAATATACCCTGAGAGGTAAGTCTATTCTCAAGTCAGTGGAATGGAATCGCCTTTCACAGATAATTTTTGCTATAAAAGACTAGAAGGGGACAAGTCCCTTACAGGGTGTGCTGCAACCAACCTTCCCACGGAAGGAATGCTGCTGGCGTTCATGAACTTTAAATGTGGCCACTCTCCCATCAGAATAAAAAGGAAAAACATAAGCTCTTAGTAAGTAGTACTCTGTTATGACTCTAAAATGAATGGCCACCATTAGCTTATGTGCTTTTCTCCTTTATCATTTCTTTGCATGTGTCAGATTTTTTCCTCACATGTGTAGGTGTCATCATTTAAAATGTCTGCGTGAGTCTCCTAGGCTGCCTGCCTAGCAGCGTATCTGCCACCCATGCGGGGAGGAAGGAGATGTCAGGCCCAGAGTCTTCAACCTAGATTTTTGAAACAAACCAAGAAAACAACTCAGAAATTAAATAAATTTATCCAGTTCAGCTAATGCACAGTGACTGCTGTCCCCAGGGGCTCCACAGCAAACAGGAGGGTGTTCGCTGCTTCGTACCTCTGTGGCTAATCTGCTTCTTGTGCTGCAGGCACAAGGCATCAGATAAGACCCCTAACCCTCTCCCAGCTGCTTCTTTGATAGTCACGTCACTGCTCACAGAAATGAAGGGGTCTCAAGAATCCTTTTACACTGGAAATGCTGCGGCATCCTAGCAGAGGGCAGAAATGGAGAGCTGCAAGTGCACAGCAAGCAGCAGTGTTTCCTTGGAGAAGGGAAGGTGGCAGCTGCAGCTGCTCCAGAGGCAGGCTGGGGTCAGCAAACGTCCCAGAGGCTTGACCACAGGCTAGGGGAGCTCAGTTCTCCCTGCACCTCCTGTCTCTGGGGTGGTAGGTGGGGACACAGGTGCAGTTGGAATGCTCAGACTCTGTTGCCTGCAGCAAAGCTCAGGTAGAGGAAGACGGTGGCAGAGGAGCAGTGTAGAGAATCGTCATTGCAGGAGTGCAGTGCCCAGAGGAGGGGTGGACATGAAAGCTGCTTTTAAATCATCAAGAGCTCTCCTGAATAAATCCATTAACCTGTGTTTTGCTCCAAGGGTTGTTTGAAAGAAGAATGTAAAGACAGTTTTACTAGGAGTGCTGACATGGCAGGGTTTTTGAGAGGATTTGATCTTACTTAAATCTCCTGGAATGTGAGTTGTCTCCTGCCTGAAGGGAACAGGCAGGGTAGCCAGGGTGACAGGGATCTGTGCAAGCAGAGCTGGTTGGTAATGATCTCTAACTCTGCAATATTCTCCTGGCTGGGGAAGGCTGGTCTCTTATGAGTACATCTCAAATGCAAATACAGAGTGCCTGAATTCTCTTAAATTAATCTCCATAAGTAAAGAAAGGGATGATTATTTATAAATGTCAGTTCTGACTGAGTTTTAAATGTATGTCCTTCAGGATGAAAGCTAGGTGTGAAAAGTATTCTACTTTTAAGCATAGTTTTGCCTTTTCCAATCTATAAAAAAAATTAAATTAATATTTCTGTGTTCTTCTCTATAAATCTAATATAAAAGACCCATTTTCTAATAATTAAAATATATCAAATTAATGAGGATTGCACTGTTTGATACAGCATTTTATTTAGCTCTAATTGAATAATGACATTTAATGTATTACTTGATTGGGTCTATCTTTTTGCATATTTGGATTACTTTTGCATTCCCTCTATTTACTGTACTTTTTTTGAAATCCAGCACACTGAATGAGATCTCTTGTAAAATGAGTCATTAGACCAAATGAGCACAGTCATTTCACCTGCCCATTATGGGGAATAAATCTCCCCAGTCTGTGGTACAAACATATCAATATGGACAGGACTGCGTGTGTGTGATGGATGTCAAGCTCATTGTTCTACCCCACATAGATGAACAAGAGCATCTTGTGTTTGGAAGCTCTGGGAGACCTGTGCTCTTTAAAGTGCTGACAAGGAGCATAGCTGAAGCCAATGGGGTTATTTTCTTACAAAAAGAACTTAATCATAGGGAAAGTTCTGTAACATAAGAGTTCCAAAGTTCTGTAACTTCACAGAAGTGGACAGAATAGATTCATACCAAATCATTCCCATAAATTTATTCTACCCCTGTATCCTACCAATAAGAATGCTTTTTTCTGTCCCTTACAATTCTCATAGTTGCTTATATTGTCCCCAAAAGGCAATAACTGTGATAGCTTGTAAATTAAAATAAGATTTCTTAGGTAGCTGACATATAATCTGTTCAATAGGTGTAGGAAGCAGCTGGGCACTTCTGGGCAAGCAGATGAAGGGGGAACTTAAGGCGATAGAGGAACTGCAAATCTGAGGGGAAAAGAGGCCTGTGACAAGGTGCCATGTGGATGGAAAATGAGAAGAGGACCAGGGAAGCTCTGGGTTGGAAGGTGTGAAGTGGGCTCTAGGCCAAAAGACTTAGACAGCAGGGTAATCCAAGTTGGATTTAAGATTTTGCCCATCTTCTCTCTGGAGAGGCAGTTGATTAGGGTAGTGAACACATAGGATTCCCCTTGCTCAGTCCTCTGCACTTTCCCACTCTTCATCTCCTCATCTCTCCATTTCTGCTATACATCTCGTAGTTTTTTGCTGATAAACAAGGAACATCTGATGAGGTACCTTCTGCCCTGAGTCCACCCTATCTGACATGGAATAGCTTCTGCATCTCCTCACCACCTGGTGCTGTGCTTTGGACTTGGGCACTGACCTCACCTCTTCGCCTGCTGTTTGTGTGGGGCTGCAGAGGCAGATAAAACTGTGCTTGAAAATGTTCATGATAAGGAGGGCAGTTGTGGAAGAGCAGCTGGGATTTATGGGATGATATCTTAAAAGGAAGAGGAAAGTGAAAATCTGAGATTAACAGCAGGAAATCTCCTGGGTTGTGAAATTTGTTAGTCAGTGCAATAACCTCCTCATCACTTGACGAATTTAAAATAAACCTGGACAAAACACCTTAAAGGTCTTCACTGCCCTCCAGCTTTTGTGACTCATGGGCCCTGGAGAAGTTTTATCTCCCTTGGCTGGTTACAGGTATCTCTTCAGACATCTCTGGCTCCTGATGACTGGAGCCAGCAGAACACCCTGAAGGTGTTTTCTTCCTGCCCATAGTCCAAGGCACAAACCCACTCTTCTGCCTAGATTAGTGCCATGGTGCATCACTGAAGCAAGAAGGTGTCTGTGCCTCTCAGGGCTGGACTGCAATCCGTGCTTCCATGCATCATTTTCCCCATGATATTGTCTTGTTTCTCTCTTGCA
Source organism: Prinia subflava (assembly GCF_021018805.1). Taxonomy (NCBI): domain Eukaryota; kingdom Metazoa; phylum Chordata; class Aves; order Passeriformes; family Cisticolidae; genus Prinia; species Prinia subflava. The sequence continues at coordinate 17,845,133 of NC_086252.1, forward strand.
CTTCAAAAACAGATCCATCTCCAGAAGACTTATTTTTTGCTATCTCTTTGTGCAGTGCTGGGTGCTCTCATGCTGTTTCCTAGTCACTATCTTGGTAGTGCTGACAGCACAGTCAGTTAATTGTAATAAATAACAGTTGCAAGGCTGCTTGCTAAATCAGTTAACATTAACAACATAATTCCCTTTCAAGCCACTTCTTACAGGGAGATGTTTTTCCATGGTGGCTTAAACTCAGTCAGCCAAGGTGCTGATGAGCCTTGTTTGTTGGGATTCCTCATCCCCCTCCTCCCCTCCTGGCTTTCCCTTTGAGGGTGACCCACCTGAAAGGCCAAAAGGGGAGCTCCAGAACAGAGACAACATGCTTTTCCAGAAGTAACTGGAGGTAGAATATAGCCTTAAATATGCACAAGGAGTGAAGGCTCAGGTGAGGACCAGTCCTGGAAAGACTTTGCTAGTATAGACAGACTCAAGCATCACTTTCGTGAAGAGACTGCTGATATTAACAAGAGTTATTCTGCCAATTAAATTTGTATCACATCTTGGAAACAAATAAACCCCCCTGGTCCTGGCCCAGATATTTTTGGGGGTAATTCCATCTGTGCTGGGTGCTTTGCTAATGTAAGAAGTCACAGCAAATCACTTCCATGCCTCATCTTATTCTAGAGGGCTTCTCAGTAGAGCCATGGCTAAACACTGGGAAACTGTGAGATGGAAAATGCAGAAGTGCTGCAAAAAGGCCAGAAACTATAACAAACTCTTACTATATTAAGCAGAGCCATTTTCTGTGACTTCTGACATGAACTCATTTCTATTTCTGATGTTCTGAAAACTGGGGCAGATGCTGATTTGGGGTAAATTGATCTAGTTCCACTGAAAAGAGGATGCTGGATTTTTTGATAGGAACAGAAACTGGCACTGGTCATATTTCTGAAATATCTTTAATTGAGGCACTGCACTAATATGAATATTCAAAGAGAGAGCTGGGTGCCTCTAGCATAGTCCCTGGAGAGAGTCAGTGTGTGTTCCCATGGATAAGAAAACCTCAGGAAATTTAATTTTTCTATTAGACTCCTAGGACTTGAGGTGAAAAAATGGTTCAAAGGCAGGGAAAATACCTGGAGAACATAACTGGTAAAAAACTTGCATGAAACTTCTGAAGAGATCTCCTCAGCTCTTGGTTGTTCCTTCTGAAACTCATGGTTACATTGTAAGACAGTTCAATCCAGAAAAGCTTTTAGACAGTGATGGATTTTAGTCTCCTAGAGTATTTATTTAATGTTACTTGCACTTTTTTACTTCTTTGAGGAAAGCCAGAGCTTTTCCAAAGCAGATTCCAAATAGCACAATATTACTTAAACCTTTCTGGTTTCCTAGTGCTAGTCCCTGAATTCAGGCTTTGCCACTGTTCAAAAAAAATGAGAGAGAGAGAAAGCCTTTTTTCTAAATCCTTACTTTATTTAGGCTGTAATTTCTTCCCCCACACTTCTATTAGTCCCCATGTGTGGATCCTGTGAGTTTGCCTCGTGCACAGCCCAAAGCCAGACCAGCTAATTTCTCTGGTAAGGCTAGGAAGCTCTCCTCTGGGAAGGACTGGGACTTTGCCTCTAGAAGTTTCTAATGCATCTTATGCTCGCTCCTCATCAACAGCTTTTCCTCCAAATTAGCCTTAGGATCATGACAAAAGCATTTATTTAGGAATCTCTCAGGGCTTTATATCCTATTTACATATAAGGTACGTATGTATTTACAATTTTAATTCTAAGGATTTTATTCAGTTTTCGCCTCTAGTTTCAGAATTTTTGTATGGAGGCATGTATCAAGTAAGTTGGACCTGGAATAAAATGCAAAATGTTCCTGTTTCCAGGTATCAGTTTAAAGAAAATCTGCTATTCCATCCTGAAAGAAAGATGGCCATTTTCACCCGATTTACAAGCAAAAAAGCCACCAACCTGCAATTCTCATTTTTTGCTTTGGTTCTTGTAGAGCACAAACTAACCTCAATTTCCAGCTGTTCCCATCTCTGCTGACACAGGCAGTGCAGACCAGAGAGTAAACAAGATCTGACAGCGCTTCTGGCTCCAAGTGGGTGAGGACATGCAGGGAGGTTGTCCTGCTCCACATTGCCAGTGCCCCACTGGCGAGAGCGATGCTATTTATACCCACGCTCTGGGCGAGGCAGCGCTCTGACAGCAGCTCTGCTCTCCAGAACGGCTGCACACAGTCACAGTCACTGGGGGTCCCAGCTGCCTCCCCATGGTTAACACCAGCTGGGCTAGGCAGAGTCAGTGTAGCTCTGGAGAGGGTCTGTTCCACTGCTCTCACGTTCATTTCTGTTACACCTTCACATGATAGCAATTCTCTTGCAGATAGCGCTCTGCGTGTGGGTTGTCATGGCAGTCTTCTTGCTTCTCAGATTACTTGTCAGCAGCAGTATTTTCCTCACAGGAGAGTTCCATGTGCTGGAATATTTGAAGTGCTTTGAGACCCTTGTTTTAGAGGCACTATCTAATCATCATAATATATACAAGGATGAATTGAAGCATTGCCCAAAAACTGATGGTTGAGTTTCTCACTCTTATCTCTTCTTTACTCTTCAAGTCCAGGCAATCTCTGTCTGGACCAGGGATGGATGAAAAGGGCATGCCTCTTGGATGCCAGCATGGGTTTGCTCAGTGCCTGATAAAATCAACTGTGACAGGGAAAACAGACGTTAATAATACAGGCTGAGTTCATCGTTTTAATTGAGACTTACAATGTCTCCTATATTCAATTAAAAGCTTGGTGAAGCCCCAATAGGCAGAATTCAGCTGATGGAATTGCAAATCAGTTAGGACCACTGAGCTGACAGTCTCCATCAGCAGTGTCTCATCATCCTTGGGAATGTGAAGGACGGTACAGCCAGCAGACCTGAACCTTTGGAGTACCATGTGGTGCAGATGCTGGGGGAGTGCCACGTGTTCAGTCCCTGGTGGTCTTGGTCTCCTCTCTGAGCACTGACAAGGCTTCTGCCTAAGGTCTAAGGCTCTGGTAGCCCAAGAGTATAGATCAGCAGTATTTCTTTCCATCCTTTTTTAAGGGGATGTATCCCATCCCACAGCAGACGGTAATGCCTGGATTATCCAGACCCGGTTCCTCTGACCAGCAGTTGGGTGTGGGCTGTGGAAGAGGCTCTGTAGGGAGCAGGGTCTGATGGAGCAAGCATTCAGTGAGACCATGGCAGCAGCAGCCTCTCAACAAAGGAAGCCCAAACACTTCTGTTGTATGTGCTCAGTGTTGGGTTTCTGTAACCACAGTTTCAAATCCAGCCCTGTTTTCTTCCTGTCAGTGCCTTTGCTAAAGCTCTGTTGATCCACCATCTTCCCTCATATAATGTTTGCACAGCATTTCACTGATATTTTCTCGTTCTCTTCCTCCCTGCCTTGACAAGTGATAAAATGTAAGTCTCCCAGTTAAGAATACAAATTATCTGCTGGCTCATTCCTGGTCTTCAGGTAGAGATCAAGGGTAGCTGAATAACTGCCTTGGAAAAACCAAAAGCATAAAAAATAAGTGGCGTAACAAGATGCATGGGTAACTAACTTCAACAGTGACCTTTATAGAGCCTGAGAAATAATGGGGAGAGATCTGCTTGAGGAGTTCACAGCTTGTGGTATAATCTGCTGTCAGAGCCACTGGGTCATTTTTTATTTGGTTCTCCTAAAATTCTGTCTTTTCTAAAAAATTTTAATTAAATGCAAAAGACAAATAAGTGAAATTTTCTAACACTCAGAGTTGTTAGTCACAAGAATTAAGCTATTTTTCGTTGTATATAAGGAAATACCTTTTAAGCCTGAGCAAAAAACTACATAGTTCATAGTAGTTATTTTAAATATTATATTTTGTTTATTATACCTTGTTGATAGTGCAGGAGAGTTCAAAATAGAAGTGTTTAGGCTGTAAACCTAACATGAGGCTCTCCTCTTACCTCAGATTTGTAGGACAGCTTAGTAATAGTATTTTATATAGTTTCTGAAGCAGATATTTCCCTTTAAAATTATCTAGACTTTTTTTTTACACTGATTTTCTTGTCCTGGAATTTTACAAATTAAGATTAAAACTGGTTTAATTTGCTCTCTCACTTACTCATTTTCCAGATTATTTTTTAAAATTACTCCCATTTGGAAAGAGTGTAAAGAAGATTTTTGGGTGGGAGTGAGAATGGAAGGATTGGGAGATGTAAAGCCACAGTTGGCAATCCTGCTCTCTCACATTTTATAAGACAGTAAAATCTGCATATGGCAGATGCTCTTTTTTATAAGGGTTAAGGAACACCTTGTAATTTAAGTCAGGATCTCTGGGACTCTGCTGGGTGTGTTTTTGGAAATTTTTCTGGAAAACATCTTACAGTTTTGAAAACAGACAAGTTGCTTGGCTAGTTTTTAGAATGGGGAATTAAATATAAAAATCAGAATGCTGTATTAAACAGTGTCATGTGATAAATGCAGTATTATTTGCAGGTGCTGGTTCTTAAACTAGCAAAGGGATTGCAAGGTGTTTCTTTTTAGCTGCCAGACCCCACCCATCCTCTAATTGGGATCTGAGGCTGTTCTAACTTGCCTCAGAAGACAAATTTTTCAGTATTTTCTGGCATCACTCGCTGTGTCTGATTTAATTCCCAGAGAGGGTGTGTGTTCAGACCAGTGCAGGATTAGGTGTCTGGTTCCACTCCATGGAATTGGGAGTATTGATGCTCTGGGAAAAGACAGCAGAAAAAAACCCTCAGAAACAGAGGCTTCAGAGCTGATCTTGGAGGGTTGCATACACCAGGGCTGGAAGGACACTGTGACCTCTGGGCCTCCTGTTTAATATTGCCAGGGAATCTCCCATCTCATATAAAGGATGAAGCAAGGCAGAGCATCGTGGGACACAGGAAAACCCACCCTCACCTTTTAATCTGCTTTGAGTTTGCAATCAGAATAATGGATAAGAAGCAGTAATTTGGATGGGGCAGCGTAAAGCAGAGCAGGTCTGGGTAAATCCAGCTGATGATGTGGAAAGGCATTTCAGTATTTGGATGAAGCCTGGCTGCATGGAGGAGACAGCAGTGCTAATGCTGCTGAGTGCTTCTGAAGGGCAGAGTCAGTCCTGGGGTGAGGGGTGAGCAGCACGCGCAGCGTTGGTAGGGAAGAGGAGAGTGCACCTTGTCCTTGTTGTTTTTAGGCTGATGATGAGTTGTGAACTCTTCTGAGGAGCAGGCTGAGAGCTAGGGTGATATCAGGGGAACTGGCTGTGGGAGAATCTAGGTGAATCATAGTTACTACACACAGGAGAAACTGAGCTCATTAGAAAAGTTCATAATATTAAAAATGGAGGCAAAAGGTTGGAGTGGCAGATTTGGGATGTCATGGACCCTGCAGAAGAGTTTCTAAGGAGAATCAGGAGGAGATGGAAACATGCAGACCGTGGTGGGGAGCAAGATACCAAGAAGGAAGAATGTTCACTGCTGAAACAGCCAGCTAGAGATCAGACATCTGAGGTTTAGTGAGTATCAGCACTGGGGATAGCTCTGGAGAAGCCAAGCTGGGACTCCAGCACCTAAGGACAGCATGGGAAATGCTTCAGCAAATAGCACATTCAGTGTTTTGATGTTTGATGAATTGAAATCAGCAGCCACAGAGGCACAGGATAGGATAGTATAATTCTTTATATTTAGAAAGAACTAATAATGTGTCAGTCAGTATTTTAAGAAGCAAAACAAAATTCCCCTCCTTTGTGCAATCAGAGATACTAAAACCAAAACAAATTAAAAATATTGTGAAAAGAAATTCTTCATTGTCCAGACTTTTGAAATGTCAATTTTGTTTCAATTTTCCTTGACAGGATTTTTGAGAAGTCTTTTAAAGAAGTATGTTTCAGGGGGAATTTGACCCAAAAAAAAAAAAAAAAAAAAAAGGTGACCGAAATGATACTTTCTTTTTTTCCCTGAAAAAATTCTATTAGACCTGCAGGCATTAAAGTGCAATGCTTTACTTGAGGATATTAGAATGTTCTTATTCTCTTATTCTGGAAAGGGAACACTGCCAAAAACGTGGGTAAAAACCAGTAGGCTGAGGAAGAAATTCAAAAGGTGTGGGTACTGCAGGTGGGTAACGGAGCAAATGGTGTGAAAAATCTCTTTGTGGTGAGAGGAAAAAAGAAAATGGAGAGTACAGCTGCTGACAGTCTTGTCATCATTCGCTTTGTGGAAGTCAGCCAGAGCTGCAGGGAGAAGAGGTCTTGCAAGCACATCTCACTTTCTGGAGGTGTGTGGGATGGTGGGGACACGACAGGCAGGGCTGGGGACAGGCAGGGCTGGGGACAGGCAGCCTAGGCTCACTTTGGACCAGGCAGTCAGGGGCCTCACTTAGCACAGACATGCATGTGAATTACTTGGTGAATCCAGGAGTCACTTTCCAGACTGTCTCAGCAATCTCCCTGCTGCTCCGAGGGTACCAAAAGCCCAGAGGCTGCAGAGCCTCCTTTAGCCAGAACTGAACTGTGGTCTGAACTGCCTTGTCACTTGTGGGGGTGTCAGCTGGAACCAGCTGCCTCTTGCATCCGTGACTTGGGGGACACTGCCACCCCGGTCAGGCCACTTTGCCTTTCAGTGTTCACAGCCAGAGCTGTGTGCAGGTGTCAGGAGCAAACATTTCCAGCAGCTCCTCTCCGACCGGCCCTGCACACACGGGAGGTTACTGCCTGCTCCCATACCCGCTCAGTCACTCTGGGCTACTGAGGAACTGAGTCACTTCAGCCTAAAGCATTTTTGCTATAGTTCTCTGCAAAATTCATTTCTTTATGATCATCAGCTACTAATTTTATTTTCAGCCTGTGTGTTCTGAATAGCAGCTCAAAGCCTTTTACACTGGCAAAGGAAGTAATGATTTTTTCTGTAAAGAATCCTGTGGTTTCCTACAGCAGGAGCTTTATCAGAATAAAATCTGAAGCAGTTAATGGTGGCTGCAGGATTTGTAACAAGCATGTGAGCCAGGAATGAAAGCAGCATTGGGTTTTTTTCTTCTTTCGCTTTGAATTCTTTTCTGGTTCAGTGGATTCTTTTTTTTCATTTTGGATTTTCAATATGTAGCATTAGTCTGAAGAAAATTAATTTCCTATTGGAGCTATTCTAAACTGTAGAGTCTCCAGGCAAATTTACAGTATTTCGGTGTGGCACTGGTATTTTTGCCTGGTAGGACTCCTTCCATGTGAGGTGGAATCTTGCATCTCCCTACCCATTTCACACAGTCCCTTATGAAGGGAAGGCCATAGCAGAAGGCATTTGAAATTGAATAGTCAACTCTTGCACAGTTGCTGCAAAAGCCTTGCCTTGTGGCCAGACTCTAGCCCACACAGAGGGATGCTAAGAGTTGGGAGAGGGGCTATGCCTGCTTCTCTGACCTGGTCTTAGAGCAGACCCCCCCCCAGACCCAGTTCTGTTCCTCTGGATGGTTCAGGATGGAGGACTCAGTTTTCCACATATCTGCAAGAGTTATTAAATCTTTCTTAGTTCTTTTCTTCCTTTCCTGCCATGGTAAAGGGAAACTTCCAGAAGCTGCGTGTGATACCTTCAAAGAAGAGGAATTCTGCACTGTTTACATGCATTGATGCTGATGTCTGTGAAATGGTTGGGTCATTTTCTGTAATTTTCCTTTCTGTGCTGTCTTGCAGGTGCACACGTTCAGGGGCCCGCACTGGTGTGAATACTGTGCCAACTTCATGTGGGGCCTCATTGCTCAGGGAGTGAAATGTGCAGGTAACAGTCATGCAGTGTTCTTCTCCTGGCTCATTCCTGGTGTTGTAACTCTGATGTGCAGCCTGTTCCCTGTGACCCTGCGGGGCCAGGGGCCGGTCTGCCCCTTATTCAAAGGATGGAGGAAATGTTTCCACTCTGCTGCTGATGGTTCCAGGTACTCACTGGGGTGATGCAGAGCACCCCTCAAGCACTCACAGACAGGAGAAAAGCATCACCATTAAGAGATTTTTTTCCCCACCCTTTTAAACTGGAGGAAATAGATGCATAGATAGCTTTATTTCTTTTATACCGCTCCATGTAGGTGTGAGTAAGTCATTGGGGATCTTGATGTGTGAGGTGGGCATCAGCAATTCCACCTTGCTTCTGTGAAACAGACATTCAGGGTAATTTTATATAGAAACCAGCTGACTCCCAGTGTGCCATAGACCCTAAATCACATCTCCTACTTGCAAACTGGAAAGAAAGTAAGAAAAGGGATGATGAATAAAGGATGTCTGCTGAAATGTTACATAAACATTCAGGTGCTGGTAAAAATGTATTACACGCATGGGTATCACTGCAGGCAGTTCTGGGATAAAGCCTCTCCAAAGGAAAACAGTTTGACAGTTTTATTGATAAGGCTCTTCTGAAAGGAGAGGACAGTCGGCTTTCTTTCAAAGGCAAAGAAAAGGATTAAAGTGATCAAAATAGTTTGCTGTATTTAAAAAGTATCTTGTGACATTCTAGCAGACCATATTTATAAAAATGGTGCAGAGAGATGTTGATGTATGAAGACCTGCTTACGTTGCCCTGGAAACTGAATTTTCAAGCTAATTTAAGAAAATCTGCTCTGTCTAAAGCTTTCTGAAGTCTTGTCTCAAGCAAATAAGAAGGCTTTTTATCACAGAACTGCAAAATAATGTAATATTTAAAATAATTTCTAGCCACGTAGGATTGAAATATTTTTAAATTCTTCACGCATGACTATTTGAATGCAATATTTTGTTGTTACCATTAGACTCTGCACTGTCTAGGATGCATTAGAGAGTGAAGTTCTGTTTTAAGACATGATTATGTAAAAATGTCATTTCCTTTCTCAGTATTTTTGCTCTACTAAGAATACAGGATTGCAGCCATGTCCTCCACTTGTGAGTGAAGATTGCTAGTACTTTTTACTGCCCTTGATTTTATACAGGGTGTTCAGTGCTAGGAGAGGAAGAGGAAGCTTGATTTTGATTTTCTGATTAGCATGTTTTTGATGGCAGTTCAATCAGTAGGCGTGCCATCTTTACCCCCTGCCTTAGATTCCTCCATTTGGGCACTTGGGAGAGACGTCAAGTATTTTTCAGATCGATGTTAGGTAACTTTGATCCAGAAAAACAATAAAAAGAAATTGTATGAAGGATTGCAATGCTGCATGGCACTGTGGAATTAATTGCTTTTACAATTAAATCCAAAGTGCTTTTTATTTTGTACTGCCTTTTTTTAAACTGAAATAGAGCTGATTTTCTGGATTTATATAGATGTTCTAAATTGTGGCTTTCCAAAAGCTTCCAAAATCAGGTTTTCTTTCCTCCTTACAAGGATGGTAATAAGTACTGCATGTATCCATTCTCCTCCTTGCAGTGTAAGGAACATATGTGTATTAGATGACTTCATAGCTTCAGAAACTATAATTAGGGCTTTCTGTCTTGTGTGAGGTTTTATGTCACTGTTGGTAGCTTCCAGTAGTTTTTTGATCTTATTTGTATTTTAAAATCCCATGTTGTACAACCATGCTTGCTGAAGTGTCAGCAGGGATTTGGGGTGGGGTGAGGCTGCAGCAGTGTCTGCCCATTCCCACAGCTGAGGCTGTGCAGCCAGCAGAGCCAGAGGTTGCACAGATCCGGGCATTTCAGGGGAATATTGGAGGTGCACAGACACAGAATGAGGGCTGCACAGCCAGTGCTGAGGTAGGGGAGCTCAGGCTTGAGTGGTGTGAGTTTGGCCAAGTTTATGTGGTCTTACAGTGCTTTTTTTTTAAAAAAAAAAAAAAGGTAGTAAATTTGCTTCTGAACTGAGTCATTTTAATATGGAAACAATGAGGCACAGTAAACCAGGAGCCACTTGAGGCCATTGCTTTTCAGAGTGGGTTTGTACTCAAAAAAAAAAAAATTACAGCTTTTAGCAGGATGCGGCCCACTTGAATTCAAGTGGGGTTCAATGCCACTTCAGGGAAATCCACAGAATCTGTTTGGTGATCTGTATAATCATTTTATTGAAAATACCTATGAGCAAAACTGAATGGATCATATGTAATTTTATACTTGTTAAAGCATTTGCTTTTTATAGCAAACAGTTGAGCATCTCAAGAGGACTCTATTTGCTGTACAGAAGTAATAAGTTGAACAAATAGAAATGGATTACTGCATGGGCTACTGTCAACCATTTTAAATCCTGTTCTGTGCAGAAGCACAAAAACATGCAAAAAGAGAAGTGTAGGACAGTCCAAGACCAGACAGCAAAGATAAATGTCTCCCATTTCAGAAAGGAGGAAGAGCCAGTGGAAAAAACAGAGCTTATTTCTGATGGCTGATAGTTTATGTTGCACAAAGTAAGCCAATCCTTTAAAAAATGATCAGCCAGAACTAAACATTCATAAGACTACACATGCCATAGCAACCAGCAATGATGCCTTAGCAAATTCAGCTGCAGTCGTGCTTTGTTTTAGTCCAGCATGGCTGAATGTGTCTGTCTGCCAAAAGACTCGAGTGTGTTCAGGATCTTGTCAGGTGCAGTCCTGTATTACTGGTTCCTGGAAGGGGAATTCCCCCTAACTTATCCTTGTTCAGGTTTTATGGTAGACAAAGAAGGAGAACCATGTCTTTTCCTTCCTTAAAGATGAGAGGTAAACATAGGCACCACATTGGACACCTGATGGATGGTTGTTGGTTGAAATGAGATATTGGATGTTATCTGGACTGCAAAGGTTTGGGAATTAATACAAACCACTGAACATGGGAAGAATTTCATTGTCTTCCAAAATTTGAACTTGAGGTGATGTCTGGGATTTGGATCCTGTAAGAAATTAATTGGTGGTTGCAGTATGTAGTCTCACTTCTGCTGAAGGTATCTTGCAAAACAGAAATAGTTTGTTTTTCTGTAAATTTCATTCTCTCAAATTTGGTCTTTATTTCATCAGCATCTTTAAAGACAGATTTAATTCCTTAGAGAGAATCCTTATAATAAGTATCTGCCCTACTGCCTCAGAGAGTCATACTTCCAACTTTTCCATCCAAGCTACAGGCCCTTAAATTTTTTGTGAGATGAAGGCACCTCTATGTACAAGGAATCTGTCTTTTCTGAAGACATGCTCCACCTCTAGCCTGCTTTCCTCCAGGCTTCTGCCATAAGTAGAAATGACTGAAGAAGTATTTGAAATTATAATGCTACCACTTTGTGTAAACACTGAAGGTCAGTCGAAGGTAATGAAGACTTGAGATTTTACCCCAGATGAAAATCCAATGCATGAACTTAGAAAAATGTATTCTTAGTTCATTCCTCCTATGTGAAGCTCTCCTTTGTTCACAGAGCTCATCCCACTGCCCAGAATGTGTTCAGAAGAGAAACTATAACAATATTCAAAGAAAATTTGCAGATGTGCAGCAGGGAGTTCTTTTTATGAATGATACAAATGCGTAACGAGAACACACAAGAACAGTGTGTTCTCAGAGACAGAGCATTGCTGGTACTGCTCGTGTTCTACCCAAGGGGACTGGTGGACTTGCAGATTAGTAGATTTGTCAGGCTGCCACATGTACCCAGCCCATCAGAGCTCTCCAAGTCCTTCCTCTGTACCCTTTGGCTTGTTCTTGATGAATAAGCAGTTTAATCAGAAGGTTTTTGTTATTTTAACAAAGCATTGTTACATATTACATGGTTACAAAGCATTAATTAGCTTATCTTAAAGATAATTTTTGATATATCTATTTCCCTGGATGCTTTTGGTGGTATTTTGGGCTGCTCCTAGTAACACCAGGAAGCACGACCCTCTGAGACTGTACACAAAGCACCATTTCTGCAGCCTTAATAGTTTTGCTCCAAACTATCTCTGCCTGCTACACATGTAGCGTTTCGTATCTTTGCTTTCCTTGGAGCAGGTAACTTTTCTCTGAAGAACTGATAGAAATTAACTTGGAGCTGAGCTATCAGCGTGCAGATAACCAGCTGCCACTGAGAGCCCGAGCAATATTGCTGCCAGCCCTGACCACAGTAAGATCTAGGAGTTCATCTAAAAGAGTTAAAGTACAGCCTCAAAGCAAGATTGTTTTGTGAATTACTCTTTAAGTGTTTAATTTCCCCGTTTCATCCATTTCCTTCTCCAGCAAATTGAAAGATGTACAGCTGCCCCTTTTCCTTGTTTGTTTTGCCTTGCTATGAAATCCTTTGTGTTGGACAGCCCTGTGTTGCTCCATTGGTGTGTAAGGATGAAGGAGAGCACAAAGGAGCCTGTCCATCCTCAGGCATTGATTGTGCAGGCAGAGTGCTCATGCTTTCTGTGCCTGGAAAAACAGCTGATGCTCTTGTGACTGAAGTCAGCAAAGGGAAAGGCAAGGTGTTCTCATCACGTTGCCCACACTCGAGGTATTTTGCGTGGCTCAGTCATGAAGAGCTTCCCTTCTGCCCACACTTGTGCCTTAAAAACACATTCAAGCTCCTTCTGAGATGAGCACCCAGACTGTGCTGGTTGTAGAATGCTGGGCACAGACAGTCAGCCCAGTAAAGGCCCAAAGAGCAGAGCAAAGCTGCAGAGGGCAGGGCTGTGGGAAGGGGACTGGACAACAGCCCTGCCCAGCACAGCGGGTGCTGGTGCTGTTGGAGACGTGTGCTGCCTGACAAGCTCTTCCACCTGGTCGGGATCTGGTGGCGTTGCTGCAAGGAACGGGCTCTGGAATTTTGAAATGCTAATCAGACAGCAGAGCCCTGCTTCAGAGCTGTTCCCGAGGGAAAGCTATTCTGGAGCTATGTATTCTTGAAACTGTAAGTCCTGAAAGCAGCTTTATCTCCAAGCCCACACAGACCTGGAAGCCTTGAGCAAGCCAGTGGCCCAGCCAGGGAGCTGGAGGAGGCAGGCACATGTCGTGGCAGGAAGCCTGGGGAGTTCTTGAACAAACTGACTCTAATCTTTCAAAACTTCCATAAAATGAAACCACTGTCACTGAGCGTTTTGGAGACACAAACGTAAGTATTCTTTTGCTTTTAGATAAGGGAATATTGACTGGTACAATGGACTTTTTTTCATTTCAGCAGCCCTGATTTTTCAGTAGCATTAGGTAATTTTGTTGCCAAGTAACTAGCTGCCCTCTTGAAATTCCTGTTTTAAAATAATGCATTTTAAGTAGTGCATGATACAGTGGTGTGGATGTAAGCAGATTTTAGGGAGTATACTCATATGTTTGGAAGCAATTTTTGCTGTGGGGCTGCTTAGTGAAGTGGCTTAAGGCTCTGGTGGGACCAGGGTTGCTTCCAGATGTGCATTGCAGATGAACACACAGCACATTTTGAGGCACTGTAGCAGCTCCAGTGTAGCCACCCAAGCTGCAGCCACACAGCTGAGGAGGAGGAAGAGGGCAGACCTTCACAGCACCCCGCTGGATTGTGTGTGGAAGCACAGAGTACAGCACATGGGGCCACTGGGGCTGCTTCCTTCGCTTGCCTGTTGGAACACGCTGCATCCAACGAAACAGAAAACATTGCTCCCTCTGCTACAGAAAGAGCGTTAAATTTTATAGAAAAGGTACAAGCTCATAAGTGATGTGTGAGAGCAAATGCCTTTCTAGCCTATTCACCCTTGCAAGAAGGAACAACACCGATGTGCCTGTGTAAAGCCCTCTGTCTTCCTGTGTCAGCTCAGGTGTGAGGGTGTTGCCCTGTCTGTGCTGCAATGGCCCAGCCCAAGGCAACACTCGCTGCCAGCACCGCAGCTCCACGCTTCCCACCCGCCTACACTTACCACAAACCTCAGAAGAGTCTTTCAAGACTTCTTGCAGATAATGTAAATCTACCCTTTAGCTCTTAAAGCTGCTCTCAGAGTGATAGAATGAATCAATTTTGGGGGGATAATTCGGACACATAATTAGAGTGATGTATGTAGCACATGGTGTTGTTCTGATGGAGCATGAGCAGCAGTCATGTTAGCCAGTAAATCATAAACCAAAGGAAATCTAAAACTGACTGAAGTCAAATCAACAGTATAACAAAAAACGACAGCTAAGTATATTTTAGTCTCTGCAAATATTTATAATGTGTGCTCGTGGGGCTGTAGTAACGTACATCTATCTTTTGGCTCTGCTCATGCATTTAATATGAACATGTTATTTGTTCTCTTAGCCCAGTGGACTAACATCAGTATTAGCTGTTTCTATAAAGTTTCCAAGGCTTGGTTGGAATTGTCAGGCTGGTTTTAAATTTATTGCTTCTCATAGAAGTAATGTCACAGCCCATCTGAACTCCTAGATCAATAAGCTGTTAAAGCCAGGGCAGCTTATCACCGACTTTCAAACCTGTCGTCTAAAATTACTTTCTGCGCACCCTCCTTAAATTTCCAAACTTCCTATAAACTCCTGAATTTATGACTGCATTGGTTTTGGTCCATGTGGTGTATTTGAAAGGTGGCCACAGTTTGATAGCACTGTAAAAGGAATAGTAAGAGTGACTTACAATTCTACTTCTAAGAAATCATCTCTGTGAGGTGAAACTGATTAACTGAAGTCAGCAGAAGTTTTACTATTGGCCTGCGAAAGCTCAAGACTACATCTTTTACATCTGTCCCATATTATTCTAGGATTTATCAGCAGATACAGTGTTTTAGGGGGATTTCTCTGAAGCTCCTCACCAGCCAGCAGGTTCTGTAAGAAATTTGTAAGGCTCCTGGTTCCCTTAGATCCAGAGTAAAGCTGCTATTCTGGATTTATTTTGACATTATGAAAAGTAAAGAGACCCTCAGTTTGAAATTAAATTAATCCCCTTGGTCTCAATGAACCCAGACAAATTATGAAGCTCATGTGCAAACAAGGCGAGCAGTCCTAAGACTTCACCCCACAGCAGCATGTGGGGAGATTCAGGACTTGGCTTTCCTCTTCCTTCCTACTTGATGGTAAAATAATGGCTTTTGAAGCTTTCAAAGGATCTGCAATGAGAACAGAGGACTTTCATATTTTTTTATTTATTAGTATTCAGTTTGCAGTACAATATGTGTCCTTTAGTACTAAAAAGTAAGTTGAGTATAGTTAAGTACAAAACTGGGACATTGCCAGTGCTCTGTAGAGAGGAGGACTGACCTCCTGCCATGGTGCTTTTTACCTTGGTGGAGTTAGCAAGACATCATCCTTAGTTATCAACTGAACCAGACATGAGTGAAGTGACTGAGACATGGATGTTCTGCCTTTTATGAGGGATTGTCAGCTGGGGTTACAGGCCCACTTGGTTCAGGAAGCACAGCACCGGTGAGTTTCAGGTTCTTCATTGGAAAAAAATACCGTTTTCTGATGCAAAATCACTGAAATCACCTTAGTATATTTACTGATATGAAATAAAGTAAGATGGTTTCCTGTGCTTACACAAGAGGCAAGCAGCCTGAGTTACTACAAGGACACCACTCAGCCCAGTAATACTGAACATAAGGCTCACACATTTTCTAAACATTAGGTATCTGAAATATTTCCACGTTTTAAATGTTTCTCTGGAGTGTTTATAAGCCCTTATGCAGTGAGTTGCTACATAAAATCTAATCAAAGGCAAAGGAAGAACAAAAGAGACAGGAGAAAAGTTGACTTCTGCATTTGTAATTATTATTCTGAGATTAATGAGGTCAAATTCAAAGCCTGTCTGACTCTATGGGATTAGCAATAACACAATTACCGTCAGAAGCAAGGTTTTCACAATAAAAAAATCTCTGTAAATTGAGATATTAATGAATTGAAACTTTGTTGTATATAAATATCATGAAGATAATTTCAGTCAAAGCACTAATTGGTTTAAGTCAAGTGTAAGATACTTGGGAGTATGTGGTTTTTTCTATTTTTTGTGTATTTCATTCTTAATGATTCTTGGGTTTCCAGAAACATGACTCTGAGCTATATTGCTCTCTGTGTGAAGCAGCTAATTTGCACTCACAGAGTCTTTCAGGAGTTCTCATGAGTGAGGTGCTGCCATTCCAGCATTGTAGACATAATTTTTGATAGACAGGTATTTCATGCTTGTCAGAAGAGGTGCTTCTTGAGGCAGTTTTAGGAATTGTATGTACAATAATTATATTTATATTTGTAAATACTATTATTGCAATGTTAAGGTTTATTCCTAAATAAAGGAAGTCAAGATTTAAGATTTCCTATGTGCTCTCAATTTGTTTCCCTTGTGTGTGTGTTAAGATTTTTCCTCTAATTATTTGACTATTTATTATTTTTACTTCTCAATTTTGTCTTTATTTTGAAAGCAGACTGCTTCAATAGCACCTATTCAGTATTGTGTCTCCTTGTTTTTGAAAGTGCCGGTCTTGGTAATGACACTATTCAAACCTTACACCAAAGAAGAGTAATTTTACCTGTGCATTTGCACAAACCTTTGTTGATTTGGTTCTACAAGATGTGGAGGAGGCAAGAACAGCTTCTCCTTGCCGTGTTACAGCTTCAGCAGTGATTCACTGAAGGGCTCAGGTCACACGTTTCTGTGAATGTGGGTTCCCTATTTAAAGCAGAGAGTCCTGATTTTTCAAAGTTCAGGCAAAATGTGGCACAGGGCACAGGTATTTAAAGCATGGGAGGTGCTCCCCTTGCCTGTGCTGGCTGGCAGGTTCAGAGTTTCTTTGTTCTGTGCCCAAAACCTACAGGTAGGGAGATGCTGGGTATGGGGTCACCTTGGGGTCTTGGAGCACTTGGCTAAATGTGGGATTTAAGTAAATGCTCAGGTGAAAGCAAGGCTGCCACTGTTCCTCTGTGCCAGGAACGAGATGCCTTTGCCCACACTGAGGAGTGACCACAGCTCTTCTCCCCAGGGGAGGGGCAGCAGGGGGGTGTGCCCTGCCTGGGGTCCCGCAGCTACTGGGGAGAGCCCTGGGCAGGCAGCCCAGGCTGGCCCTGGGCACCGCGCCTGGCTGTGCCCACGGCGGGCTCACAGCACAGAATCACATCCAGGAGGGAAACTCAGCACCACAGCTCCCTGCCCGTGCTCCTCACGAGCAAGGGAGTCACTCCTGCACAGAAATACCTCACAAGAATTCTAATCAGCCATTTCATCTGGATCAGGATCTGTGCAAGTTGTGATGGATTGAAGGTGACATGCCAAACTTTAATTGTAAGTGACAAATCTGGTTGCTTTCTAGGCCTTTTTAAGTAAACAAAGTGCTTTTAGCAGCAGACTGCAGCTGACTTAGTGGAAATTAAATTTAGCCATGAATTCTGGGGTTTACTGTTTCAGAAAGAGCTAAGTCAAATAACTTGGAGCTTTCATTAAAGTACAAGTATTGGCAAAATCAGGAACAAAATACAAAGGGATTCTCAGTAGATAGATACCCAGTCCTGCAGTGAGAAGAAAGTTCAGATTTTTATCAGGGCATTGATCCTCCAAGCTCCTACATCTCTTAATCCTGTGACAGTGCAGGGCACTGTGGCTGGCAGCGCAGTGAGGTGCAGACGCTTGCAGGAGTCCCTGTGCCTTCCACGTGCACAGCAGAGCGTGGCAGCCGCCCTCCCTGGGGTGTGGTGGGCTCTGCTGCTTCCTGACAAGCACCTGGGAGTCTGCGAGGCAGAACAGGAGAGGTGGCACTGAAAGCAGAGTCCCAGGGGCAGTGCCAGGGGTCAGCTCCCCTCCAGGCAGGGCAGGGCTGCCACCCCCAGCCAGAGCCCTGAAGTGGCTCAGGGTTTGGCACTGCCTCGCCAGCTCACTGCAGAGGGGTTGTAGCCTGTTTGTAACCCAGACCCTACCTTCATCTCCCCCAGGAGATGTCTAAAGTGCCAGATCCAGGACTACATTGAAGATGGAGGTGTTAGGAAATCCCCAGTAACCTGGGAGAAAAGTCTTTATTGTGACAGCAGTGTATGTAATAGTGGTGGGGAACAGAATTGACCCCGAGCTCCTGATTTGAAAAGACATAGGGAAAGCTTGTCACTCTGTGTTAGACCTTCTAGAAAAAGAAAAAATATCTTGGGTAAGAAATCCTTCCCATTTCAGGGCTGTCCCTGCCTCAGGTATTTGATGGTAAAGGTCCCTGAAGAGAAGTTACTGTTGTGAGCTGAGGTCAGATCCTGCCGAGCCATTTGTACTCCACAGTACTGATCTCAGAATACATTTTCAGCAAACACCAGCCTAATCATGTTTTCATTTTTCCCCCTCAGATTGTGGTTTAAATGTGCACAAGCAATGTTCCAAGATGGTCCCAAATGACTGCAAACCAGACCTGAAGCATGTCAAAAAGGTGTACAGCTGTGACCTTACCACACTAGTAAAAGCACACTTCACCAAGAGACCAATGGTGGTAGATATGTGCATTAGGGAAATTGAATCTAGAGGTAAGGCATCCTTAATGGACTTTTGTTGCTTTACTGATAATCCATTTAGATTGATCTGGGTCATCTGGGTTTCTGCTGAATGTATGATTGCTCAAAACAGATTTGCACAAGACATTTTATGACTGCCAATTACCCTGCACAGCTAATATTATACTGTGCATTATTTCATGGTTCATACCACTTATAATTTTTATAGATTCTGCTAAAAATTGCTTAATGGGCAGTTACTGCTTTGTAGTTACATGTTAGTGTCTATCTTTCCAATAATATATTTATTTTAAAAATGAAGTGAACATGGCAAAACAAAGGGGGTTAATATTAAGATGTTCACTCTTGCTAGTTCCCCTAGCCCACACTGAGTATCGTTTTCTAGCATTAGGGTATTTGTTTTCATTCTAAAATAATGACTGATCATCAAGTATGTTAATCTGAGTTATTTTTAAATGAGTTGTAATTGGTTTAATATGTTCCTTCAGCCCTGAAGTCACTTGTGTAAATACAGTTCAGTGCTGATAGAACAAGGCATTTACTGCAATGGTCAGGGTTAAAAACCCAGGATAAGGTTTCATTCTGGAAGAAAAACCTGATAAGGCTTATAAAGCATGTCTTCTTTTTCTTCCTTAAATGAAAAACCTGCCAAGGGAAGAACCAAGAAGGCAACTGTAAAAATATGGACTAATTTTAATCTTGTTAAAATGTTCATTGCAGGTCTTAATTCTGAAGGACTGTACAGAGTCTCAGGATTTAGTGATCTTATTGAAGATGTCAAAATGGCATTTGACAGAGGTACAGTCTTTCCTGCATGCTGGAACTTGGTGCTGATGTATAAAATATACAGAGTTTTTGTGCAGAGCCTCTGTCTCATGCTCCACTGCACCGGTGGTCTGAAGGAGTCCGACGGCCGTGCTGGCAGGAGGGGAGACGCCCCATCAGAAAAGCATATCAGCTTCACTTTGGCCTTTATTACAAAAATCTGCTTTTCTCCTTCCATCAGTATCTGTGCTCCAGTAGCCATGTGTGTAGGAAAGGACAAAGCTTTGTGAACTACTGCCCTAGTTTGCAAGTCAAACTGCGCTCGGAGGGGTGGGGGAGGGATAGAGGGAAAGTGGTGAAGTGTCTTAAGAGAGCTGTGCAACTTAAATCCATCTTTCTGGATGAAAGCTCCAAAATAATAAGATGAATGCAATAGTGCAAACAAAGTTTGAATCATTGCAAACTAAAAGAAGGTCACTGAGAACAAACTCTTCTCTCTGAGAAAAGACAGTGGGAAAATGAAAGGCTTTCCAGCTGCAGTCCCTCTATCCCAGTAGAAATCAAGGCCAGAATCCATGCTGGAAACTCTCTTTCCTGTTTGTGTGGAGAACTGGACTGATTCAGGCAACATCTGCAGTGTTAGCAGGGTGGGGATGTGCTGGAGAAGCCAACTTCTGGATCTGTGTCCGCTGCAGTTTGGAGTAGGTAGTATGTTGTAGTTAAATGGTGAACACATGTTTTTCCTATAAAACAGGGGGGCTATGGACAAAGCTGGTTTTCTGCCTTTTGCTTTTTTCACAGACTCCCTGATTTCTCATTCAGTGCTGATGAATGTGTTGTTTTGCAATGCAGTGTGTTCAGAAATAGCTAAACGTCCACACCTTAATACAACACAGATACTGCAAGATCAGGCAGGCAGGTTTTGAAAAAAAAGCCAAACTGTATTTTTTAGTAATTATTTGAAACAAAGAAAAGATATGTTCCTTTATAAAATGCTTAAGGTTTTGACCCTGAAACCATGAACGTCACAGTCTGGTAACTGTTTTACTTACAAAAGCCAAAATCTGTAGTTGTTTCCTTTTCAATAATGTTTGCTTAAGCAAGTTATTATTTTTCTTTTGAATGCTGCTCTACATCTGTTTACTTTTCCCATGTTTCCAAGGCTTTAATATCACTACCTTCTCCACACAGATGGGGAAAAAGCTGATATTTCTGTGAATATGTATGAAGATATCAATATTATCACTGGTGCACTTAAACTGTACTTCAGGGATTTGCCAATTCCACTCATCACGTATGATGCCTACCCAAAGTTTATAGAGTCTGCAAGTAAGTATAACACAGTTTGTGTCTGCTTTTCATTCTTAGCCTTTTCTCCTTTTTGTGCAGGACTGTCCTATTCATTTTATAGCTGTCCCATCAGCTCTTACACTGCATGCCCAATTTAGTAAGAATTGCAGGACTAAACATGCAGGGCACATTGTGGCCTGACCACATGATGCTCCATGAGCATGGTTACATTTTCCTTTGCCTTTGTCACCAGGAATGTTTCCTTTTCAGCACACATGGATTACATCACGTATGTATCTTTCATGAATCCTGGGTATTTGACAGTGATCATTTAAAGTCTGTTGGGCTTATGGTGCCAGAAAGAAGGTAATTTATGGAAATGTTTGGAAATAAGATGTCATTTGTTTCTGGAGCTGTCCATTAGGAATGCTTTCACAAGCTGATAACCACTCATCCCAAAGCCACCTTTGGGTGGGTCTACAAGCACAGCAGTAAGCCCAGCTGACACATCTCTCCCAAAATCCTGGCTGCCTGAAGCATTTCTGTGATATGTTCACACCAGCCACACCTGGAAAGGTGTGAGGTAGCCGTGGGTAGAAAACAAGGACTGCATGCTGGCCTTACAGCTCCTTTGGAGAAGGCTTTTTCCAAGTCCTGTGGAGGCAGCCAAAGGCACTGATGGCAAAGTTCCCAGTACCTTCTGCTCCCTTAGAGTTGCACCTGTAGATTATTTGTGCAAAACCACTCCAGCCAGCAAGGATTGCCAGAGGATTTTTTTTAGTAGGCTGTAGGGAATCTTTCAGTGGAGTGCAGTTTGCTTTGGGGAGTTTTCTCTGTCCAAAACCAGTCACATCCTTATGGTTCTCTGAGCACCTCTTTGGACAGACAAAGAGTAAGTCTCCATGAGTAATGCAGCAATCCCGTAATCCAGAGCTGTGAGAGCCAATCTCCTGTGCAGGCCACCAGTTGTTGCCTGTGTGTGTGTGAATTGTGGCTGTCCGTGTGGTGGCAGCTGAACATCTGTGTTTCAGAAACCACGGATCCGGATGAACAGCTGGAAATTCTCCACGAGGCGCTGAAGCTGCTGCCGCCTGCACACTGTGAAACACTGCGGTATCTCATGGCACATCTGAAGAGGTGGGTGGAAAAGCTGCAAAGAACTCTGAGCCACACTCATTTTTAGCAAAAGTCCATGTTTGCACCTGCAGAAAAGTGTGGTCAAGGCCCACCAAATCCTGGAGAGGGGCTGTGGCAGGAGTGGTACTGTGCACAACAGCAAAACTCAGACACAGGGGATTATCCCTTGCAGAGCAAAACCGAGGTGGCATGTGGGGGTGTCCATTTGAGTTTCTCAAGTAACATGAACTTACTGTCAATATGTAAGAATCATTCACTTTCCTTAGGAAAACTACTTTATTTTAAGCTCTTTTCTGCCTTTTTTCATTTTGTAGTTCTTCTACAAGGAGAAGACTTGTGTTGACTCTGCTGAGTGCCTCAGGCAAAATTCAGTTAGAGTTTCTGCCTGATTTGTCCCTTTATTTCAATGACATTTCTAAAACGGACAAAGGGATGAGAGAGATAGGAACAAAAAGTCCACCTTACAGCTTGTGAAGTGTGAAGTTAATTTTTCCTTATCGTGTTCAAGATTAGCTGTTGCTGCTCTACCTAGCAAGTTAATTTTGCCCATCATATTTCTGGTATAGGTGAATGATAAGGTAGAAAGGTGACAAAATTCACTATTTTTAAACTTCTGTTTAATGCTTTGCTAAAACGAGTTGTGCTGCTCAACAGGCCATTGTTTTGCTGCTGAATTCCAGTAATCAAACACAGCTCCTTTATTTGGAATACTTACAAACTGAAGACACAGCTACTTGGTAGCATCAGTCTGACGTGTTTTCAAATAAAAACTAAGGCAGAAAAGGAAAAACGGAATAAAAGCCTTGAGTTTGTAGTTTTTGTATAGCAAAGGACTTGCTCATGCAGTGCAAGTGGGCACAGTCTGTGTGCCCTGAGGAGGACAGACACTGACTCACCACAAACCCACACAGCATTTGCTTTCCCTCACTCCCGTGTTTCACCTGACACTCCCCTGTGTGACCTGCTGGGAACAGTGGCCTCTCTTTGGGGAAAGGCACACATTTTTGTCCAGTTTCCCTGATTTCCAAGCATATGCAGGCATGGTCTGGCACAGAAGGAATGTGAGAATCACTGGGTTTTTTTACAGAGTAACGCTCCATGAGAAGGAGAACCTGATGAGTGCAGAAAACCTGGGCATAGTTTTCGGACCAACTCTGATGAGAGCGCCGGAGCTGGATGCGATGGCCGCGCTGAACGACATCCGCTATCAGAGACTTGTGGTGGAGATGCTTATAAAAAATGAAGACATTTTATTTTGAATATTTTTGGGGTTTTGTAATAAAAAAGGAAGCAACAGTGTTCTATGGATGAAGGAATATTTTAAAGTAATTTAATGGCTCTTGTCACTGAATTCCATATTTGCTAGAGCTTTCGATGTATTCAGGATAAAAATGAAGGAACTCTTTGTCGTTTCTGTAGTGCCATTCAGCTGATGTTGAAAAAGGTTAACACATACTTTCCAGTACTAGTAATCCTGGGTGTTTATCATGTTAAAATAAAAAACAAAATGCCTAAAGCTATTGCATGATTTGCTCCCTGTTCTCCCTGTTCTGGTGAGACTCATTCCATGAAGAAAACAACTGAACTGGTGCAGCATCTTTGTTCTGGATAGTTTGTGATTGTAATTCAGCATGTTTCTCCGTGTAAACCTGTTGTGAATTTGCTTTTTTGTTCTATGTAATTGGTTTCTGATACTAAAAAGAAGGCAGACTTATGTGAAATGGAGCCTCTGGCCATTTATTGACATTTCATATTCTTCTCTTCCACTTTTGGGGCTGATTTCTTCTTGGGTTTCTTTCCATTTTTCATCATATAGTAATTTGTTTTTAACAGAAACAAAATTGTACTTTAAATGTTACTTTAAGTAATTCTTCATGATGTTTATGGTGGTTGCAGTGAAATCTGCAATACTGAACAGTGTTCCTTTATTATTATTGCTATTTCAATTGTAATTTTGTATTTTTATCTGGCATGCATATATTAATTTATTAAATTTTGCTTTTAGAACTCTAACATTACGCTCTTTATTTTTACTTACTGAACTTATTTCAAAAATACTGATTGTTTTATTTCTTACATCGGCACTTTAATGCCAAACAACCTCTGACTTAAAGAAATGAGTTAGAGTTTTACCAGTTTTGACATGACTATTCTAAGTATTTTGGATCCTGACACTTTGCTAAGGTTCCCACAAATTCCAGTCTACTTTGAAAACTCCTTTCTTCTTTGTCCAAAATGCCTCTCAAGAAGGCTTCGGAACTCTTTAACAAAAAAAAAGTATTGTCAAGCCATCTGCTACTTCATAAAATATACCAATTGTTATAATTGCCTATCTGTGAACTGGAATGGCAGTTTGCAGTTACACAACTGTAGCTGCCCACAGTAGATGGATACACAACCAAATTTCAAATGCAGACACATCCCAGAACATTCCTCTTGCACTTCAAATGTTCAGCTCTGGTGCAAGCGCTTCAGTCTGCCCTGCAAACACCACCTGGAGCAGGAGGAGAACAAGGAGAGTAATCAATCCCCTGGTGATCAGAAGCAGTTGTGCTGTCGGCACAGCTGACAACACTAAGGTGCCTCACTGCATCCCACCCTGCCTTGCATGCCTGGAGAGGAGAGGGAGAGGGAGAGATGATGGTTCTTCTGCAGCTCCTGAACTGGGAATTGAAGGATCCCAGGAAGGAAAGGTGAAGCTGGGGATGTACACTGGTAAGCATGTCGGGAATGGTGATCTGAGCTGGGGGCTGCGGGCAAGGCACAGTGGGGAAGTTTTGAAGCAATCTAAAGTATGGTTTGGGTGAGGGTTTTTTCAGTCATCTGTAGTACTAAAAGTGGCTTGCTGTTACAATTCCTGTACTAATCAGTGCACATTATCACTTTATTTATGGCAATGAATTGCAACAGATGGAAAACTGTCTCTGACCGTAGCCTTCCCTCCCCGCAGCCCAAAAGGAGTGGCCCATGTGCTGCTCAGTCACATCTGCCTTGCACTCCAGCAGCCACACGTTCACCACTACCGTGCTCCAACCAGATCCTAAACACGCCATCTCCTGCTGCTGCTGACACTTTGTGATGCATTTCCTCACTCAGCCCTGTGTTCTGGATGGCTCCTCAGGCCATCCATCACTCCAGCTTCCCTTGCGGATCCCTTGCAGTGGCTCAGGCTGGCCCTTTGCAGTGTCCCGTCACTGCACTCAGCCCCTGGCCGTGGCAGCACTCGTCCCCGGCTCTGGGATCAGGAGAAGGGATGTTTTCCCGGGTGATGCTGCTGGGGTGTTGCGCTGCAGTGCTGCAGTGCCCGTTCTGTGCTGGGCACAGCCGGCCGTAGCAGCAGCAGCAGCGGCAGCAGCAGCGGCAGCAGCAGCGGCATCCTCTTCGCGGGGCGGGGCCGTGCCGGGGCAGGAGCTGGCGCAGGGCGGGGCCGGGGCGGTGCCAGGGCGGTGCCGGGGCCGTGCCGGGGCCGTGCCGGGGCCGTGCCGGGGCCGTGCCGGGGCCGTGCCGGGGCAGCTCCGTGTCCTCGGGAGGCGGAGGAGCCCTGGGCTGGCCGGAGCGAAAGGCAGGGCTGTTCCCCGGCTGTGCACGTAAACCTGAACCGGGCAGTTGTAGTTCCCCTTTCCACAGCGCATAGCAGGAAGCACGGAGTACAGAGCAGTAATTAGGATAATTACCTTTTCCTCTGGTGTGAAGTAGCCAGCTCCTCGGTGCAGCAGCAGGCGGGTGCTGCTGACACAGCTGCTCCCCTGCTCTGCTGCAGGTGCTTCCAGCTGCTTTTGGAAGCCGTGGTGGCCAGCGAGAGGTGCATCGGTGAAAGACCGGCGAAAACAGAGCCTAGATTTGCTCTGGGGATGGTCCATGCACACGGGCAAACAAGGGTTGTTACTAGAGAGCACCAGCCTCCCGCTGGAGATGCCCCCTCTCAAGCACAGTTAACAAGTGATTATTATAAGGAAGTTTCTGCAGGAAAGGAGGAGAAAGTAAATGGGGAGCCACTGCTGAAAGAAAAAACAAACAAAACACCCAAACATACATACACACAAAAACGCAAAGCCAGAGCAAGCAAAGGCCCTACAAGCCCCCACACCCAGCAGTAAATAAAACCACCCTCCAAAAGCCCATGTCAAGAAATGCAGCTTTTCCCTGATGCCCACGGCGTGCTGCCCCGAGCAGTGACAGCAGCTGCAGCACAGCAGCTCGGGTCAGGCCCTGCTGGCACCAGCACCCTCTGCTCCCCCCAGCTCTCACATCGTGGTGGCCTGTAAGGGCTGCATGCCAAGGGATGATGCAGCTTCAGAATGTGTTTAACAGCAGACAACATCAATATTCAGCTAATTAAGGCTGACACTGCCAACCAGCCTGCTCACCCCACATGGACAGAGCTGCCCCTACACAGTGCACATCTCTTGGATTTGAGTATGTGGCTCAAGTGTGGTGTTAGGGTCAGGAATGTGGGATGGAGGATCTCAACAGCCAACGAAGTGCTTTCTTGACTTGGAATCCTAGGAATCTGTATGCAGTGACTTTTCTTTTTTCTCTTTAATTACAATTTTTTATGAAGTGTGTAGGCAAAAGCCTCCATTTTAACCTTGTTTTTATTACTATTGTAATGAAACTCTGATCTTTCCTGAGTGGTATTCATTTAAACAGGTAGTGCAGAAAAAACATCATCTTTGCAGTGAATTTGATATTTCTTTTTGCTAACCAGGAAGATGCTCTGCATGGGCATACAAGCAATTGCATGATTTAAGTTTCATTTATTCAATTTTTTAATTCAACATAGAAAGCAGGTATTTTTATAATTAGTATTAGTTAAGTGACAATAGAATAAATACTCTAGGTCTATGAGAAGGGCTATCACCAAGTTGATTTGTTCTGTGAAGAAATTGATTTCCATGAGGAGTAAGTGCTGTCTCCGGTTCAGCTGACCTTGTCTCCAGTGATGTGGGACATGTCTGGACAGCTCGGCGGAGACACTGCAGCCAGCTCACTGGCAATACCTTATCAAAGGGCAGCTGGACACAGAAAAAGATGGGAAAAAAGGGATTAAACTACAGCTCCCCACCAGAGGGATGAGTGGGCATCCCCATTTCAGACTGCAGAGCTCAGGGAAAGCAGCGTGTGCAGAGGCCGTAGGCAGGGAACCTCTGGCGAGGCTTTAGGAGAGTTCTGTGGTGAGGAAGGCAAGCTGCCTTCTGAAACAAGAACATGAGCTTCTGCTAATGCCAGATTAGCTGACAGGTTGGGAAAACCTGTTATTTATGATTAGATGCAATAACAAACTTCTTTGGTTCTTCCCGCTCCAATGGCAAAGGAAGGAAAAAAGGCTTCTGAAAGACATATGTGATATACTGACTTTGTTCCTGACCTAATTTTTGCATGCTAATGAATGTTCTGCAATGTTTTTATTATAGCTATAATCATATTGCAGTTGGGGGAAAAAACATTAAGTGAACCTAGCAATCATGGGTTTCTTTTTTAGTCGTGCAAAATTACTGCTTAGCAACTACACCTCAGCCCTGGGAAGCTTATGTAATGTGCGAGGAGGAGGGCCAGGACATCCGTGGTGGATCAAAGGGGTTGCTGAGCAAACCAAGGCAAGAGGAGAGCCCTGTGCTCTGACCCCGTGCTGGCAGGACTGCAAGCAAAGGGCAAGCCCTGTGCCTGGCAGTGGGGTGTGAGGGGCTCCCTGCAGCACAGCACGGCCCTGGTTGGCACCCTGAGCTCTGCCTCTAGCTGATTCCAAGGACCCCAGGCTGAGTTTCTGAGAGGGGGAAGCCTTACCTGAGCATGGAGGGGTCCAGCTCCTCTCAGTTTTTCAGCACATTCTTCCCCAGCCTTAGTCATGGACATTTGGAGTTATGGTCTTCAGCAGAGCCCTTGCATAATCTGATCATTTCTTCATGCTGGCCTGATTGTCTCTCTCTGTGATCTGGCCCATACCACAGAGATACTCTTCTTGATGCTTCCTTCTAAATCTCAATTTGGACAGCATGATTCCGTGATTATTGATTGTCTCTTGCTGATTTCATGGTCAGAGTAACATTTTTCTTTGATATCTCCCAAGAGTGACATCAGTAAGCTGCTCAACTTGTTTAAGAGCTTTTATTTAGATGTCCTTTCTATTTCTCGTGTTTTGTCTCAAGGGCATGTATAGCTCCTTACTTTACTCAGGTGTTTATCAGTACTCTGCCTTGGTCAATTGGAGCAAATGGTTCTCAGGCCTCTGGGAGCCTTAGATTAATGTATTTCCTGAGGCAATAAGCACTATTGTGAAATATATTTGGGAGCCAACCAGGATTTATTTTCAAGCATTATGTTGCCTGTAACTTTTCTTTCTTGTTACCAAACCTAGAAATTGAATGCTAAGCTTTTTATCTTTGCCTCTTTTATTTATGTCTCATTACTAACTCTGTCACTAATGCAAATAGGATTGTATAAACTATTAAAATTACTCATTTTGTAGATTAGTATTCATAAGGTAGAGTATCCTAAGGCTTGCTTGAAGGATCACTCACTAAACTCAAAAGAACTTAGCACAATGCTGTTGCTCACTGCTCAAATCCAGCACCTACCCTGTTCTCAGAAAAGCAAAGGGGAGAGATTCCTCTGATTTGTTATCTGTTCTTTTATCCCCTTTCATGTTTTTTAGCATCATGATGCTGAACATATGTTGTTTATACCATGCAACAACTCTCATATGACATCTTCCTCTAAACTACTGGAATTCAGGTACACTGAGATTGCTGCAAGGTGAATTAGACACCACCACTATGGTGCACGACAAGACACCTCACAAAAAAGGAGATTTCAAGTCCAGCTGAGGACTTTTATTTAAAGTAGGCAGAGGCAAATAATTAAATACATGTGGAGGAGGTGGAACATCTGTTACAAGCTGCTGCAAGGTCTGTAGCACTGACATTTCCAAATCCCTTCTTCCTAGAAAACTGTGGGCTTCTCCTGGAAGTACTTCTCCTTGCCATTCAGAGAAAAGGCATCATTTCTAAATGCATTGCACGACAGTGGGTACATTGGGTTTCAGTTTTGTTCAGAAAACTCCCAACCCCCTGCAGTCCATGTTCAGCAATCCAAATGCTCACTCTTCTCAATCATTTCAAATACAGTGCAAGGCTGAGTACAGCTCCTTCATGCCCTCTTGCTGGATGAAGAGTTGTGGTCTGCTTACAGCTGATTTTGAGTTCTCTCTCTGTAGCCTAAATCAAGAAGGGTTGGGCTGAAGCTGCAGCAAAGAAGCGACTTGGCATTGACTGGTGAGGATACTGCAGTGGAGGAAGCTAAAGGAGAGTCACAGGTACTGCCATGGAAAGTGTGGACTGGCTTGTTCAGTGGTCTGTGTCCATCCCTGGTTTGGAAATCTCCCCAGCATTAGGAGGAATCTGACTTTCTCTGGCACTGGTGGGAGGAACCCCCCTGATGTTCCCTTTCTGACCTGCAGCTCTGATGTGAGGTTTAGCCTCACACCTAAACTGTTCTCAGTTTGCTAATGGTGTTAGTTAAGGGTGAGGCTCCTGCTGCTGTCACTACCTTCCTGGAGAGCCAGCAGCCAGCACAGCAGCCTTCCCAAAACCCATCCCAGCACATCACCAGGGATCTGCAAGTGCAGGGGGCACAGAAAGGGAAAGAAGGGAAGATAAAAAGTCTTCAGAATTGGTTACCTAAAGTAGCCAGGAAAAGTGACCAAGGAAATTGGTCACATGGAATATTCTTTTTAGTGAAGGCAGTATGGTTGGATGGATGTTGTGTGGAATGATGTCTATCATGTGAACACTGCTAAGCTGCTCACACCACAAAGCCACTTGCTGTGCTGCACCTCACTGCTGAAACCTTTTATGTGTGAGCACAGGCTGTGTGCAAACTCCAGGGCTGTGTAGATGTAGCCTTTGTTTGCTAGGAGGATGAACTTCACAATCAGGCCAACCCAAAGCTAGATTTTGTTAAGAATCATTAAACTGGAACTCTCTGTTTCAGTGCCAGTTTCTCTTATGGGGCTGCTCCTCAGGCTCCTGCACAGCTTGGGTTACGCTCACACTGCTCCCCTTGCTGTGGAGTGTGTTTACCAAGATATTCCCCCAGCTGCCTTGAGTATGGTGTTTTGAACCCCTGTCAAATCCCAAATATTGGTGAGCAGGGAAATCTGGAATTTGTCTTCATGTGGAACGCTGAGTAAAAGTCCATGGACCTGTCAGAGGAGTGGGAGCCACCCCTGACTGCTGCCTGGTGTTCAGTGGCTCATCCATTTCTGCCTCATCATTGTCAGCCCCCACCCTCCTGCAGGGACCCAGTTATCGCTCTGAAGGTCTTTCTGGAGTTTGGGGGTATATCTTTGTTTTTCTGTTTTATCAATTGTAAACACAAACTTGTGAGTTCCCTGTTGTCTAACACAGCCAAGATCTTGCAGACTGCCAAGGAGGAAAAATAAATTTTGTGTGATAGGTGAGAGCTACACACCAGGAGTCACAGAAGTCAGTATTTTCCACTAATTACCAAGAAAATCCTGTGTGTGTTGGCAAAGATCCCAACATTAGCAATAAAAGTGAGTACTTGGCATGAGGTCAGTCCTGGGTAAAGCACATATCAACAATTCCAAGTGTGTTGCGTGCAGGAGTAGAATTCTGTCCCTGGGAGCATGGCTAGAGGGTGGTATTTCCTGCTTTAAAACACTCTGAAGGCTCAGGTAGCACAGTGAGGTGGATGTTGGCTTTTTAAAGGCAAACACTGCAGCCCCAGGTGAGAGGGATGCTTTGCAGAGATCTGTGGGGTTTTCTAGGATCAGCTAGGGCTTATGGAGGGGAAGCACCATGTGGGGAGGGAGAGAGCATTGCCATCAGCCTACTGGCAGAATCAAAAATAAAACAAACTTGTTCCTATGCCTTTATCCAGATCATGCCAGCAACAAGAGAACCTGCACCCCAAAGGTTGGCCCCCTGATGCCCTCACAGGGTTACAGAGGTGTTCTCAGGATCACAGAAGTTGATGCTAGCTGCACTCACTGCAGGTGTGATGTGGGGTGATTTAGCACATCTGCCTTTCACCAGGGCACAGGAGCCCTGTGGGAAGCAGGTGACATCCAGAGGGATATTTATGCTCTCATCCCTTAGCTGGGGTTATATGGGGAATGTGCTGTGATGTGCTCCGTGTTTCAGGATTTATTTTGTATTTGGGAGTGGTGACATTGCAAAAGGGTTGTCATCAATTATATCCTTGTGGGCAGCAATCAGAGAAGGGCCTGTGCCAGTTAATCTGTGCAGCAGCTTTGAGTATTAAAACAATCCTACATTGCCACCCCTTCTTTCCACTGGCTGTTTAGTGGAGCACCCCTCAAGATGCCTTTGGCAAAACTCTGAACTCTGGAATACTGGCCAAAATGTGTCAGACCTCGTGGGAGCTGAACAAGCAGCTTTTATGTGAGGCTAAACGTGAACAGTCTGCTCTGCAGTTACTCCAGTGGAGAATCAGCTGCCTTTAGAAACAGACAGATGTGTTTAAGCAGGTAAATGTGAGCATCCAGAGAAGTACTTCAGGCTAAATGCTCCTGTGTCCCACTCATGAAGGTCACTGCATGGAAGGGGGTAGGGAATATGATACATATTGGCAGAAGTCAGGTAGTGCTGAGCTCCACTTTCTGCACTGGTAGTAACTCAGTTATATACTTACAAATGGCATCTGAATATGCACTTAAAATACAATAATGTCACCTCCAGAGGCAGACACTTCTAGGAGAGTACTCCAGTGCCTAACACTCATTTAAACTTTGCTTTGGATATCTCCACTGTCAGGATGCAGAACTGGTAGTGGAACTGGTTCCCAGCTTTGACATCCAGGCCACTCTTTCTGCCCAGTTTTACTATCAGCCACCAGACTCTTTTGTTTTGTGGAGTTTTTTTGCAGCTGCAGAGAGAAAACTCATGGCTGGTGATTACAGACAAAGTTCAGAACAGGTAGCAGCAGTGGTCTGTGCCAGGTGAGTGCATTTTTCAGCTTGTGCTGCTGAGGAAGGGCAGAGCCTTTAATAAATACAGGTGTCACCTAGCTGCATCTGAGAATTAGTGAGGTTTTTCTGATCACAGAAGCAGAGTAGCTCAGGAGTCCTGTGGAGCAGGAAATTCTTCCTGAGGGGTTGGACCAGCAAAGCTGCTCCTTTGCAGTCCCCACCACTCTGGCATGGTTCACACAAGCTGCTGTGCTGACAGAGCAGCCCACAGGAGCAGGGCAGAGCAAAGCTGACAGCTAATGGACTTGTCCTCTTTTGTTTCTTCTTTGGCTCTCCAGCATGACTCGCCTTGGCCCCAGGGATAAGCCTGGTACTTGGATGGGAGCCTGAGAAGCAGCCATGTCAGGGATGGCAGCTGGAGTTAAATTTGCCACTGCTCTGTTCAGGAACTTTGTTCAGCTCCAGGAATGGTTTCCTGGTGTGTCCTAACAAAAAGGCAGCGTGACTCTGCAGCCTGCTTACTGATTCCTTGGACATTTTGTGGTTGCTCAGCTTCTGCCTGTCACCTCTCCTCGTTCTGTTTTCAGTTATTCCTGTCTTCATGTTTGCTGCTTTGGGCACTGCCTTGCCCAAAGTGAGTAAATAAGTCTCTGTTGAGAGTGTCCTTTCTGTCTGAGAAGCATGACTGTGAGGGCCAGTGCCAGTTTAAAGGCAAGCAGTGTCTCTTCTCACCTGCATTGGATTAACATCTGTGCTACCGATCTAATGATGTCTTTTGTGATTATGGTTTCTCTGTTTGACTGGGGACCTTTTCCTTTTTCTTCTCCTTCTTTCCAGACCCAAGTTCTTCTTTTCTTTCCAGAAGCATCCTTTAAATTAGGTAACTGTGCACCATATCTCTGCCATAACATGAGAGCTCTGTAACTGCAGAGGTTAAGGTCATCACCTCTGAGCAAATTTTTGATATTTTCAATTCCTTTGGCTGATGTAATAGAAAACAAAGAAAATATATGCTGAAGCCAAATTTGCTACAAACATCCGTGGGGATAAAACATATTTGCGGGTTGGCGGAGGTGTGTCTGGGTACGGAAAACTGCAACTTTGGATTTCTTGATCTGAGGAATTTAATCTTGTCTATCAATACGTTCTGACACGTATATTTCTGCTGGAATAAATCAGGTAAGTGCAGCCCTTCAACATCTCAAGACTGTCATTAATTCCTTGAATGAATTTCTCCTGGGAAATGTTTGCTGCCCGTTTTGCCCTGCCAGGGCCAGTTCGCGGTTGTGCTGCCGTGTGCCGGCCCATCCCCGCATCCCCCTCCCCGCATCCCCCTCCCCGCATCCCCCTCCCCGCATCCCCCTCCCCGCATCCCCCTCCCCGCATCCCCCTCCCCGCATCCCCCTCCCCGCATCCTCCTCCCCGCATCCTCCCCGCATCCAGCTGTTGCCATCTGGCGGCCACGGGGCCGAGAGCCGGGCTTCCAGCGGGGCATGTGTGCTATAGGGGTATCCAGGGAACAAACACACGGCAAGTTCACACATACCTGTCCAGCCATCTGCCTTAGTCAGAGCTGCCATAATCTACTGTGGCAAACAATGCCCTTTTCCTGACACAAAATTGTGTTTAAAAAGGTATATACTGCATTTGAAAACTAAGGCTGCTGGACAGTGCTATTATTTTTAACCTTTAGTTCCTTTAGTTTCCCTGATGAACTATCTAACCTTTCTCTGTTCTTTTTATTAGTTTTGCTTCTGCTTCTCACCACCTCCACCCTCCCACGGCCCTGTGGTCCTGTGTGTCTGTGGAGCCTCTGGCACCTGCTCTCTTCCATCGAGCATTGCCTCTCTGCACGCAACCCTGTGACAAAAATTTCAGCTAAAACTTTGTATTCCTCACTCTGTCAAGAGCATTAGGTATTCTGCTCACCTTCACCGTGTCTGGACAGTATCACTCTGCCAAAGAGGCTTACCTGCAGGAGTATTTGTTCACGGCCCGCTTCCTCTGGGCAGGAGCCCTTGCAGAGCTTGTTCTCGTACATGGATGGAAGGAGCAATGCCCTAAATTCAGCAAGCAGTGAGTTTGCTGCTTTCCAGTCAATCTGAATGGAGCTGATCTGCCACTGACACAGTGAGTAGTGGGTTTGTCTGAGGGATGGGGAGGGGGCTCATAAAAAAAAAAAGCCAAAAAGGTTGGAGTCAAGATACATGTAAAAAGGTGTTTTTATGTGGTAGTGAAACATTTGTCAAAAACTTCTCTAAATACTCAGAAGGAAGAAAGAAAAATACCCATCCTAGCAATGGATCAGATTCAGGCATTCAGTGCAACTCAGCCCCTTCCCTTGCTTTTTCACCTCTGTCATGATGGGTCACATTCCCCAGTTTAACAACAAGCAGCATTCACTTCTCTGTCCATATTTAACTGCAGTAGCTCAGGTTGCCCTGGGTTTTTTGCAAGGTTAAAGGCTTTGTGCCTCTGCCAGGGAACATTTCTGGCAGCCAGGCTGCTGCTCCCCGAAGGCCTTCTCCAAATACCTGCTCCTTCCTCTTCCAACACGAGCGCTGACTCCCAGCCAGCGCGGGGAGGCTGGCCCGGGCCGGGGCTCGGCTCAGCTGCAGGAGCAGTAACGCCCTGCTGGGGCTGCAGACCCTCTGGGGCCCCACACACCCTGCACCCTACAGCTCCAAGAGCCAGACCGTGTCAGGGGGACAGACACTTGTGTTACCCGAGAGCTGTCACCTGCCAGGCTGTGGGAACGCTTCTCCATCCATCTGGGAGCGAACCTGGCAGGCCTGCCTGGGGTGGGCAGGAATGGTTTGAGACCCTGAGAGGATCTCAGGGCCATGGTCAGCATTCCCCAGTGCCTCCATGCAATTGTATCTGCAGGGCAGCTGCCTGCCTGGGATAAAGGCTGGAAGCAGTCAGACACGGGTTTGAAACAAGATCACTGCAACAATGGGAGCTGCCGGCCACAAATAGGCCAGGAACGAGGCCAGGGTGATGGAGATGGAGAGTTCTTACTGGAGGATAAATGTAAATGCAGAGGCTGAATGCTGAGTGGAGGGAGGTGGGTGAGGGAGAGTGATTAAAAAATAATTAAAATAATAACAAAGGCATCCAGCATGAAACACCAAGCCAGCTGGCAGACAGCACAAAGGCTATCCAGCAGAAATAGAAAATACATCTGCTGTCACCCAGAGGCAAAGCTAAGAAAGGTTTTTGCGGGGAATGTTTTCTGAAAAAGGGAATTTGGAACGCTGTGTGGGAGTGGTTGTGGCAGGTCACCCAGTGCCATGTCCTATCTTCACATGGCAATTGCCTGGGAAAAATGTAAGAACACCATTAGTATTAGGCAATATATCACCAGGACACCACCCCAGAGTCCTGAGACTTGTGGCTCTGGGACTTCAGTGACAGGCTTCTTAGGGGGAGTGTGTGTGAGTACATATAATAGAATGAAATTATTTAGCAGACTATTTTTTCTGAATACAGGAAAACCTCTGCAAACAGACTCCTGTGGCACCAAACTCCACTGCAGACATGCTCTGCGAAGAAGTGTCCTGGTTAAGCCTGACAACTCTAAGTTTACCTCAGTGCCCTCTACTTTTTTGCATGGGGACCTGAGGTGAATCCAAAACTGCCTTCTCCAGACCATTTGGGATTTTACAGATCCTACCAAAGCTCTCTCTCTTGTTTTTCTTCAAGACTGACAGTTCATACTCTCTGTCTGTTCCAGGTACAGAAGCCAAGTTGCACTGTGGATGTTGTTGTCACTTCCTCCTGGGCCTCTTCGAAGTCTTCTGAAACCAGATGAGCTGAACTGCAAAGAACATTCACGGATTTATAGTGGTATTTTTCCTTTTTGCTTCATCTCCTGTCCTAGAAACTTATAGACCTGCTTTTCTTATGCTGCTGAACACTTCACAGGACTATCTCTCTCAAGGTTTTGTTCCTGAGTGATGTTATTGGGCTCAGAGTAGATAATTGTGTATATATGAGGTAGATAGGTGTATTTATATATGTATGTATAGGTATATATATAATTCTCCACTGTTTGTTTTCTTTGCTAGCCTGAACAACCAAGTGTTATTACCAAACACATCACTTTTCACTCCTTTCCAGGTGATTAAAGCAATAAAGAGCACTTGCCTACCCTACAGAAATCCACTGGATCTGCCCTGCCATAGAAACAAACCAGTCATGTTTCTACCTTGGCTTTCTCAGGTCACTAAGTGTAGAGGTGGTGGCAGCCAGGAGGGTAGGCTGTCTTCTCTCACTTAGTTAATAGCTTTAAAGGTGGGCACTCTACCAGGAGGTCCTGGTAGACTCAAGATGGATCTCTCTTAAGAATATCTGTTCACTTCCTCAGAGATTCCCCATCCCTCTGAAGCCAAGGGAGCAGCCTCCTCCCAGCATGCTGTACATATGCTGGTGGGGGTGTATCAGAAATAAGTGACTGTGCTCTGTTCTGTCTCTGGGGAACAAAACCTTAAACCTGGCAAGTTGCTCTGCTCACAAAAAAGTTTCTGAGATCTCACCAAGATGTTCAGTTACTTACAGATGATTCTCTCTTAGTTTATTTGTGTGTGTATGTGTTTAGTAAGTCACAGATCACACTGATACCTAGGAAAAT
Source organism: Prinia subflava (assembly GCF_021018805.1). NCBI lineage: Eukaryota > Metazoa > Chordata > Aves > Passeriformes > Cisticolidae > Prinia > Prinia subflava. The sequence goes on from NC_086252.1 coordinate 17,881,192, forward strand.
AATGACCTTCTGTAAACTGCAGAAGATATTTGCTGGGTGAAACACACTGTGCTCCATTTCCAGCCCGGTGGTGCAGTGGCCCTCAGCTGTCATCCCCAGAACAGGTGCTGTAAATCCATACCCTGCTGGGTATATTTTGGCAGCACCCTGGCGAGACAGCACAGCCCCCTCTGAAGAGACCTCAGAGGTGCTTTGTGTGTGCCTCCATCCGTATGACTGCAGCAAGAGATGATGAAGGTCCATGGCGTACTCCTCCTCCTCATCTCCACAGGTAATTCCAGCCATTGCCTTGAAGGGGGGTTTTCTCCTTCCAGAGCCTGTGGGACCAGGGCTTTGCATATACATCAGCATGAGCGAGTGTGTGTTCCAAGAGCAGCCTGTCCTACTGGTAAGGCTTTATGAACACACCATATCATTTAAAGGAAAGCTTTGGAGTGCATTAGTAGCAGCTCAGATATTTGTAATTTCAGGCAACAGGTATTCTGAACTGAGAAGTTTTTGTTTAATTGGTTTTCTGTCTGCAATCTTTTTTTCATGCTCCTGTTTGCCCTAGTGCTACATGTATTTCAAAATACATGAAAGGATCTAGTAAGCATGGCTTGGAATGTGAAAAATCATTACAAGAATTTTCATTAAGTTGTGGGGTGACTGACAAGGAGGAAGAATTTATTTGCAGCTGCATGCGTTGTACTAAGATAATTCTTTTTAAAATGTTCCTTCAAAGAATAAATATTTTGTGATCCTGAAAGCTGTTCAAAAAATTCAAGCAGTATATTAAATTCCTACCAAGCCACACCAGAGGGGAGCAATGTGAAAGGATTTTAATTGGATTAGTAAAGTATAGAGCTTCAATTAGATATGATGCTGGGATCATAACTTAAAAATTGAAAGATATCTCCTGCCCACCCTTGCTCAGCCTCCTGGCAGGGGAAGCAAACAGTGCCTGTCTACAACAGACAGCTTTTCTCACTGGCATCCAAGTATTTTAATATAATCTCATGGCAGAACAAGGCCAAGGCAGAATCCTTGGCAATCTCATCTCAGCTATATAAAAGGAGTTGATGAAATGTCAGTTAGGAAACCAGGGGAAATCCTAGCTTAGGTTGGAGTCAGCAGCAAAATTCTTGTTGACTTCTGTGGCCCAGGATTCCACAGAGAGGGGGAGACAAGGGTGCAGTCTGCCAAAAATGCTTGCAGTGAGGCTCAACTGTTCTGTTCCCTCTCACTATCTTTAAGAGGGGAGACATACAAAAACATCCCCAAGCATCCCTTCCATTTGCTTTCCTCCCCTGTAACAGTGAAGCAGCTACAGTCTGAGGGCATTGTGTGCCTGCTTCTTCTGCCAGAGGCTCTCTGAAAACAGGGCCCATCTGTTTTCCAGTGCCCTTGCTTCTTGGCAATGCAGTGCCATGCACAGGCACCGTGAAGGCCCCACTGGAACAGGGTTGCTCCCTGCCATTTTCACTTGTGAAATGTTCCTTTCAAGACTCTTTGGCACAGCATGGCCAAGCCATGCTGGGCAGTCCCTGGGCCTACCCCACACAGTGAGTGGTTTCCTTCTCTCACCTCCTGCACAACCTGAGCAACTCCCATTGTGGAGAAGAGCTCTTGTTCCACTTAGATAGTGGATGCAGGGAGTCTGGGTGGTGATGCCCTCTCAATGGTGTGCGTGGCTCTCTCCTTTAATGTTACTGTCACAGGAAGGTCTGTGGAATTGAAGGTGGAAAAGGCAACACTACAAATCCCTGAGACTGGATATTTTCTGTGTTTAACTGTCCATAAGTAGTGCATGTTAGCACAGGTTCAGGGTGGAAGACTCCTGATGTTCAGTCTGATGCTCACGATCCTGCCTGTTTGGATTTGTTCATCTCCTGGTTGTCACAGGGAGGGCTTGGTGTTATCCCCACGCCAGCAGCTTGCCCGGCAGCCTTTCCCCCATGCCAGCCTCAGACTGACGGTGCTGTAGCTGCCCCCTGCCCTCTCTGACTGGTGCTGTTCTGCAGCTGGGCTGGGCCTGTGCTACGAGGATGAGACTCGCCTGGTGGAGCACCTGTTCAGTAACTACAACAAGGTGGTGCGGCCCGTGGAGGACCACCGCGACGCCGTCATCGTCACCGTGGGGCTGCAGCTCATCCAGCTCATCAGCGTGGTACGGCGTGAATGCGGCTCCTGCTGAGCCACTGGCTCACGGGACTGTGCCAAATGGCATCCTTCTTCTAAGGAAACAATTTATCCTTTAATCCTGGTGCTTGGTGATACTGTCTTATTTTTTTCCTTTTTTTTTTTAAGGATGAAGTAAATCAGATAGTGACAACCAACGTACGCCTGAAACAGGTAACTCTAAATATTCTTAACCATTTCATCTAATTCAAATAAATGCACTGGATACAGTCAGGAATTAACTACACTATCATTAACTACATTGTCATATCTTTGGAGGCAACTTGGACAGGTGGGTTGGATTGAAGAGCATTTCCTCTTACTGAGATCTTAAGAATAAAGTGCTCTAGATGCTAAGAGTCTTAAGAAAAGCATTTGGGGTTGTATTTCCAACAGTAGGTTTCTGATATATTTGCCTTTGTATTATTTTCTTTGGGGTTTTTTTTTTTTTGTTTTTTTTTAATAAGTTCCTAAACCAAAATTTAAGCTAATGTAAAAAATGATCTGGGGGTCCCACTCCCATCTGTTTATGCTTACCTGCATGTCCCAAAGCGAGGGAGGAGCTGTTTCTGGGAAGTGCTCAAATTAACCCCAGTGCTGGGAGAGGCTCTCACGGGCTGAAATCTTCTCTCTTCAGCAATGGACAGACGTCAACCTCAGATGGAATCCAGATGACTACGGTGGTGTAAAAAAAATCCGCATCCCCTCCGATGATATCTGGCGGCCAGACCTCGTTCTTTACAACAAGTAAGGGGTGCCAGCTGCCGAGGGAGGGAGGGAGGAGGAGGAGGAGCTCTGCCTTGTGGCACCACTCTGGTGGGACAGTTTTCCCATGGCATCTCCAGTGGGTACAATTCCTCAGAGTTCCTTCCCCAGGAGCAGGCACTGGGGAGTCATTTGACCCACAGCCAGAGAAATCCTTCTGTGACTGTGTTGATTATGCTGCTCACATTGCTTCTCATGTCCTTGTTCCTTCTGCAGTGCAGACGGTGATTTTGCCATTGTGAAATACACCAAAGTCCTTCTGGAGTACACGGGTCTGATCACCTGGACACCACCAGCTATTTTTAAGAGTTACTGTGAAATTATAGTCACACACTTCCCATTTGACCAGCAGAACTGCAGTATGAAGCTAGGAACTTGGACATATGATGGCACAGTGGTTGTTATTAACCCGGTAAGCAAGGAGTTTGTAATTGGGAACAGCAGCAAAGACCTGGATATGCTTTTAGAAAAATCTCAGATTTAGAATGGACTATGACCCAGTTTTTACTGGAAAAACAAGCAGACCCTACCTGTGAAATAGAAAATTCTCATTTGTAGATTTAGCACAAGATTTCCTCGTTTGGCTCCTAAATTCTGCATACAGATTATCCCTGTGCCCTAACAGTCTCCTGTCTGTCCTCTGGCAGCTTTGCACCACTTTTTATGGTGCTGCCTGTTCTGCTTCTGTTTGTTTTCTGGGTTTGGGGCTTTTATAAGGGGGTACATTTTCTCTGATCATGACTTTCCAATGCCAAGGACTCTTTCCCTGTCCCCTCAGGTATATCTCTGATCTGTAATATTTTTTTCAGTCTACTATCCCTAACTGTTTCTGTAACATATTTAGTTGAATGCTGTGCAGAGGCTGACATTCTAAGGCACAATAACATAGACAAGAGCTGTTTACTCACAAAAAAAACCAAAGAAGTGCATGAGTTATTTGGAATCCTGTTCCTGAGCCAAACCTGCCAAGTTTTTTTGGTTCAGAATACCTGGTATTAAGAATTTGTTTGGGTGTTTTGCTGCCAGGAGAGTGATCGCCCAGACCTGAGTAACTTCATGGAGAGTGGGGAGTGGGTGATGAAGGATTACCGTGGCTGGAAGCACTGGGTTTACTACGCCTGCTGCCCTGACACCCCCTACCTGGACATCACCTACCACTTCCTCATGCAGCGCCTGCCTCTCTACTTCATCGTCAACGTCATCATCCCCTGCCTGCTCTTCTCCTTTTTAACAGGGTTAGTTTTTTACTTACCCACAGATTCAGGTATGTAAATTTACTCATTCTACTTCCATAGAAATTGCTCATCTAAGAAGTTCCTGAGAAATTCCCAGTATTTGAAATCATCAGCCGACTTGAAGGCTAATGCATACTAAAACTGGGAATTTCCACTGAAAGTAATGGCTTTAAATATTCTGCAAAGAAAGGATAAGTGCTGAAAACTGAAACTGTTGATATAAATAAATTGGGATGCTTTCCCACTGAAATACCTGACTATCTATCCAGTCAGCTTCTGCAAACTAAAGATCTAGGTGGATAATTTTTATGTTTTGCTGTTGGTAGTCAGTGTGTTAATACATCCCACAGTAAATGAGCACACAGGGGTGACAGAGGCCCTTCTGCATTGTGTCAGAGTAGAGAGCTCATTACCTGCTCTCACACACATCACCTCATGTGATAAAGAGTAATCCTGACCTGTTCTGGCCTCCTTTGTCTCTGCTGAGCCACTCATGCTCCCTGCAACCATTTCCTATGCTCCATTCTTTTTGGATTTTGTCAGCTTTTCATAGCACTTAATTTCAATGTAAGCCTCTTTTTATTAAATACTTGATTTTTTTTTTTTGAATGGAAAACTTTCTACAGAGTTGAACTGGATAAAAAAAAATGTGTGAATAATGTTTTATAATTCCTTTTTGACACCCTCCACATACAAGGAGATCTCTCACAGCAGCTGACCTGATGTCAGATGTGATTTTAGTCTGCTCTTTCAGCCCAGAGACAGAGTAAGGGAAGCAAACCCTCAGGAGGCTGTGGAGCAAGCACTAATCAGGTGCATATGCTGCATTGTTTAAGACACAGAGCCCATGAAATGCTCCTAGCAAATAAAAATATCCACCACCCACACCTCAGCCCAGTCATTCTGGTAATTCCCACATCAGTGCTGGAGCTGATGCTGTTAGGCTCTCAGGTTTGCCCAGCCTGCTGACTGCTGTGGATGCTGGCAGAGATGATAGCACTGCAAATGCACCACAGGTATTTGTGTGAACAGCTCTCACCTACATCCTGGTTCTCAAATAAATGCTCTCTGTACTGAATGACAGGAGCAGCAATGATTTTGGGGGGCTTTTTAATGACAGGTGAGAAAATGACTCTCAGCATCTCCGTGCTGCTGTCTCTGACTGTGTTCCTGCTGGTCATCGTGGAGCTGATTCCCTCCACGTCCAGCGCAGTGCCTCTGATCGGCAAGTACATGCTGTTCACCATGGTGTTTGTCATCGCGTCCATCATCATCACCGTCATCGTCATCAACACCCACCACCGCTCCCCCAGCACGCACACCATGCCCCACTGGGTCAGGAAGGTGAGCTCTCTGGCCTGGCACTCCTGCTGGTTCCCACCAAATGCTCCATATGTCATTGGCAGGTCTTCTAATAAAAGTCAGAAACAATTGGGGAAGTAAATGCATCATGGTAAAGGTCTCCAGGCACAAGAGCCAGTGTTTACTACTTAGCTGTGCATAAAGTCAGCAAGATTGCTAAACTGCCCCTTTGAGTAACAAAGTTGTTCACTGGGGTAGAGTCTTGCAGGGAACAGATGAGACAAAATATGGGCAGCTAAAGGTACGGAGCAGGGAAAAGAGAATGTCCATCTGGACTCGAATTACGTATCCTGGTCTAATTCTCCATCTGACTGCAAGGGACTGCTGCCTGCCAGTGACCAAGTCCACCAGGCTGCATGAGTGCATAGCACAAAGGCCACTGGGAATACCTGAGTTCAGCATCCTGTTTTGCAAAGCATGGTTTAGCAAAAGCTAAAAAATCTTCTCTGCACTTTCCCAGTATACAGTTGCTCTGTGGCCCTTGGGAGTAAAGGAGACCCTTGCACAGGAGTCCAATGGTAACCATAACTTGTAGAAAAAATGGTTGTCTGTCATTTCAAGTTCTTTGCAAAGGAGGCAGTATCAAAGATCATCTGTTTTATTTAGTAATCCTTGCTGTTTTGAAGCCTGCCTGGGTTCTTACTAAACCATGACATGAAAGAAGGTTTTTCTGTGTATTTCTAATGATACTTTTAAGGTTACAGCTTATATCGGATTCCCTCTACAGCACAAACAATCCCTGCAGAAGGGAAATTTCATCAGGAAGTGCTGCATGCGCTTAACATTGTTCTGGCAGCAGGTCTCTGTCACTCCACAGGAATTTACTGTAAATCTTATATGCCTGTATAGCAAACACTCATAGCAGTGAAACCAAAGCCAAGTAGCCAAAGTAGTTTCTTTGTAGTCCATTCCTCAAGTCAGATTTGTAGGCAGTATGTCTCACGTTAGATGGGATGGCTAGAGCTCTGTCAGCTCATGCCAGCTGAGGCTGTGCCCTGCGGCATCGCTGCCCGCTCTGTGTGTGGATGTTGGGTGTAGAGCAGGGAAATGGCTTTCAGAAAACCTGTGGCAGGCCTGAGGGTGACTCCCCTGCCCCGGGACACGAGGCTGACAAAAGCCCCAGTGTAACCAAGGCGTGGGCTGTGACACAGGCGGGGAGGGAATCTGTAAAGCCCAGCACGGGAGGCGATCTGGGAGGGGAGAGGTTTGTCTTTGTTCAGCACACAGCTGCAGCTGTAATGCAGCCCACAGATCAGCAACTGCCATCTTCTCCCTCTGTTTTCAGATCTTTATTGACACAATCCCAAACGTCATGTTTTTCTCTACAATGAAACGACCAGCAAGAGACAGACAAGACAAAAATATTTTTGCGGAAGATATTGATATTTCTGACATTTCTGGGAAGTCAGGTTCTGTGCCTGTCAACTTCTACTCCCCGCTTACCAAAAATCCAGATGTGAAAAATGCTATAGAGGGAATCAAATACATTGCAGAAACTATGAAATCGGATCAAGAAGCCAGTAATGTAAGGCACTTTTTTGTGTATGATTCATTTCTAGCTTTCAAGTTGCTACATCTTACTTTTTTGGCAAAATATCCCTGCCTTACAAAAACACTCCAAGCCTTGGTTTGGCCCTAGCAGTGGACAGTCTTCTCCCCTTAATGGAGTCAACAAGGAGCAACAAATAATTGTCACAGATGTTAATTGAATATTGGCTTCCCAAAGTAATAGAAAAGGAAAAAAGTGTCAGTGCTAAGGTTTTCTTATGTGATATGGGAAGCCATGGAGACGGAGTGTCTATGAAGAAAAAGCAGTTTCAAGAACTGTAAGCAAGTTCCAAAACACATTTCTTCTGTCTCCCACTCAGGCATCTTGCCCCTGTGGTAAGATCCTACTGCTTTTGAAAACCCAGGAAGCAAGCCAAACTCCAAAAGACTAGTAGTGTTCACTGAGAAGTGTTAAATGTAACTCACAAATTACATTTCCAATTTTGATAAGATTTTGTTTTATTCCTGAATACTACAAGTAGTCTCTCCAAATGAAATATGTCATGAGCTACTCTGATTACCAACTTTTTCCACTTTGCAGGCCAAAGGAAGGATAAAAGCATATAGAGTCACACATGGCAATGTTCCCTAGGAAAACCTAACCCTGCCTCCTCCTAGCACAGTCAGTACAATTAACCCCTCTTTTATTTCAGCTTTCACAGCTCACACAGCTTTTGCAGGAGTAATTCAGTCCTGGTATTTCACCTTCCTAAATGGTCATAGACCTCTCCTGTTGAGCTGCAGGCTAGTCTGAAGACAGGGGGGGTTTCTGAGAAAATAATTTGGCCCACACTCTTGAAAAGGAGGTGCGTCCTTCCCAGGGACAGGATTTACACCACGGTGTTTGTTCCTGTGACCAAATTCCTGGAGCATGTGAAATGGCTCTGGCTGTAGTCTCATGTTCCCCGTGACTCCTTTGCCTCTCTGCAGACAAGTTGTTGTCTTCAGCAGGGCTGGCATGGCTTCAACATCTCTGGGCTTCACTTCCTCCTTGGCTTACAAGGAGGCTCTTCAGGTTACCAGCAAATGCCCCCTTCGGAAGTGGAGCCCAGCTGTTTGTATCATCTGGGCACTATTGATATATCACTTCCAGGGCGTTTCAAAAGTCAGGTTCCCTAAATAAACTGAAGGCTGTGGCTTCTGAAGGCTGTCACTTCATTGCATTCACTTCTGAACCACCTCTAGATAAATTACAGCAGTCTCTTCTACTTCTGGGAGACCCAAGGCACAAGCAGAAGGTGCTTTAGGTCAGCACATGTCACTCCTCAAGGTGGAGTTACAGGGTGGAAATCATGGGCCCTGCTGTACCTGGTGCCTTGCACTCTGCATGTTCTTACTGTTCTGGGTTCCCACCAAGTGCATCCAGTGAAAAGGTACAGAGCAAGTTGTTCATGGTGTCCACAACTGGAAAAAAAAAGACTAATGGAGCTACCAAGAAGCTTTTACAAGAGATTAGAATGTATGGAAAGCAGAGATTGGGGTTAAATTAATAGGAATTGCTAGATTTCCCATGAGAAAAAAAAAGCAATGGAAAAACAGAAGTCAATTGGGTCAGACTAAGCATTTTGCTTTCAAGATTTTAAGCTCTCTTTCAGAAGCAACAATTGGCCTAAAAATGAAGCTTTTCAACATTTTTTAAATATTAAACTGTTCAGCAAATTGCCAGGGTTTCTGGTTAGTTTAGTGTTGAAATTGTATTTCTAGGTTGCTTAGGCTTTCTTAACCACTGACCTGCTTTTCAGAAGAAAATAAGCATTATTTGCATAGCAATAATGGCTCTTATAGAAGAGCCTTCCCCTTGTTCAAGGCAGTAAATTACAAGAATGCTGTAACAAACAGGGCTCTGCAGAGATTTTACCATCTCCTTTGTTTCTTTCCCAGGCTGCAGAAGAATGGAAGTTTGTTGCAATGGTGCTTGATCATCTCCTCCTTGGCATATTTATGCTAGTTTGTTTTATAGGAACATTAGCTGTATTTGCCGGTCGCCTTATTGAATTAAATCAGCAAGGATGAGCATCAGCTGGAAACTATTTGCTACCCCGAACATCTGAAAGCATCATGACCATCAAAATCTGGCCAGCCTCTGAAAAGTTCACTGACAGGAATCAGTAACTGCTAGGAAAAGGCAGGGATAATAAAATGTAAAGATCCATACTTAGCACTTCTGAGCTGCTGCTCAGTAGCATTTAATTACCAAAAAGAAGCATGTGCATAACTGGTAAACTTGAATGGCTGTCAGCCAGGTTTTGATCCATTATACCCTTTATTAAAAATGTTAATGTATTAATACGAGTGTCTGACTTTGTAAGCAACAGATATTATTCCAGTGAAGTCAATAACAGTGTAATGAGCTTTAGCTGAGCTGTAAATCTGTATCCAACTTTAGCATTCAAGCTGGTTTTAATGTCTGCTCTGTGGCTTTTGTATTAGCAGGGTCACTCCTCTGATAACAGTAGATATAACCATCAGAAATATCTCCATCTCCATGCTTAAGCACTTGATTTTCATACACAAATCTGAACTGTCATGCTTAACTGCCTGTAGAAGCTCTTGCTGCAGCAAAGAGGAGATTCTGACTTCTTCTTTACTGTGGGAAGGATCCAACCTATTCCTAGGACAATCTCCATATCCAGCCAGCTCTGGTCTTGGAAGGTTGATTTCCACTCTGCATTTGGAGTGCTGACTAAAGTGGGGCACCCTCAAACTTGAGGGTGTTTATTTAAACACAATTCTCTCTGTTTCCTGAAAACTGTGCCCTGCCCTGCAGAAACAGACACTCTGTGAGCATCAGAGTCATCCCCAGGGTCACACCGCTCATTCCCCGGGAGGGTGCGGCTCTCGGGTGTCCCTGTGCGAGACGCGGTGACAGGAGCGCTCCTCCCGCGAGCAGCAGCAGCAGAGCCGCCCCAGCTCTGCTCAAACGTGGAGCAGCAGCTCTCTCTGGTGGCTGCAGCAATGCAGTGCTGCCGGCTCGCTCTGGTGGCTGCAGCAATGCAGTGCTGCCGGCTCGCTCTGGTGGCTGCAGGAAAGCAGTGCTGCCGGCTCGCTCTGGTGGCTGCAGCAAGGCAGTGCTGCCGGCTCTCTCTGGTGGCTGCAGCACAGCAGTGCTGCCGGCTCTCTCTGGTGGCTGCAGCACAGCAATACTGCCGGCTCTCTCTGGTGGCTGCAGCACAGCAGTGCTGCCGGCTCTCTCTGGTGGCTGCAGCACAGCAGTGCTGCCGGCTCGCTCTGGTGGCTGCAGCACAGCAGTGCTGCCGGCTCGCTCTGGTGGCTGCAGCACAGCAGTGCTGCCGGCTCGCTCTGGTGGCTGCAGCAATGCAGTGCTGCCGGCTCACTCTGGTGGCTGCAGCACAGCAATGCTGCCGGCTCTCTCTGGTGGCTGCAGGAAAGCAGTGCTGCCGGCTCTCTCTGGTGGCTGCAGCACAGCAATGCTGCCGGCTCTGACCAAACAGCGCCGCACTCGGGCCGCTCCCGATCCCACAATCAAGAAGCCTCTCTGCGCTTCTGTAGTGCGGTGTGGCAATACCAGCAGCGCTGCCTCTTCCTCTCAGAAAGAAATTAGGGTAGGTGGGGCAACTGCGACAAGTTACTCATCTTCTCCAGCTGGTTGTCCAAGCCAGGAGCGCTACTTTGGTAACAGCTGTAAACAATTGCCTGTGAGTTTAGTAAAATAATTTGTATTATGTGAATGCTCCACAGAGATGTGTCCTGCCTGCAGAGGACAGGCATTTGAAGCACTACAGGGAAAATGAGGCACTTGAGCTACGCTCCCAGCATTGCGTGGTGTTTGCTGGACGATGTTTTGGTGAGCTGCAGTCCTAAGCAAACAGTTTGTCTGGGGTAATGAATCACTTGTAGCACCCTGGTAATCTTTGTCTCCCTGGATGATCATTAACCCCGTAAGCGAAGGCCAAAGATGAATTGTTGGGTGACACCTCTGCTGACAGAGGGAATGTTCACTGCAGCTGGGTTTATCTCTGGTGGGAGTTCCCAGCTCCCAGCCCCTGGGGAGAGGCAGCAGCTCCCTGCTCATGGTGAGCTAAGCTGCAGCGTAATGGTGCCTGGAACTTAATTTGAGAGCCCGTGATTGGCACTAAAATTGACAGAACAATCCTCTTAGAGCAGTATGTGGTTGAATCTTAGCATTGAAAATAAACATCAAGTAACAAGATTCATGGTGAGTATGTATCCATTGTTCAACTTCCCCAAGGCAGATCTGAGTCTTGGCCTCCAAATTCCCCCTATTTGTGTGCCAGAGTGAGTGTGTGCACATGTGTGCCTGCCTGCCTACTTCTCCAGCTCTCCTTATGGACACCTAGGTACCAGTGTTTTCCTTCCACTTCCTCAGGAAAAGGTTTGAAACTATTTATTCAAAATTTTTCATTTGTGATGGTTTGACCTGTCTTATAGGCACAGCAAATCTTCTGCCTTGTTGTCACTTTGACTCTCGATGAACAAGTTGTGTCACAAAAGATGTGACAGCAGGCAAAAAGAAATGCTAACAACTTCCTTTCTTAGGTTGCATATTCCTAGCATTGTACTCTGCCTCTCAGCAATCAAATAAGTGCATATTTTTCTTTCTTTTTTTTTTTTTTCTTTCGCTTTGCTTTGAGTACTTGGGACTGTACCAGCCTCTATTTTCTCTTCCTAGATCACCTTTATGGTACAATTTTCTTGCATATCGCTTGTATACTGCTAAGATCCCTGCTACCAGTATCCATCTACTGACAGAATATCCTTACCTACCTGCAGACTATCTCTTCTCAACTGCTACTGTCCTTTTAGCAGCCCCTGCTAAAATAGTAGCTGTGGAGGTTGTAAATGTTCTGTCACAGTCACAGATAATCTGCTGTCAATGTGTAAGTATGTGTAGTCTAATGATTTCTCATTTACAGCTCTGTAGCCCTCCCTTGCAACCTTAACACTAAATTCTCCTCTCTCCTACATGGGTTGAATCAGCAGCCCCAGATCAGATTACCCTGGATAATACTCTGCAACCCACACATGCATCTCTGCTGCCTCATTGCCTTAAACAGGCATATTTCAGCCCTGAGCTTCACCCAACAAATCTCATGATAAGCAAAGCAAGAAACAGCTGTCATACACTTGTTAAATTTCTCTAAGTGTAAAAATAATGACATGCAAACACCGTGGTGCTGAAGTAAGCAGACATCATTTAAATGAAGGCAGACCAGGGGCACCTGGGTGAGAAGGGGTTGCTTTTATAGTGATAGTACCTGGAGCAGTTAACTTTTCCCTCTTTTCATTGCCATCTTCTTGCTACTAAAACTGTTTTTGTTCACTTTGAGCTTGTTGATAACACCCTATTTATGTCTTTAATAGAAAAGGTTTCTGAAATGTCTCCATCTTTTTCAGTTTGATTCTCTTTCCAGTTTTCAAACCATTTGGCAGTTAACTTTCCCCTTCCCATCCCTTTAGCTGACTGTAGCTACTCTCTACTGTGCCATGGATATGTTGCTCTCAGAGATGCAGCTGCTTCCAAATCTCTTTCCTCTTGGCACTTGTGCTCTTCAGGAGACCTGACTCTTCTGAGAGGGTTATTTGAATTTTTAAAGTCCCTTATCTTGTACCAGCTCCAAGGGAGCAGTTTCACCTCTGCATGAGCCTGTAATCAGAACAGGCTGCTGTTCTCCATTGCCAGCAGACAGCTGAGCTGAACTCCGTGTCCTTATTCTGTCTCTGCAGCCAGTTGCATCTTGGCTTTGTAAAATGCCGTTGAGCTGATCAAGAGAGAGAACAGAAAAATGACACCCGCTGAACTTCAAGCACCTAAGAACTTGTGTACACCAGGTGTGATCATTCATCTGCCACCAGTGCTTGGATCCCACAGCCTCCTTCAGTCTGAGAGTTTTTTTAAAAGTCAGATTATTGTCTCAGGCAATTGTAAGACAGTTTAAGTACTCTTTTTTTTTTTTTCCCCTCCAGGACATAAGTTGCTGCCAGCCCCCTTGCTGTGGCAGTCTCCCCTGAGAAGTGTGAAAACAGTGTGAGTTTCATCAGTGTGCTGACTCAGCAGTTCCTGTTGCCACAGCTGAGGCAAACCACAGCGGGTAAGGACAGCAGGGCAAGAGAGAATGTGCAACACAGGACCCACATAAGTGCATAAACACTGTGCTGCTGGTGGAGAAAGGGAGTACGTTACCTCCCTGAAAGGTTTGTTTTCTGGTATGGTGACAGGTGAGATATCAGCTTTAAAGTCACTGATGGTTTAGCACATCAGAAATGCTTTTGACTATGGATACTTTCCTTGGCTGTCCTTGGCTCCAGCGAGCAGACCTCACATTTTCATATGTTTACTAGTGCTAGTTAAATTCCAGCATGGCCTCCAGGCCCCAAGGCATGCTGCTGGCTATAAATTACCTCTCTCTTTCTTTTCTTAAAAATTGTGCAACTGATACAAAATCTCCCAAGTTTCTATCACCCGAAGGTTGCACAGACATGGACTTCTAACAAAGCTCTGGTGAGCTTGTCTCTTTCTGGAATTCAAATCCCAAATACAGAAAAGGCAATTTTGCACTGCTTTGCAAAATATTCTCTAAAATGATCATACTTCAATCCCTGATAAAGTGCAAGAGACTGACACGGCTATGGAAAAGAGCCAATCTGTAGGCAAGTATTTCCATGCTCACTGTGAGAGCCATGCTGCAGGTGGGTTATCTACAGCAAGGACAGGACAATTTCACTTGTTACCATGCAACAGGCCAGCCTGACCAGCAGGCAGAAGTCCAAAGGAGTTTGTAGGCTACTGCAGCACAGTGATGATGGATCACTCAGTGGATTCCCTATAAAGGGACAATTCTTTCCTACCAAGGGTTGTAACCATTTCCCGTCATCCCAGCACAGATCTCCCATTGCAGCACATCTTCCCAGCTTCTGAAAGCCGAGCAGATCTGAATCAGTGTTTGCTGTTTATCCCATATGCAGCCTGGAATAAACACACCCCATGGTATTTCCCCAGCATGTAGACAAGAGGAAGCTGTTTGCCTCTACGTGACTTTTCAGCTAACCAATGACCCAAATGCAGTTTGCCGTGCTTAGGAACCTCATGTGGATTTGTGACCCTCTTTAGAGAGCTTTGGGACTGTAAAGACAGTAAACACCAAGTACCTGCAGTTTTACTGTTTGTGAGCATAGAAATTTTTGCTTGCAAGCTAACCTACATTGTGTGTACGGATCAGAAGAGGGTACACATAAAAAATTGTACCAATTTTTGTGTTTGTCTTGTAATGCTCCAAGCATACAATGACACAGAAACAGAGAAATGACCTACATAAAAGCCTGGCAAGGTTTCCAGCCATCCACTGAAGACAGCACATTAATGCCACTGCTCTTATGACAGCATGTCTCACCATAATGCTCTACCTTCAGGCAACTGCTCATCTCCTAGTGAAAAGATGAAAATAAGTTGCAGCAGGTTAACTTAGCACACAGGTTACTCAGTCTTTGACCTTGCTAGGACATGTTGCTACAAGTGAATCAAGAGCATATTTCAGTTCTTCAGGACACCTGTCCCTAACATTTTAATTTTAGATAACAGTGTTATATAGCTGCTGGGCTGGACCATGTCTACACATGGAGTAAACAAAAACCATCTGAACACCTCAAAAATGTGAAATCCTACGGAGACAAAAGCATGTGAGATCAATGTTTGCTCAGATAGACCCTCAGGACACAATTCTTGCACTTCAAACTTTGCTTCTATCTGCACAAGCTACTCCATTATGTATACTTGGGCATTTTTCCATCCAAAACTTCAGTGTTGGACATAAAAACATTAACAGAAATTTTGTTTCTAAAAAATTTAGTCAAGCTGAGGGGGAAAAGGGAATAGAATTTATTGCTTGCCTGGTAAGCAATCTCTGCATGAGTTAATTGAGGTATGAAACACAAATACCTCTGGGGCATCCTGCAGAGAGGGGTAATTGACCTTCCCGCATCCCGGTATACTGCAAACCTTAACCGGGAAAAGCAAGCACCTCTTTCCCACTGTTTAATTACGTTTGTGCTCTACCGTGTGTGTCTCTGCCCGGTGCCTTTCTATTCCCCAGGCGCCGCTGTCCTTCCCCGCTGGCTGCCATCAAGGCCATCGCAGGCAGGTAGGGAAAACGAAGCGTGTTGAGAGCTCAGTGC
The DNA here is from genome assembly GCF_021018805.1 of Prinia subflava. NCBI lineage: Eukaryota > Metazoa > Chordata > Aves > Passeriformes > Cisticolidae > Prinia > Prinia subflava. Next base: position 17,896,413 of record NC_086252.1, read on the forward strand.
CCAAGGGAGCCCCGGGAGCGGGGCCGAGGGGAGCGGGGCCGTGCCGGGGCCGGGCGCTGCGGGGCGGCACGGAAAGCAGGGCTGCTTGGGAACCGGGGAGGCTGGAACGGGATGTGTCCTCGGCTGAGCCACCACAGCCACAGCTCAGGCCGTTGGCACTCGGGGACCTGCACCATCCCGCAGTGAGGGGACTCTCCGTAACTCTGACTGGTGCGAACTCTCCCTGGGCAGCGGGCACACAGGGATGGGGCACGGCCATCACCGGCACTCCGCGCCACCTGGCACGGGCCACCCCGGGGAGCCCCGCTCCCCGGCCGGGCCGAGGGGCACAGCCCCGGGAGGCGGGGGCAGGGGCGGGCACCCACCGGCGGCGGCGCGGCCCGGCCCGGCGGGCTCTGCGGGCCCGGGGTGTGCGGCGGCGCGGGCGGCGGGGGAGCGGCGCCCCAGAGCCGCGCCGCGCCGCTTCCTGCCGCTATAAATAGCCGCCCGGCCCAACATGTCCCGGCCGCCGCAGCGGCTGCAGCGCCGGCGGGACCCGCCGTGCCCTCCCGCCGCCTCGCCCGCCCGGAGCGCGGTAAGGGGGCTGCGGGGGCCGCACCGGGGTCTGTGGGGCGGGCGGGGTCCCGCTGGGGCGGCTCGGCACCCTGGCCCCGCGGGACGAGCGCCCTGCGGGTGCAAGGGTCGGCAGCCGACTCTAGCCCCGTGCCTGTCTGCTCTTTCTCTCTTTTCTTCCAGACTGCTCTGTCTTGGGCTGGACGTTCCTCCTGCCTCCCGAAGCCGTGCTGGCAGGCTGGATCCCTCCCTGCTTCCCCTCGCATTCCCGCTTCCCCCGGGGTTGGGCGTGTGCCCGCGGTGGCGGCCGGCGCTGGCCTCTGGGGGCAGCCCCCGGCCCCTCTCGGCAGCTCCGACCGCGCCTCTGCCCCGGCCCCTGCCAGGGGGGTGCCTGGTGGGTGCTTGTCCATCTCTGCTGCTGTGCAGCCACGGCTGTGAAATCCTGGCTGGCACGGCAGGGTGGCGAGAGCCACGCTGGGGCCGTGGCACACAGCGCTGCCTGCCCGTGTGGCACCCACGCAGGGCATCCTTATGTTGGTCACACCCTAAGGTGTTCGTGTTGCAGCCTCCCTCAAGTGCTTTCATCAGCAGTGAATGTTGAGGTGGACCGTGTAGTTAGACTTTATGGCTGAGTCAGCCAAGCAGGTTTGTGCCTTCTGAGCTGGCTCTTGGGGGCTTTTTGGAAGGAATCAACTTAGTGAACCTGAAGTAACCAGTCTTCAAGTTTTAGCTTGTCTTGCACTTTGTTTGCCTCTGCTGCTCTAATGGCTGTGCTTCATCTTCTAAAGAACACCTTCTGGAGTGCAGGGCTGTGTGCCCTCTCAGAGATCCTGTGTTCCTCAGCTACTGTATGTAATGTGGCCTGTTGGAGCGGCCTCTCTAGAACAAACGCGATAGCAGCACTCGTCTGGCACCAAGGTGTGCATGTTCAGGAACCCACCATGAGGTAGTTCGGAATTGCTCCTCTACTCCTGAAGTACGTTCTCAAAGACAGGGCTGTGATAAGCAGCTGCTCTCAGTTTTCACCTCCAGAGGGTGGGCAGTGTGTTTTGCTTCTCATTCACACCCTTTTTAACTCTGTCAACCTTCCCCTCTGTTTCTTCTGTCCACTAGCATATCCAAACTTGGGAGGACATGCAGAGACCCAGGAGGCCACGTAAAAAAGAAAAGGTCTTCTCAGAGCCTTGCCTTCAGTGAAGGGGGGAGGCATGGCAGTGCTGCTCTGGCAGTGCACTTTTTCAAGTGCCGTGAACACGAGGCAAGCTGAGCTGGCATGTACTTTCCCCTCTGCTGTGAGGGGAAGGAGCAGATGAGGAGGAAATACAGCTGTTCCAGAGCACTTCTGCCCTCTGTCCAGCGGGAACTCGGAGGGGGGAGGACAGACGCAGGAACAGAGTATGGGGGAGGGACGAGGGGAAGAGAGGAAAGCTACAAATGGAGAGGAAAAGCTCTTTATGTATGCACAAATGTTATTGAAAGATCTGTTTAGCGAGAGCATATAGCCTACAATTATGAGATTCTATCTCTTGAGTCCCTGTTACTGTTCCTCCAGAAAGCACTGCTTTTCATTCCTCAAGTATTATGTTGTGTCTTTTTGCCTCATTCTTCTGGGCTCTTCAGCTTTTTCTGACCTCAAGCTGAGCAGGATGTTGCCCTTAGCATCTGCCTGTCAAATGTGTCGGTCTCCGTGTTGTACATGAAACGATTATTTCCATAGTTGGTTAAGGCAAGTTTCTAAAGGAATGTGAAGCAAGAGGCACGCCAGTTCCTGTGGCTGGCCTTGACTGGAGTGCAGGCATTTTGGGACAGGGGCTGTGCCTGGAGGCTGTGGTTACTCTCTGTGTTATCCTCGGCAGCTCAGGGATTCCTGCCTGTGCTCCTGTCCCTCCCACCCTTCTCTCCTGTCTTATTGCTGCTCACCTGCTCCTCTGCCTGTGCTGCAGCTGCTTCAGCCTCTCCCAGTTATCTGTGGGCTGTGCTGAAAAGCACACAAGTCTGAGTAAGGAGACAAGAGAGAGCAGTAGCTCCCTTGTCTGTAGAGAAGTCCCCTTCACCCTGTGCTGACTGTCCCCTGCATCCTGCTTTGAGATCCCTCACCCCAACAACTGGGAATTAAAGCAGTTGAAGCTCTCTAGCTGTGTCCTAATTACTGCTGCTGCCTTGCTATTTCTTCTGAAATTACACTTTTAACTTTCTCCAGGTTTAGTTTACTTTCTGAGTGGCATCAGGTAGTTGGTACTGTCTTTGGGGCCTGCATGGCGACAAGACCACTAAACCTTTTCTTTTTTTAATGGAAAACTCAGTTACCTACGCCAGCAGAGTTTCACTGCTTTTACCTGTGTAGTACAGTCAGAACTGAAAGTGTGCATCTAAGAAAAGGTATTGGCAGGTATTGGAAGGGGCAATTTCCCACCTGTGATAACAGGCATGACCTTTACATCTGATGATCTCCAGACCCTGAAAAAGCCACTGAGAAGCATGAGCAATGTTAATCCCTTTGAGAAGGGAGCATGCTGCAGTATTTCTCTCCATTACCTATACTGCATGAAGTTCTAAGAGATATATAGTTTTCTAGCCTGCTTGTATAAACACCCATCTGCTTTATGGGGAGAAAAGAGTGTATGTTGGTGTTGTCTGACAATTATGACATGATAGGAAGGCATAGGCTTCCTTTGGAGCACATGTATTGTTGATGGTGTGTACAATTACATGTACCAGTCAGTAAAATGTATTTATGCAGTAGCTTTGAGAAATGTTCTGTGCTTTTAAGTATCTTGAATCTTCATCTGGTTAATGGGCCTATGTATAGAAAACATAGGAAATAATGATGCAGCAGAGGGGTGGGTTTCTTTAAAGTTTATGCCTTTGCCAAGGTAAACATATCTTAATTATGGCTTCTTCACAATAATGAAGTGTTATCAAAATTCAAATCTAATTAAATACTTTCGCGCTCTTTCTACTGACTTCTTTTATTCTTGACTCCAACACTTTCTCATTTTCTTCATGTGGTGCACTCTAACATTTGGTCTGTGGGATCCCTTACAAAAAGGGACTGTTTATTGTCTCGGTTCAAAATCCATGGAGCTGCCTGTTTTTGAGCAGGAATGTGGAGACGCAGTATATGGGGAGATAATTAAATTCTGGGGTGGTAGAACAGATTTTGGTAGTACTGAACAAGTGAATACTGTAAGTAGCCACAAATCTTCAAGGCAGCTGTCTGTCTTGTGTGCAGTTAACACCTACTTGTTTAGCTCCTTACTTCAAAGAGGTACATGAATACCTGTTACTAAATAATAACTGCTGAACTGTTAGTTGGCAAATAGCCCAGAAAAGGCATTATTAAAAAGTAAATTTAATAAAGATGTCTATAATCATGCTTTAGTAGGAGGCTTCATTTTAAAGTAATTTGTGTGCTTGTGGTGACCAGTAGGATAGCGTATGCTCTCATGAAGCTCCAGGTACATGTATGCATATGTTTGAGTGTCTGAAGAGGGGGAAGGAGAAGTAACAAACTATTTACTATATTAGTGCTCTGTTATGATCCTCTGTGAGGACTGTGTCACTGCTGCTGAGCTGAGAGTGAAATCTGAAGAGTAGAAAGGTTATTTTTTTCAGTGGCAGTAACCCTGAACATCAAGGCCCCGAAAGGTGCTGGATTTGTCTTCATCCCTGCAGGCACACAAGTCTGCAAGTGCAGCTGTCCTTGGGCCTCATCCAACACAGTTCACAAAGATCAGTCAAGAGTGTCTCTAAGGCTGGAGGTGCAAGTGGCAGGGGAGCAGCTCTGTCTAAATCAGAGAGATCAAAGGAGTTCAGAATAGGAAGTTTTTCCTAATTCCTGGAAGGAGATAAATGGGAAGAACAAGGAGTAGTTTGAGAGTCTGTTTTGTAACACTTAACTCAGCCATAATTTCATTAGTGTTCTTCATTTGGATCCAATTACACGTAAGTATGCTTTGGAGTTAAAATGTATAGTTTTGTAATATCTTGAACTACTAATATTGCAGAAGCAGAAGTTTCTAAGTTTTAATGTGTTCATGTGATACCTTTCATCTTTAATCTCCTCAGTGTGTGTATGTATGTAGCTCCCATCATTTCCTGCTTGGGATAAAGCCCATGAGAAGGGCCCTCCTGTCTCTCCGTGCATGCTTTCATGAGAACCCTCTTTCAGTTTGTGCTGAGCTTGAGCACATAACTCCTGCTGAAGAAACTACAGGATATTCTTTAACGGGAAGTAGTACAGATGTTAAAATAAATGCTCTTAGCAGCTTCAGCGGGCCCAAAATAGCTTCTGCGTGTTTCTCTTATGATAAGTTAAGGAAATGGGGTGATTCCCTCTTCCTCCCTCTCCGTAATACTTTGAGTGCTGAAATCCTCTGGCTATGAGGAGCAGGCAGTGTGGAGCAGGCTTCTCTGTATTTCTCTGGGCCCTGACTTCACAGGGCCAGAAGTGAGCCCTAAACAGAAATTGCATTCCTTGGCACAGTGTTCTGCTTGCTACAAAAATTTCTGGTAAGGTCCTTGGTGGTAAGGGGGGCTAACCACTACAGTGGTTGTCCAGAGAGATTGTGGAGTCTGTTGTTGGAGATGGTCTAAAAACTAGATAAGGCCTGAGCAATCTGCTGGAAGCCAGGTTAGCCCTGCACTGAACTAGATGAGATCCAGCAGTTCCTTCCAGCTGGCTGTATGCCATGTTTTTGCATTAGGGGGGAAGCATGGCTGCCTTTGTCTGTCCCCAAAACCAGTGGGAATAAATGCAGTCTGAAAATATCTGAAAATGCCCTTGAGAATTCTGAATAAAGACTTCAAAACTTGAAGTATGCAGAGAATCATAGCGTAAGGAGGTAATTTTGCCCAAAGTCTCATAGCAGCAGGTCAGTAATAGTGCTGGGAGAAGATCATAAATCTCCTGGCTGGCAGACTAGTGCCTGGGTAGCTAAAAGATTTTGTCCTCACACATGAAACTATCTCCTTTCCCTACTCAACTATTTTCAGATAACTTGGCAACAGAGACTACACTTACCTGCTGAGAGATATCGTATTCCTTTTTTCTTATTATTATTTTTTTTGCCTTATCTCTCATGTTCATAGGGAGTTTTAGTACTGAAGAAAAATGTGGTGCATTGATTTTTTCAGAAACCTAGAAAATTTGATCAGGAAAAGAATTTGGTGAAATAAAGACTAGAGCTGCAAAGGAAATTTTTAGAAAGTGATGTTATTCCCAGTTAGTTGCACAACAATTAATCTCGTGTTTTTTAAGAGCAGAAAATAGCAGACAAAGCTGCATACTGAATCCAGGTTTGAATCGCTCTTTATTTAAAAAAGAAAAACCACTTGAAAACTTTTAAATATCAGGAAGCTAAGAAGATCACAGATCAGCATTTTAGAGACTATCATGGAAGGAGTTAAGCTGTGAGTTAACTGCATCTGTGTTTCAAATCCAAGTGCTGCAAACAAGGCACCATTCAGATCTTCAGTTATAAGTTATGCTGAATTCGTTATGCTGCGTTTTTTTGAATTCTGTTCGGGGGAGAAAAAGAAAACCATGTCAGATGAAAAAAAATCATTACTTTTGTTTTGGTAGCTTGTTTTTTAAGTGATGAAGTAAGATTCCTTTTTTTTGTTGTTGCTTTTTTGTTGTTTTTTTTTTTTTTTTGTCTAGCACTTACGCAGGTCATCTGCTAAGTATTAGCAGCTGTGGAACTGTGGAGTTGCATAAGCATAACTAAAAGTCAGTGGAGCCTTGCATCATTCTGCAGATCTATCCATTGCTTATTCTCCACAACAACAGATCACTTTTGTAGTTCAGTTGACACAAATCCCTAAATGTTAAGAGGGCATCAGCAAGCATGACAAGTTGGGAAATCCTTTAAGTCGTAGAAATCAGATAGGATAATGCATTGTTTTATTGTTGCCACAACCTGCTGTCCAATTAGACATGTGCCTTAGTGTTCTGTGAAGAGAGCTGTGTCAGGGTAATGCCCTGGAACAGCTGAGCCTGCCAGCTACATAAACGTGATTTGTCTGGGCAGCTTTGCTTGGAAGATGGGTGTGGGTGCTGTGCCTGGCTGCTATGGGAGCAAGACAAGTGTGAGTGCTCACAAATGTATCCCAGATTAGCCATGCTTAGTGATATGGCTGAATACAACAGTGTCTTTTAAGCGTTAGAAAAGGCATCTTTACATGTATGGAGCTGAGAGCCTGGAATGTCCTGGAAGGGAGGCAGCTGCAGTGCACATGTGAGTGTGTTGGCAGCAGCCTGAGGCTGGCAGCTCCAGCCTCTGCCCCCAGGTTTATGATACTTGCTCAGCACGCTGCAGGATTTGGTTAGCAGGATGCGTTTCTTCCCACTGAACCTGAGGTTACAGAGAACTTAATCTCCTGTGGTTCTGACTTTTAAGTCATAGAATATGTAATGAATTTTCTGATCCAGACTCTGGCTTTGTTTCCAGGGTTTTTTTACATCATTTCTTTTGCTGGTTTAAAGATCTCCACAGGCAAGAAAGACTCTGAAAGGGTGAGTACAGTGTTACCAAAATATGATCCTTACAATACTTGTTCTTGGAAATTAAGAAGATAAAATGCCTTTCAGCAGATAGTGTCCCTCTAGACTAGTCTATGCACCTGGTGGTTCAGAGCTAAGCCCTGTCCCCTCTTTCAAGACTGCAAGGGGAGTTTGCCTGAGCTCCCATTTCTTCCCCAACCCTTCTATTTTTTCTCTTTTTCCCTTCCTCCCCCCCTTTTCTCCCTACCATTTTTAAAGCAGTGATATGAACAGTTAAGTGAGGCTTCCCCAGATAAGTGATGTCTCTGCTGTTTCTGCTGAGAACAACAGGCAGTGCTTCATTGGCTCACCTCACCAGCAGGCTCTGAAAATGGTGGGACCTTTAGCTTCCCTCCAATTCCCCTGGTCCCTGAGGAAGGCTGTAGGTGCTTGGAGGCAGACTGCAGCTCCAGTTGAAGTAGCACTCCAGAGCTGCAAGTGTGGCATGAATCAGGAACCTTCCTTTGTGAGCAGTCTGAACAGGATGGGAGCTGTTTGTAGCTAGCACCAGCTAGGTAGCTGTTGAGCAGAAAGACGTGGAGGACAAAAAGTATATGGTGGTGAGGAGAAGGGAGGATTGCTTCTTCCCCCCCCCTTGCCTCCTACCTGAGGAAAGATTCCTCAGCTAGTAATTAAAGGGTATTATACTTGGATGCTCTTTTGGTTCAATTTGATTTGCAGTTTGGCAAACATGGGCAGTATCAGCCGTGTAGTACTGAGCTCTACAGTCCTGTCTTCAATTTACTCCAACTCCTCAGTCCTCCCATGAGCAGCATGTCAGGCATTGCTCTCTTCACGTCCTGATTACCCAGCACTGACTGACCTGCTTTGCCCAATATATTCCCAAAACTCTTTTTTTGGGGTAGAAATGCAAAATAGAGAATTTTCACTGTTACTGTCACATTTGAAGTTACTGAAGACAGTTTTCAAAGGAAGTCTTAAATGTAAACCATAAGGGCTGCTGTGTTGTGTGTGTTGTAAGTAAAGAAGCCATTTGCTTGCTGTAAATGAGTTTGCATGACTCAGTGTAGTGGTCTTTTTGTATGGATGTGTGTTTGGTCAGATGCTCCTTCAGGTATTTCATGTGATCCTATGCCTTGTCTTTGATTTTAAGACCCCTGAGATAGGGAATGCATTTGAGCAGGCCCCTGTAGAATACAAGGGGATGAAATGAAAAATCGAATGACACCCATGTGGTGGTATCCATGTGTGATTATTTCAGTTTTTGAGACAATGCTATTCAGCTGAGGCACACAAACAACACTTACTAGTATATCATTGTTTATGGCTACAGGTTACATTTAAACCATTCCAGACCATTACTACTTTGAAACAGAAAAAGATATTCCTTGAAAGTACAGCTTTTCCAGTCAATAGTCCTGATGGTATCTTGGAATCTGAAACCCTCAAATGGCAGCAGGCAGCCCCAAACCTTTGTTTTAATACTAGGCAGAAACAAACCACAGATAATTATCACTTGGAACTTCCTACTTTATTTTCAAATAAAAGTTCCTCATTTGATCTTAATAGGTGACTTAGGGAGGGACAAAATAATTGCTTCATGGCACAATGTACTTGAAATAGATTATTCTTAATTGACTTGACCAGTGTCTCTTGGGTATAAATGAATAACTCATGTTCTTATCTCATTTGAAATTAAAACTAAAGCAGATAATGCATTTCAAAGAGAAACATCTTACTCTGAGGAGTTGCTGCATACTTACATTTACTTGTACCCTTAGGTGGAACTACAGCAATATTTATTTTCTCATTTAGTGGTTATCCTTTTCCAAGCAGCTCTCTGCAGGATCAGTGTCTCCAAGTTTTATTATAGCTTTTCCTTTTTCTTTTCATTTGTGTGTCCTTAAAAAAAGAGTGCATGCTGACTGATGTCAAGATGAAGGCAAATTAACTTGAGCTGCTATGGGGAACTAGAAAATGAAGTGTTCCCTAACTGACAAACAGCTTGAGACGACTGGACAAGTTCCCTCTTTATTCATGTAAAATGTGCCAGTTGTTTAGCAGGACATCCCTGATAATGCGAGTGAAATGCAGGGTAAAACCCAGTTGGATGGCATCATGTGCAGTACTTAAATGAGAACACTGAGGGATTTTGTGTTTCCAAGGGAAAGAATTGTCATTGTTGTCTTCTGTTTTGTGTTACTTGAAGTTCCCCAAGAAAGTTCCTCCTAGGAGGAATAATGTAGTTTATAGTAAGAATGGTTTATGACTGCTCTTTTTTATTTGAAAGCTTTTGTACTTCTCAAAAAATGTTTGTTCACCATCCGCTCACTAATTGACCAGAGTGAGGAGGCACTAAAGAAACCACAGTAATTATACCACATGATATCCAACACCACAGCATTTACAGCTGCCAGGGCCTTTGCTCCAGGCCATCCACTGTGAGATATGGAAGAAGCAAATGAGAATATAATGGAGAAACTTGCAAGAAGGGAAAGTAAAAAAAAAAAATAAACCAGAAAACAACCCGAAACTGTATTTTCACTTTTTTCCTTTTAAACAGAAATAAAGAAATGTCCTGCTGCCATTTCTTAATGAGGCAAGGCTTTATGCCCTAGGAAGTGAGAACAAAGATACACAAAAAAGATCACTCTGAAGTAGCAGAGGCACTGACAGGTGTAACCTGGGCCCAGTCCTACCCTTGATGTGTGGTTGCTGTGGAAGATCCGTGCTGAGATGACACCAGTGGAACAGGATTGCTCCAGACAAGGTCACGACAGCATTTTCCAGGACTTTCCTCCAAGCTGTTTTCTCTTGGGCTCTGGAGTTGCTCCCTCTTGTCTGGTAGACACTGCTGGTTGTTTTTGGAAAACACCATTCTGAAGGTAGGATGATTCTTTCTTCTGCTCTAAAGCTGCAGTGCCCTTTATAACTTTGCTTTAAAGTTTTGCAGGGTCACTGTTACGTGATTGTGCTGGGGAAGAAAAAACCCAGATTATCTGCAAGCTTGTTTGGTGCATGAACCTGAGTTCTGTCAAGTGACACTGTCAAAAATTGCAGTTTAAATTTCTGTATTAAGTCTGGCATGTGCAGGTTCTGGTTTCTTCATTTCTCAATGGAGCATGTGACCCCTGGTGTCATTGTCATTTCCTCCAAAATGCATTGGATCAGGATTTCAGACCCTGCCACTAGCGAGTAATGTCTGGTATAGGATAAGTGTAAAAGGACTTCTAAATAGTTCTTTAGGGAATAATTATGGAAATAGCCTTTGGGACAGCCAAGGGTCTTCAAAATCCAAATTTCTCAAAGTGATGCAAAGTGCTGGCTTTGGCATTTGAGGATGAGAGAATAGTCCATTTACCAGCAAAAAGCCCGAAGTTAAATATGTCACAAAGTTCACTTAAATCCAAACTAGTAACATCAAGTAGGTACGTACAGCCTGTATCACAGCTGGTGCAGCCGAGCCCCTGCTGGCAGCAGGTAGTGACAGGGAACAGGTGAGGAAACACCTTTAGACTCCCACAGCGCATGGGGATGCTTTGAGGCAGTGCTGAGAGAGAGCCAGGAGTATCAGCTCACAATTCATCCTCCATTAGGAACTGTGCTGGGTCTGCTGGGACTTGGCCCACAGCCCAACTGGAACCACTGGGCTCTACCAAAATGCCTGTGACTAATCTCTGCTACCCAAAGGGAGCCATGCTGTAGTGTCCCACTTACTCTGGGGCAGCTCTAAGTTTTCAGGCCAAGCAGGAGGGTTTTTAGGAGGTCTTTGCTGCTTTTCTCTGTGATGTTCTCTCAGGTCACTGCTGTGGTACAGCCTCTCAGGAAAGCCAGCCAGCTTTGCTGAATAGTCTAGGAACTGGACTGTAAGACATTTATGCTCTCTTAGCAGCATTCTTTCAGACAGCTATGCTTCAAACTACAGTCTGGGGTTTCTGTTAAGTATAGGTAATGCCTTAGAGCCATAAGTAATAAACCTAGCTGTAAATTTAGTTTTTCAGTTCTCTACTGTATACTTGGCCTTTTGCTAGTGGGAAAGGAAGGAAGAAACAAATCAGGGGATGCAGAGAGATGATTGCATATTCAGTTATAGTTCTGTGTTAAACTTTTGCTGGTGAGGGAGACCAGGTACCAAGCTGTCTTGAGCCAGAACATCATACTACTGCCTCTGCTTTCAAGCTTAACCTTCACATTTGGGCTATCCTGACTGTCGGTTCCCAAGTGTGTTAAGGGAATTTGCATCAGAAGTCCAGCTCCTTTTATTTGTCTGGCTGTGGCAACAATAGGATATTCACATACCCTCTTGAGGTAGAGGTGCTGGTTTGTCTTGTGAGTGCAGTCTCCTGATAACTGATTCAGTTTCAGCAGCTGATGAAAGCAGGTTTTGATAAGTGGCAATATAGGATGGTTTATTTGTGAATCAGCAGTTTTCTCTCTATGCCAGGTGATCTGTGAGTGAACATTTATGTCAGATTAAGCATAGACAAGTCGGTGTGCAATGATTTGGTAACCCCAGGTCTGCAAGACAAAAGTTCCTGCTCAAAATAGCATTGCATGACTTGCATGCAGAAAGCCATCATGAAGTAGTCAGATTGTCAACAAGGACTGAGGCTGTTCCCTGGTGGCTAATGAGTGATCCCCAGGGCCAGCACTGGGCATAGTGGTGTGAGCAGTTCCACCTGGATGTGTCCCTCACGGGCAGGTGAGATGTAGGATTTCACAACAGGACTGAGTGTTTTTTCACTGTATAAGGAAACAGAATGTTAGTCTTCAAGGCTGTTACCTGGATACTTTTCATGGTCTCTGCAATTTTCTGTCACCTTAACTACTGCTCTGTGAAATCACAGTGGCAAAGTCTCCTAATTCAAAATAATTGCACAGATAATAAATGATAATATGATATGCAATGTATTTAGGTATTCATATACTGAGCCTCCTTTTCTCCTGTTTGTTTTTTTTTTTTTGGGAGAATATAATTGTCAATAAATATCAATGAAACACAAAGATGTGGTCTGATCTTGTGCATGACCTGATCTTGCTCACCATACTTGGATATAGCTCAAATCAGTATGGGATTGCTAGTACTTGTAGCTAAGCAAAGAACAAAATCTCATCTGTTACACTGCAGAGAAACTGATTCTGTTTTATAATTACCCAGCAACTATGCATAGACTCCCATCTGTGGCTATATTTGGCATCCAGTTATTCCTGATGTGGAATATACCACCCATGGGAAGAATGCAAGAAATGGACTAAAGTTCCCAAAGATTGGGACTTGCTTTCCCTTAAAAAAAAAAAAATTAGGAGGGTGTGAGCTTTGGCTAGGAGATTCAGAATGTAAAGGGGAAATGAACTAAGCATCAGTAACAGCTTGAAATTGTATGGCCTGTGTCAAAGGAAAAATTGCTCATATCAATGAATATTGTTTGTGTGGCTTTAAAATGTGTGATGTTCTGGGTAGATCATGATTTGTAAGATGTAGATTTGTCTAGCTTTATTTGCATGTACATATATATATCCATGTATATATATACACAGATGTTGAGGGGAAGTTTCAGTATAAATTATTACTCAGATTCAAGTGTGATCTTTTAAAACCAGTTGATGTTTTCCACTGAAATAACCAAGTATATAAAAATTTGTCATCAAATATTCAGTTGAATACTTTGGAAACTTTCTGACTCATGTGAATAGCTGAAGACAAGTTGCTCAATAATAAATATATTTTAACTTTGCCATCCTAGCAATGCTTATGTAATGAGAAAAGGTACTTGAAGCCTAGTCATGCCATTGGAAAAGTATAGCAGATAATACTCTAGAAAAACAGCTAGGAAGGTTTTACTGGATAAAGAGTGTTGAAAATACCTTTTGGAAAGATAGCACAGATTGTTTCTCTCTTGGTTGACCTGCTGAGTAAGTCCATATTCTTTGGTATTGTCAAGGAGCTTGTGTCCCAGGCTTACTGTATAAAAAAGCTACAAACTAAGAAATTAGGTTGTATGTGAAAATAAGTATTGGAAGCCACAACCAGCACTCTTAATTTTATGAACACTTCCTTTTTGGTTCCTGAGAACATACTAAGGCTTTTAGAAATATCTACAGTGATATGAAGGGACTTCCACACAAAGAGTTCTCATTTTAGAAATATATTTAATTACATAGATATGTATAAATAATACATATGCACTGCAGAACTCTTCTTCAGGAGGCTGTTAATGTCTGTGTTAAAGGAGCAGGGAGGACAAGTAACTTTGAGAGCAAGGTTTGTCAGTTCAGCAGTTTTTATTCAAGTCAAGAAATATATAGCATTTCTAGGCAAAAGCATGTTTTCTTAGGAATGGCTCTTATTTATGTGACTGTTCTCTGAAAGGAGAGCCGGTGGCTAAACTCAGGGATGATAGCCGAAAATGTAATCTCATATGCACATAGCTGTGTAAAGGGCTTTGGCCCACAATTTGTTGAGTTTGGGAGGGAAGGGGTTTACTGTTTTCAGACAGGACTGGAACAGTGTAAAACCTCTTCATTTTCCATAGACATAACTAGAGAGTGGCAATCTGCAAGAATGTTTTTGATCATAAGATTTTGTTCACATCCTGGATGAGGGACAAAATAGATTCCCTGTTTTATCTGGTATGATTCTCCCTACCCCCAAGGAATGTGTTAATGTTTCATCATTTTGAAGAAGTGTAGTGGGCAGCATTAAATATTTACGTCTCTCCGAAGCCACACGGATGCCACCAGGATACCTAGCTCTACATCACACATGCTCTAATTCACCCCAAACACCCACTGCTTACTAATCTGCAGCCCCCGTCTGTGCCGATAATGAGAAAGAGGAAATGGAAACAGCAGGGATTATCTGCTACTGAGGAGTCCCAGTTTCTGGTTGTAATTCTTTCAACAAACTCTTGCCGACTGTGCTCCTGCTTTGAAGTTGGAACACCTCTGCATTAGTGCTTGGCTCTGGTGATTTGGCTGACAGATCTGGGCTTGGTTGGTTTATTTGCGGTTGCACATTCACAGTTCCACATGATGGTTTACTCTTGCACTCATCTGTGTTATGCCTGCTCAAAGTCTAGGCAGTAGAGATTGTTTTGTCCAAGCACTGAGATGTTAGTTGCTCAAATTTGCTGATGACAGGTTCCAGACAGAACAGTCCCCACCATATCCACTGTTCTGTGTGTATAGTCATAGCCATATTGGTGAGTGGGGTGAGTTTCCATATAGTGAATAAATAGGTCCCATTTTTATAAGGCAGAAAGTATGTGCTGGTTTTGAATGTTGGGCTTCAGCATGCTCTGTTAGTCTGGATCATCATGTCCAGTATACTCAGATGTGTGGATAATGCAAGTTTCTAATCTAAACCAAAAACCTCAGAGCCCATGATTGCATTCTTATCCCCATTGGACAGGACAAGCAAATCATTTGTGTTAATAGCTTTACATCAGTGTCTATTAACATCCTTCTGTAGCTTATCTGTCAGGCCACTGTGCAACTTGTCACTGCTGCTAGGGTGGTCCTTTATTCATAAATCAAACACTGTTTGATCTCATGGCAAGTGAGGGGAAGTCAATTTCTGGCTTTAAAAACAACTTGTGCCATCTGTAGGGTAACTAACACATGCCTCTGTTAAGTACCCATGTGTACATAAAGGAGAGTTTAGGTACGCTTTCCACTCAGAAGCTAAAGAGATGGTTTTGTCTTGTGTGTGTATATATATATATATATATATATATGTAAGGTGAGATATAGCATTAGGTGCAAGTGGTTGGCTTACCCAAGATGACTGCTAAAAATCCCTGTTGGAGCTTTGCTCCTCTGAAAGGTGCCAGCCAACAGATTCCTCATGTGTGACAAGGATGGAGAAATAAATGGTTAGTTTACAGGGGTGGAATTTATCAGGCTTCAGATGTTTCCCTTCTTGTCTTAGTGGTCCCCCGTCAGAGCTGACAAATGCTCTGGTGTCCGTGGTGACCCAGCAGACCCCGCTGTGCAGGAGCCCCGTGGACACGGTGGGTGCCGCGGTGTCCCCCAGCTGCCCTGGCTGTCCCCGCAGTGCTCTCCACGGCCCTGCTGGAGGGCATGCAGCGCTCTGGGCTTGGCTGCAGCAGCACCCTGGGAGGCTGTTTGCTTTGGGCATGGATTAGAGGGGCTGTGAGCCTGCTGCGGGTTACCTGCTGGGTGAGCAAATTCCTCCCATCTTGAACAACCCCAAATGTCTGGGGGGGATATAAAAGTATATTTGCCCCACTAGCAACTCCAAGCACAGCTCTGGAACAGTCCATTATGTGTGACTGGATTCTCACAGAGAGGTTGACACATTAAAAGTGACTTTGTAAACATAGCCCCTTCTTAAGATGGAGAGAAATAACCCATCTCTTGTGAGGGATCCAGGCTGTGTGAAAGCTCCTGGGGGAGCAGCTGGGTGAGGACAAAGAGGCAGTGTGCTGAGAGCAAGCATGGCCACTTCCTGAACTCTTCAACTTCCCCTCAGCGCCTCTGAAGCTCGGGGTCCGGCGGATCGTGTCTCTGCACGCTTACCGAGGGGAAAATGCCTAAGCTGCATGAGCCTCACAGTGCTCTCAAGTGTCTTCCAGGGTAAATAATACCTTGGCCATTTGGCCCAAAACCTTCAGTGGGGGCAGAACAGGTGCATCTGCAGACATATGTTTGCACATGCTTTCCTACTACAGCTGCAGGAGCTCAGAGGTGCATGCCCAAGAGGGGTGTGTGTGTGAGTCTCATGGAAAAGCATCCATTTTATGGGCTGGTTTATTGGGGGTTTTTCAGTCATGCACGTATTTCCTTTTGCAAGGGTGTCCTATGCATGTTTACACATAAAATACTTACATCTTTTATTAGCTGGAGGTAATTGGTTTAACACTTAGCTGCTGCTCTGTAAATCCTGTTGTTGCTGCCTCTTTGCCAGAGGTTACTACTCTCACATCTCTGTGGATGGGAGAGATTCTCAAAACCATTGTTACTCCATTTCCAATTATTTTAACCCACTGATATAAATTACTGGAGCAAGTTTGGCTCATTTGATAGTAATGAACTAGTGAGCAGTGGTAAGAAGCCCTGAGGCAGCAGATGGGAATGTAATCCCTGGCTGGTGGTTACCAGGAGGCTGCTCACAACATTGATGTCTTCATCTGGCACAGCTTAATTATAAAGTTGACATCTGAGTGGAAACCTCTTAATTTATGTAGAAATTGCACAGAATTCGTCTACCCATGGGCGAAGAAGCAGCTCTGATTGGCTTGCTCTGGGTCTCTCACTGTAGCCATGGTTTTGTGTGACAGCCTAGGTAGTGGCAGAGCCAGCTCCCTACCAGGACTTGTCTGGTTTTGCCTGAAAGTGAGAAAAGGGGGGGAAAAAAATCTAGTGAGCTTTGGACTACTAGATCAGCTCCTCAGTGTGGTCCATGGCACAGGTTGTGGAACCACGGTGCCAACACACTTGAGGCAGCTGTGGGGTGCAGTGGGAGAACTGAATGGTGGAGGCAGGACACCATGAATGAGTGTTGCTGCCAAAAGATTTGCATCCCAAATTTGCAGCATCACTGTCTGTTCACCCTCTTCCTACCTTCAAGGTTTTCACATTCACACTTAGGTACAGCTACAGCAAATCTGTGCTCCAGCCCAGATCTTTGCAGTCAGTCTGTAAAGGAACCCCTCTGGGTTTGTAACCCACCACTTTCACACAGGCTTTGGCAGTCACTGTCTGTTGTTATTTCAGCTCTCACTAAATAAAGGAATGGGACATTTATCTTCACCCTCTTCTTTAGCTTGTTTGACAAGTGTTTAGTGTTTTCCACAAGGAGCATCTTCCAGCAGAGCAGTATCTCCTTGCTGACTCTGGTGTGACCATTTGGCCTCTCCTGTGATGTGGTAGTCTTCAAACTTTATCTCCAGACTGTCAATTTTCTGCTGGTGGTGTACTTAGGGTTAGATTGCCTTTCCAAAATTCATGTGCCTTTAAAAAAAGATTCTGATAAAGCACCACCTATTGACTAGTCCTGTAAACATGGTACTCTAATCCAGGACTTTACTGTCCTTCCTTTTGTGTCATATGATCAGACCTCTTTGTCCAGCGCTAGATAACAAAATGTGGATGCACACTGCTTTAGCTGAGAAAATCTCTGCTCTTCTGAAGACATAAACTACTTTTCATAGCACTCAAACTTCTGTTTACTGTATTTGAATGAAAGTATTTCTGAAAATTGCTAATGACTGCATCTGTTTGAATTTATCAGTTCACTACCACTCTGAACATTTGATAAACAAATACCCTTGAACTGAAATTTCCCACGCCTGCAGTGTAATTACATTCTCCACTACTGCATTTGTTTCCCCTTTAAAATAAGGGGGGGGACAAAAAGCATACTGTAGCAGAATCACGTTCAGCATTTGGTATTAATATATAGTACAAAAAGGTCCATTGAATCATGGAGTGACTCAGAGAGCATTAGAGGAGGGCTTTCTGGCTATGCAGAAATGTCAGTGGTTCAACATTAGATCAGAAATTTCTTTAACATGTTGTGAGGGACAGCTAGTCATTTCATTTGATGTTAAAATGAGGGCAAAGAGATCTAGCAAGGTGCGGTGAGGAAGTGTGTGTGTCACATGCTCCTCTGCAGGAAACGAGACTGGAGCTGCTGGGGAAGTTCAGAACCGAGTGACCTCCAACGGATTCAAATAGCACAGGTTAGTTCTCTTAAAACGTCTCTTTAGCTGTCCCACAGGGGTTCTGCACATGTGTTTTCACTGATTTTTGGCAGCAGTGGCTAAGGAGTGGTCTGTATGGCAGTTGTGGCAGCAGGTAGTAAGGGGCATGTGATTTCAGAGCAGAACTCTACAGGGCAAAAAAAGGAAGCTCATGTGTGGGTTGGCTCGGTTTGTGCGGAGCTTGGAGTACATCCTGCCTTGCAGTGCAGCAGCAATGTGGACCTGAGTCACACTGGAAATGTGAATGAAATCTTCTGCATCTTGTTAAGACTTTCGTAAAATAAGTTAACGATCTGGATTTTTAATTGACGTGTTCAGTGTTCTAACAAAAAGCACTTTTCCAAGTAGAGATTAAAATCATTGACTGTAGTGGAAACTTCATTTAGTTTGTTTTGGCTGTACCAAGTATGTAGCTCCTCTCTTTGATTTTACTGCTGTCATTTCTTGTTAAGGTATTCTCGCATTCCTGGTGATTTCTGTTGAGAAATTGCATCGTGACTTTTCTGTGCTGGAGGGTTTTGACTTGGGAGCACATTGCATCTGGAATGAAATGAAGCTAAGTTTGTGCTGGAGAATTTGGGAGCTCTCAGGGGGAGACTCTTTCATGGGATGTTTGTTTTGTACTCCAGCATAAAGATTGCTTTGTTACTTTGAAATTACTAGGCAAGTCTGATTAATTACAAATCTTAAATGCAAAGTTGGAGTGAAAGTTACAAAGAAAACCTTCAGGATGATAAAATGTATAATCCAGTAGTAAGCGCACAGAATCCCAACTAAAACTAAATCCCAGTGTGGGGCCCACATGGTGCTGGGTGAGTGTGGGGAAGAGGAGGTGCTGGCCCCACAGCCAGCTCCAGGCTCTGCACAGAGATGCCCCTGCTCACCCAGGGTCACGGCTTGTGAGGCAGAGGGGCTGGGACAGCGGCAGCAGTCTCACACGAAATGCAGCTGCTGGGGATGGCAGTGCTGTAACAGGGCACGCCAGGCATTGGAATCGAAGATTGGAGTGTCAGGGAAGAAGGCCTAAAGCTGCCCTCACTTCTTCCCAAATGTTTTTAAAAATATTTCCCTGGTCGTGTAGAACGCCAGACTAAGTTGCTCAGCTCCTTCAGCTCCTCGTACCGAGTAGTGCATTCATCCTGATCTCAGTGTGGAAACGCCTGCGTAAGGTGAGCATAGCGGCTCCCGGCCGGCCAGGCTGCTGCTGCTGCTGTGCTGCTGCTGCTGCACCTGGCCCTGCTGCAGGGCGCAGGGGGTCTTGGCAGGCTGGGAATAGCAGGGCCCTGTTCCTGGGCACTCAGACAGCTCCGTGGCTCAGCCTGCAGAGCTTTGCTCTCATATTTCGAGCTCTGGGGCTTTATATGCAGAGAAGGCTTTGGCCTTAGCTGGGCTCCTCTGCTTCTGTAAAACCAGCAAGTTGTCAGAGAGCCGGAGTTCTGCCCCAAATCAGCCTTTCTGATGTATTAGGGTTTATAGCCTTCGCTGGAGCACTGTTTAACTAGGAATGTGATTTAAAAGCAATTTAGTAAAATCCCACTGCAGACATTTTCATTTCAGCCTAATCCTGTCTTATAGCGGCTCATCTCAAATAGATTAGGAGTTGTTTTAAGCTAAATATAATGGCTCGTAAATAATATATTTGAGCCTCCATGCAGTGGCTTGTGCCAGGTATTTGAAATGGAATTAAAAAATAAACTGGTACAGGTTCCTAAATAAATAAACCCTAATGGTTCTACTCTGCTACCAGGAGTGAGCACAGGCAACCAGGATTGAAAGAGCAGGAGAGTTGTTAAAGAGGGGGGATTTCTGAATGGGCCTTTCCCATTAGCTTGTGTTATGAAAACCAGGGAAAGAATGTTTCTTCCTCTAACAAATTAAAAAGGAAATCTGCAAAAAGAGGAAAGGGAATAAAGAGTACAGACTAAACAAAATGAATTAAATATGCATTGGAATGAGAGAGAAGGAAACCAGAAAGAGAAAATAAGAAAAAATGGAACCAGATGGGGACAAATTCTGTGCTCAGGAAAAAAGGCTACTCTTCTGCTGCACTTTAGAAGGAGGAGAGACTTTGTACATGTGTTTGTGCATATATCATCTATGGAAAAAAATTTTTTTTTCTGTATCCTTTTTTAAATTGTGTGTTCATTTCTTTCCCTTCAACACTGCTAATATAGAAGTTTGATTAGAGGGAGCTTCAAAGTTAGATGAAAGCATCATTAAAGAATCTTTAATTCTGCAAATAAATAGAATAAACCACTCAATATCACCTTAATCACCGGCCGGTTTTACTCCTCAAAACCTATACGGCTGCATTGCACTATTGGACTTGTGTCCACTGTGCACTTGGACCCATAGCACGGGGTTATTCCGCTCTCTGCAAGGGAAGAAGTGGGAGTGTAAGATATGCATCAGCAGCTAAAGCAAACGGGAACTGCGTGCGCCAGCTTCGGGGGGTTTGTGGTAGAATCTCTTGGCTTTCATTTCATGACATAGTGTGTGCAAGGGTTGCGTGGCTGTGAGGGACTGCGGTCTTGAGACTGATTTCTAAATAGAGGCAAATCTGTACAATGCTGAATGGCTACTGTTCAAACATTTCATTTTAGAACTACTGGATTTTTAAAGATCTGATTTTGTTGGTTCTAATACTAAATACATCAAATGGTCAAGTGTATTTTTTGTGGGGACATTGTTTGCAGCCCATCTGTCACATCTTCCAGGCTGTTGCCTCACCTTTTCTTCCCCACACACATTTGTTTCAGCTCTTGCATGTGTTTTTCTCTAGCCTAAACTAGGAAATCTCCTAATTACAGAGCTAGCTGTTGAACCATGTCTCTTATGAGGAGCAGCTGTTTTAGTGGATAACTCTGTTCTGTTTTACCATCACATACATGGCTTTTTATGCCTTTTTCTTTTCCTTCCACCATTTATATTGGCTTTTACTATGTATGCTATGCTGAATTTGGAAGAATTGTCCTAAAACTGAGAACAAATTGGGTCCTTTGGCCGCAGGAGTGGTATGGAGAACCCAGCCAGTGTGTTTTCCTGTTCTGATTCCTCTTTAGAAGGAGGGGAGCTCTCTTCTTTACAATACACCACCACTTTCTCATGCAGAATTTCTGCTTATGCAAGGAAATATATGGACACATGCTCAGGCTCTGTGATCCCCAGTGGTCCACAATTAATAGTTCTTTT
The DNA here is from genome assembly GCF_021018805.1 of Prinia subflava. NCBI lineage: Eukaryota > Metazoa > Chordata > Aves > Passeriformes > Cisticolidae > Prinia > Prinia subflava. The sequence continues at coordinate 17,917,389 of NC_086252.1, forward strand.
GCTTTCTCCCTTGCAGGACTGTGCAACCTGGGAAATGTTGTTGCAATTTAATTAACTTCAGAAAGTATTTTCTGGACTGAATAGACCAGACCTCCAATTCTATGCAAGGATCTCCTGCTGGTGACCAGGTAGGGAGCCTGTGGGGTTTGCACTGAGGGCTGGGAGGGGGTGGGAGCCGTGGTGTGAGCAGCAGCCTCTGCTGGGTGTCGTTCCTGGCCTGTGAGAGTTGGAAGCCACAGAGCCACCTCATGTCTTAGGCTGCAGTGTGACAATCCAGGAGTCATTCTACTCCAGGGCAGGATTAATGGCAGTGCTCTGATGTGCCACACCTTTCCTAATGTCAGATTTAGGTGCCTTAGGTCACGTCAGATTTTGTGCCAGATCCATACACTTTTAACATGTGCAGTGAGTTATTTTCTGTTTGGTTTTTCTTTTTTTTCCCATTCCAGTAGTACCAGGCTAACAGTGAAGGGATTTAAGGCTTGGCAAGTAGGTCAGGAGACCTAAGGTATGGTATGACCAGGCACAATGAATCTGTAGTTGTCCTGACTTAAAGCAGATGACACTACACTTGAAAACTGCACAGTGAAGCCTGCAATGCTTACAGCTTGGTGGTAATGAACAGGTATAGTATGAAAAGGTTCACTGAAACACATGGTTAGTAAGAAAAAAGAACAGTGAGTTTACTTTTTTTTAGTTGAATTATTTTTTAATTTAATGTTTAGTTTAATTTTTTTCTCGTTGCCACAGAGGCTCCATCAGAAAGCATGTGCTGTAGGTAGGCTGCAGTGTCCTGCTCTAGAGCTGGTACAGCCCAGCAGCTCAAGTATTTCCAATCTCAGATGCTCTGTGTTGTAAATCCCAACTGTGGCTTCCTTATGATTTGTGGGCTATGTAGAAACTGATGCTGGGAGGGTCCCAGACTCATCTGGGATTTTGGTTCTCTGTAGACATGAGCACAAAACCATTCAGGGTTTCTTCTAGATGAAGCCTATAGCTGTGGTCCGTGTGGGTTGATGCATTGGTGTAGTTCCAGCAGTGCACTTACTTTGGAAACCAGAGTCTGGAGAAATCTGGGTGCCAGGCTTGGGAGATGTGAGAGGGAAGAGCTAGCCCAAGGGACAGACAAATGTCTCACTTCATTTGTGGATCCACAGCTCTTATCAGGCATGATGGACTGCTGCTGGATGAGGGTTGGTGTAAAGACTATGATTTGGAGGGTTATTCCACAGGACCAAAAAAGATGCTACTACTGTGTGGTCAGTAATCAAACAAATCAGTTTGGGTAGGAAGAGATGGCCTGTTCAAAGAAGGGAGACATGCAGATAAGGAAAACATGAAGATTTTTAAGCTGACATTTATAAACTTACAATGCAATACTGAGATAAAGATGGTGTATTGTGTCATTCTCACCCATTTCACTTATGATATGGGATTATGGAAGGTCCCAGGAACAGCAGTAATGATGACAGCACAAATGCCACCTGTAAGGAAAGACTGGAGGAAATATGATTGCTTAGCCTAAAGAGAAGTTCAAAGAGACATGTAACCATTTTTCAAATAACCATGAAGAGGAAACAAATAAATTCTTATATGCATCACTTGCAAATAGTATAAAAAAAGTAAATGCAATCACAGCAAATGGAGTTCTAAATAAAGTACTGGGAAAAGCTTCATTAGCTGTTAGGATAACAAGATGACAGGGATATTGCATATTTTCCATCAGTGGAGATTTTCAGAGCAAAAAGAGATGAATACTGGCAGAAATTATATAATCTCTGGTGACTCAGGGGAAGGGTAGATGCCCTCTTCCAGCCCTGCTGTCTGTTGTATTTCAGTCTCCTTGTTGACAGTGACTTTGAATTTTTCTGGTTATTGATGAAAGCTAAATAGTTATTTTAAAGGCAGTAAACATTTCCATATGGATGGTACAGTATATTTCATAATCCACATTTCGGGGGGGAACAGAAAATGCTCTTTCAGAGTTTCCTGAGGAGATCTTTCTCTTGGAAGTAAACAGATAAATGAGTGCATTATACTCTGCACTGTGGGAAAGTGTTGAGTTATTATTAGCAGCTGGCAGGGTAAGGACCAGGTCTGCTCGTGGGACCTGAAAGGGCAGGCCCTGCTGCTTTCTCAGGTGAACAGTTGTGGGAAGCCAGAAAACTGCTCATTTGTACCCCAGATCTCAGCAGTCTGGTACTAGTGGCAGACTTTGAATTCATGCTGGCTGTGCAGAGCCAGCTCGGTTTCATTGAACAGCATTCCCTAACAGCAAGTTCTGATGGAGCAAGGCTCACCTGAAGAGGGGTCTGGCTGCAGGGTTGAGGCTTTGTTCCTGCGGCAGCCCTGGTGCTGCTGTTCCCTCTCTGTGCAGAAGCAGGGCTTGTTCTCTGTGGTGGTGCCTGGACTGGCACTCGCTGTGAGCCTGCCTGCTCACCTGGGCCTTGGCAGAGGTGGAAGAAAACAATGATCCCTGCACCAGCGGTTTTTGAGGACTGCAAGTCATCAGGGCTGCAGTTTAGAAGAGAAAGTAGACTTCATGAGAGTAATAATGTCTTATGACCTGATAAAACCAATACAAAGCTTCCTTTCAGCTGTGAGTTTTATCTGGATACTACAGCTCTCTGAGTTTAGAAAAAATTTGCTTTTTATCTGGAAGCTTGTGGCCTCAGATTTGAAGTGGCTCTTAACTCTACATCTAATTACAAAATCTGGTTTTGAAAGCAAAGATGTTAGGAGTTATAGGTCAGTCTGCCATATGCTAAATTTAGCCTTCAGGTTTACTTAAAATAAGGTTGGGTTTTACCCCTGCAAGCTAACCAAATCGTTCAGCCAGTTGGATCAAGGTTTTGGCCATATTTACAGGATTCTGCAGATGTGATGATAACTTTAGCTAGGGTTCAACAGCTGTGACAGCCACTCTCATTACAAATAAATTCAAGGGGAAATGGGTTGCCACCCTCCGATACCTGCTGTTTCAGGGCACCTGCACTGCAGCCTGCAGGGACCAGTTTGTTTTCTCTTCTGAGCTGCTGGTAGACTGGCACTAGCAAGGACAAATTACAGCACTTCTCTGGAGTAAGAGGATTTGTTGAATGTTCTAAAAAGGAAATGCAAGTGCTGAATGATGCTATGTGGCTGCTTTTGGTTTTGTGGGTATGTTTTCATGGCAGTGGTATGTCATACATACTTTTTTTTTTAGTTTGAACTACACTAAATTACTACTTTCATGCAATAAACATGCATTTAGAATACCAGCAGGAGCTCAGCTAGACCTGCTGTCTTGAATGGAGGCCAATAACCTCCCAACCCAGCTGTTCCCTGGGTCTCAGTAAGTTCCTGTGCCACCTGTGTGGGGTGGCAGGCTGCCTCAGAGCTGCCAGCTAACAGGGAGGTGCCATGCTGGCTGGGCACCACTTCCAAAACACTGGCAAGAGCCAGGAGCCACTGCTGACCCTGGAGCAGCTGGATGGGGCACCCTGTCTCTGCTCAGGCAATGGCTTGTGGCTCCCACTGAGTTCAGGCAAGATGTGGGTTTGTCCCTGCTGGCATATTCACCTTCCTGGGTCTGACCCATGCAGTCACTGTAGCCTCACATGGGGTCACTACAGTGGCCTGAGCCCCCTGGTAAACCCCTGCCCTCCAGGGCAGGCACCCACGTGGCACACTGCCTCTGGCTACACTTGCTCATGGAAACATTCTGTTGTTGAAGGTCATAGAAAACAGTTAGAGATGGAAATATTTAAAATTAAATTCAGGTAACTGCATGGAACCTCTTGGTTTTTACTCACCGTGACTTGGGAAACCCTGTCTTTAGCATGGGTTGATTAAGCCAGCTTTATAAGTATTAAGGGGAGGGGAGCTGCATGTTGTCAGCCCAGGGAGCTGCAGTAGGCAGTGCAGCTGTGCTGTTCTCCTCTCAGGAAGGCAGTCCAGACATGCCTCCTTCTTTGTGTAGGGGGAGATCGACTAGTTTGTCTCCTGAGCTGTGGAAGAGTTTGCCCTGACTATTTTTTGGCAGAATCCATTAATAATCATTCTTTCCAGCTTCTCCTCTTTGCCTCCTAGCTAAGTACTTGCCATGTGCAGCTGTAAAAAGCTGTTTCCAAAGTGAAATAAACTGGAGCAAAGACTTTTGTAATTGGAGATGGGGAGGAAAGCAGAAGGGTGTATTCAATTTGTTGTCCTTGGATGCTTTTTGTTTGATTTGTGCCATGCTTTCAACTAGAGCCCTTTACAGGACTGTGTGCCCTCTTGCTTGTCTGTGTCCTCCCAGACCTAGCAGGAGCAGCACCAATCTGCCTGTCCCTCGTGGGACCAGGGGATAATTGGGGCTGTCAGCATCAGTCAGAGAGCCCTGTGCTACATCAGCAGTGCCGTGTCAATACATTAAGACAGAAATCTCTTCAAGTCTCAAGCTCTGACAAGACAGTTTCTCTCCCTTTTCTTTTTTAACTCAAACCCCACATTATTAAACACAGAAATTTTAGTGCCTCTCCATGTAGATCAAGGAATTTAAATTCCTGCATTGTCTTTCATGTAACGTCAGAATTGCTTTGAGTTTGGAGGAACCATAGACTGATGAATAACAGAACTTGTACCTTGCCATCTATTAGATAATTGCCAAAACACTAAGAGAAGCCTATTTCATAAATGAAATCTTAAGAAGCTATCTTTACTTTACTTGGGCTTCCAACTGAAGGATGAAAGCTTAGGTTAGTCACAGACAGCTTAACTGTGTGCCCTTTCTGTAGGTATTTAAATTGGCATCACCTGCTGCAGATGTGTTCCGTGTACTTGGATGCATATGTGCAAATTTCATGGTCCCAGTATCATTTGAGTATTCAGCTAAAGGCCCAGGTGTATAACCTGAAACCTCCAATTCTGTTATCTCACCTGTATTTAATAAATGTATTGCATAAATATCAAGTCCTGCTGCAAAAACAGATGAAAGGATTTATGTAAAAATGGCTTTACAAGGCTATTGTGAGTAAAATTTTTATTGTAGTTCTATTCTAGTAAATGAAACAAAGTATAATTGTGGTTGCTCAATACTTTGCTCTCAGCTCGGCTTATAATGATATAAATATGAAGAATATTAGTATTGTCTAGATTTTGTTCTTTGCATTTTGGCAGCTTATTTATGAAATAATTGAAACGTCTCATGGCTGTACCTTTCTTTTCCAAGTGACTTTTGACATTTTTTTCTTGCCAAAAGGCAGCGTTGGAAATACTTAACAGAAAAATTCATCCTTGTATTACTCAGGATGTTTTCCAGATTGGATCAAATGGAAATTGCTGGTGATAGGAACAGCACATGAGTATTGCTGGTGATTGCACACATGCAAACTCAGATGCTGAAGGCTAAGGTCTCTTTTATAACCTATGGAGAGGTGTTCAGTGTGCTGTGGGTTAGATTTTGACTGCTTTGCAAAGTGACAAAGTAAATCCAAATGGAGAGGAAGAATTTCAGGTTTGTCCTTCCACTGCTTCAGCTGCAGATGGGAATCTGAGCGAGCAGCCACCAGGGCGTCAGACTCCTTGCCTGGGGATATCTCTAAACACCAGTCCACAGGTTCCAAAAGCCCCTGGGTTGGAGCTGACCTTCTGCAGGGCACTCAGCAGGCCCCGAATTTGCTTTGGAGCTGCCCTTCCCAAGGAGTGAATCTTGAGCAGGAGATCCTCTGCTGGGTTTCTGTACATATTTCCATTAGGTAACAGTTCTTTTTGTCTAGTAACTGGTGTTGGAGGTAGAAAAGTGCTGGTCAGCTCAGAATAAGACATATGATGGATTCAGCAGTCCAGCACTGAAGAGGAAAAGATGAATCTTTATTGTCCCTGCTGGTAGTCTGCTTTAGCCCTAGAACTTCAACTGGCAGCCCTCATCATTTATCATACAGATTCTCATTACTGTTTTTGGAGCATATCTTCCTCTAAGTCTAAGAAGATTTCTTAGATCTGGAATGAAACCAGAGCAGTTCCTATCAGCTAAGGACCGGTGGTACTATTTTTTTTTAATGAAAAAATCAGACTCTTAAAATTAAACTTTTCTTGTTGTAGTTCCAACACAATTAGTATCAATTAGTATCAGTATAAAATCTGTTTTTTACAAGAGAGAAAATCATGGTCAGATTTAGTAGATATTTATATATGATGCAAGAAACCAAACAATGCAGAGATAATGGCAACCTTCAGTCTGTTTTACTTAATGATTCCTTAATGCTTATCTGGTCTGTTAGTTTGGTACAACCCATCTAAAAGTGGTTTTGGAGTTGTTGTATTGAACATTTTTTAATAGCAGTAATATACTGCTTCTTCTATCTATGTCTCTAAAGTTGCTGTAGAAGTTTACTGCTGGATTCCAACCAGGCAGATAATTGGGTGGTGCAGGAACATAACATTTTGGCTTTGTTTTTAATATGGATTAGAACAAGGCATCATTTGCCAGTACTGCCAGGATATTAGGTGATCATGTAATTTCACATGTGCAATAATGTGTTTTTAGTAATATTCTTGCTTTTCTTTGTTGTTTTTACATTGATCCTTTTCAAACCAAAATGCGTATGGTAAGATATTTAAGACTGAAATAATCTCTTATCCTTGATTTACTTTCTGGTTAGGTTTTTTTATTGCTTTGGATGCAATTGGTAAAGTTTCATAGACCTTTTAGAACAGATTATGAACTTTTGGCCACAGTAGCTTGAGTAGTTTGGGATGAGCTGAGATTGGCTCCAATGTGAAGAAGGGGTGATTGAAGTCAGAGTTTGGGAAGGGGTTGTTTGCTCAAGAAAACTCTCTCTTTGCTTCAGATTACTTTTTGTCCCCTCTTTTCCCTCCCCTTTATTATTTCCATCCTGATTTTAAAGTCTCTTCCACAGATTTGTTTTTACGTTGCCCGGAACCTTTAAAAATAATTACTGAAACCATAGCAGCCCATCTGAAAGCTTTCCGAGACGCAGTATGAGCTGCAGAGCAGGCCAAACCTCAGAGGGCAGAGGCTCTTTTCCAAGCAGGGAGGAATGGATACTGAGAGTTTCTTTGGATGTTTGTGCAAATGGGTGCTTTGCTGTCCAGCTCCTGCGTGTGCAGATGCCCAGCATACATTGCCCAGCTTAACGTATATCAGCATTTTGGGGGGGTGAAAGTGATAGTAACTTATTACTGTAAGCTGTCATGTAAAAGTTATAAGAGAATTTTTCATTTTGCTGCTGTTCTCAGAGGAGGATCTAAGATAAAATACCTACCTTGGTAAAGACTAAAAGTTTGCAAAGTAATGGTATATTTTGCGTATATTCATTTGTAACTCAGTAAAGTGAACATTTTCAATTGCTTTATTGCAAACTTGTACTAATTCCTTAGGCAATGTGAATTGTAAAAAAGTAACTGTTTTGTAGTAGCCCAGCAGAGCCTACAAAGAACTTAATTTTTCCTGGCCAGGCTACTGAAATAAACCTTTAAATGGCAGATCAAATGCTGTTTTACAGCTTTTTGAAGTGGAGGTCAGAGAAGGTTTTGAACACAGGGGATACAAGTCATATGCAGAATGAGTTCTCATTTAGTACCTAGTCAGTTAGTAAGATATGGTGTGAGTTTCTGTTCAGTTTGTGGTTTGTGAACAGGGCACAGAGGGTAAGTTATGGGGAGTTTTTCAGTGGGTTGTGATCCTTTGACAGATGACAGAAATCTTGCTGGTTGGTCTCCCCAGGTTCATGGAGCAAGGTACCAGCAGTGCTGAACACGAGGCGTGGCATCTCTGTGGTCCTTGCTCCACCAGCCTTCCTGATCCAAAGGATGGTGTTGTGGGAGTCAGTGCCAGCCTTGCTTGCTGACTGTGACACTTTTCAAATTCATTACTTACATGCAAATATGATTCAGTGCCTCACAAATGATCTGGTTTAATGACTAACCCTGAGCTACAGTGCAAATCCCTGCTCAGGAGAAAACATAAAAGGACTTCATGGGATGCACTCCTCTTAATCTCTAAGTCTGATTTCAAAAAGTTCAAATGCTTCAGGAAAGTCAGAAGGTACAATGAGTCTCATCCAGTCTTCTCTGAAAACTGGCCTGAGCTTTTCCATGAACTCTGAAGAAAATAAATTCAGTCTCTCCATCTCTACCCAGTCTGGTGGAGGTTTCTCACCACTTTGCAGCCTCAAATCATTCAAAATTAACTTTAAGAATGGAAAATTGGAATTTTTTTTAATTTTATTTTTTTACAATTAAAATCTCTACCAGGCTTAGTTGCCTGTTTCTCCCAAAACTGATTTACGGATCTTGCTGTGCTGAACCGAGTTTTTTATTGACAGTAACCTGGCTCTGAGGTGGTGTTTTTTTCTGCACTGTCTATGGTGGAGCAGGCTCCCTTACATTATGGAGATCTGGGGCTGGCTATTGTTTTGTTTTTCCCACATTCCAGGCAGATCAGTCTTTGATTGTTGCTCTAATGATAGGTATTCAGGTTACTCTAATTTATGTCAACACCTGGGCTGTAAAAACTCTAATGCACTCTTGCTTGTGCAGTTGGTTTTTCCCTGATGACTGCCCGGGCCACTTAGCTTTTTGTTTGAGCTTTTGATGTGAAATCTGAGCTGATCTCTGTGCACTGTAGTTTTTCAACATTCTCGTAGGAATATTGGAATATTTATAAGAGACAGGCATTGGAAAACGGTGCTTTAAATTCATTCCACATGCCTTGCCCTTGTATGCCTCAGACTTCCCCTTTAGAGGCAATTACTATTTTAATATCATTTTATAGATGCTGCCTTTAGCAGACCAGCCACAGTTCACTGCATGTTTAGTGAGACTTAGTTGATTGTGATGAAGAAAATCCTTTATATTAAAAAAGCCTATCTGAATGCTGAAGCCAATTGAGTTCTAAACCTACACCTACTGACAAATAAAACAATCTGACTGTGGGAGATCCCTGATCCTTTTCTACAAGTATCCATTATTGTTAAATATTTTTGACCACAGCTTCGTGTCATCCTGTAGATAAGAGAAAGATGAATGAAGGTGCCCTCAGCAATGGTGTTGTTTAGGTCACAGCATTATTAATTTAGTGCCAGGCCATGGAGAGGATGTGCTGTGGGGTGTCCCATAGCTCCCACGATGTAATCTGTGGCTCCAGACTGGCTCTTTTCATCGCAGCCTTGGGACCAGCAGAGAGAAGCCCCTCTCATTGTAGCTGCTGCTCTGAAGAGGACTGCAGCACACCAGCTGGCAGCTGTGGGCAGCAGAAGTCCACCAGCAAAATCCCAGAGCTTGCTCTCCATATTTGATTGCTTTCTTGACTTTTCTCTGAGTGTAGTGAAAGTTCCAACAGCTCAAATGTCAAAAAGCCCCTACATTCGGACTTATTTATGGTACTTTTGGCCTATTAAGCAACAAAAAAGTGGATAGAAGGGAAAAAATGCTCCAGGTTTCTGGCAATTTGATTCAAATAGCAGAATTGCTGTCATGTTACACAAACCAAACAAGTGGTCAGAGCTGTAACAACCTAGAAATAAAAGTGGAGCAATCGGTAGAAAGGCAAAAGGTGAATATGCTTATGTAAACAAAAGCTGTTTTCTCATGGTAACAAGCTGGGGATTCCAAAGGCCAGGCCATGCCTTTCCACTTCTGGGTCACCAGGAATGGCTTGTGGGAAACACCCCTCCTGCCCCTCACTGTTCGCTCCCTGCCACTGCCAGGCCAGGAGTGACCCTGTCTGGTCAGAGGTGAGTGGTGCCATCTTGTGAGGATGAGATGGTGGAAAAAGTCCTGTTCGTAAGTGCAATTATTTTTGTTCTGATTTAGGACTGAATAATCTGGAGGCAATACCCAGAAATCCCTGATTTCTGAACTAGCCTGTTCACCCTACCAACAGCTCCTCGAGCGTAAGATGGTTTTGGGGAGAAGGCTGTGCAGTGCTGAGCAGCCACGTGACACTGAGTGATCACTACTGCAGGGATGAGACACTGGAAAAAGCAGCCCCATTGCAGAGAAGCTCTTGGGCTGTGTGTTAGGAGCACTATTTTGTGAACACAAAATGTTCACAAGTAGGAACAGATGAGGGGATCAGCTGGAGAAAGATAGCAGGTCCTTTCTTGCTGCAAGAGTGTTGTCCCTGTGTGGAGAGGTTGTCCCTGTGGCCTCTCCAGAGCACTGGGAGTCAAGTGTCCCTTTCAAGGTCACCTCCAGCCTGTGTGAATCCTCCTTGGCTGTGCTGGGGCTGTGCCTGGCTAACAGCCTCGTATGTTGGTTCCAACACTCTCTTTGACTAAAGGCTGTGGTGTGGTGTGTGGTAGATGGTGCCGTGTTGCAGGCAGCTCTGCTCTGGACAGCTGCAGGAGAGCTCACAAACAGCTCATCCTTAACCATCACTTCTGTCTGGGAGAGAGGGTGAAGCCTTTTGCCCTAGGGCTTTTTGCAGAGTGGTTGTGGGAAGGGCTCTTCATTTTTTTGGTATGGAGGCACCAGTGAGGATGGGGATGGAGCTGTTCAGAGATTCCAGTGTCTGAACATGAGTCCTGCTGTCCAGTAATTAGATTTTTCTGCTGGATTTGGCCCTGGCCTCCTGCTGAGGAATTACACACATGTACCTGTTCTAAAAGGCTGTGTGCACTCCCTGCTGAGGTGCCTGGTGCAGGGGCTTTGCTCCAGGTGTCCTTTGCAGAGCTGAGGTCCTGTTGTCCAGGACCAGGTTGCTGAGGTGGAGAATGTGACCTGACCCTTGTCTGAGCAGACAGGAATATTTTTGTACAACTCCTCTGAGCACACTGGCTGAAGGAAATGATAGGAGTATGGTTTAGATGTAAGCAGTTTCTGTTTTCAGTGAGTCAGATACTTTCCACTATTTGATCTTACATTATCAGCTTTTCTCAAGTCAACATCCAAACATTTAAACTGACAAAAGCTTAGCTGGTTTTTTTCCAAACTGGGACTATATTGATTACTAGAGGCTGTCCTCCAAAGTTAGCCATTGCCTGTGATCCTCTGCATATCTTGAAAAATATTTCACTGAAAAAAAATTCTTTTTAAAATACTTGGATTAGAACAACGTTCTGTCACCATAGCAGCCTGTTTCTTAGCTGTAATTTTCCATGGATGCAGCACCACTGGATTTTCTCCATAAAACTCTTGATTGTGTTTGACAGATGAGGTTTGCTGGATGCAACTGGCTGTGGACCATAGGTGCATCTGGCTGTTGCTGCTCTCAGCACCTGTGGTCATGTGCTGGCCCAGGGGTCTGTTGACTCACTTGTCACTGACACACATGATAGCCTGCTCTGGTACTGTATTCCCGTGGTGGTAGGAAGTAGATGCAAAGTGTTTAGGGGGTTTTAGGTCTCTGGGGAATTGCCCAGTGTGAGCTGCAGGTCATGCTGACTGGAGGATCACGGTGCTTGGCTGGATGCTCTGGGATGAGGGAGTGAGCGTGAGGAGTGTGGAGGAAGGTGGAGATGCTGTAGGGTTGACAGAGCACAGGGGCCTGGGATAACACACATAGAGATGTGAAAGCACCTGACAGCATCCTCACTTTTTTTTTTTCCTAGCTAGTCAAGTCTTTTGTTTGTTCTTGCTGTTATTTATCTTTACTGTTCCTCACTAGCTTCCTAATACCTGCACCTTTCACAAACCTCTTACAGCGGCGTAACTGAGCTAAACTCTGCAATTTATTGAAAAGGCTGTGTCCAAAACAAAACAAAAAATACATCCTCTTTCAGCAGCCTAAGTAGGGCAGGAAAAATGCTCACTATCCACTGTGATTCCAGCTTGACACCTGTTTCTTTCCCAAGAACTACCCCATGCATTTCTGCTAGAGCCCCTTCAGGTTCTTGCCTTTCACCTCTCCCCTTTTTGGTGTCCTTGCCTGGCATACCTCCTCTGCCCTGGCATTTCATGTAAGGGGTGGCATTTTTCAGTGTGGTGGAAAGTCACACTCAAACCACTCATTTCGGGTACTGCCGAGAGTTTCCTTGAAATGGCAAAAGTCCCCAATAAAATAGGCTTCCTCTCTGGCAGCAGCAGCTCCCCAGAATTTCCCTGGGTCTCAGACATCCAAAGTAACTTCTCTGTTAGTCTCTTTTGGCTGTCCAGATCTCTGCAAGTGGTTTTAAGGGTGAAAAGTTAGTGCCTCCTTTTGCTACCATAGCTTCCTCCAGACAGGATAGGACAACTTACGTTCTTACGCCCTTGTAATATCCTGTCTCAGGCCACAAAGTCTTGTAATCCCTGCACCCAAAGGATTGTCTTCTCAGACAAAAACTGTTCTTAAAAGATCATCCCTAGTGTTAAAGGACCCCAAAATATTGACAGTAACATTTTAGTTGTCACTTTGTTCCCCATGAACTCCTCAGCTTCAAAAGTTTTTTCCCAGTTAGGAGAAGGAAAATCCAGGCTCTCCTGCTGAGTATAGGCTTGTTATACAGCAGTCCCTGGTGTCTCAATTGAAACTTGTATCAGGTTACTTGAGTGCCAGACAGGCTTTGCGTTCCTCCATGTGTAAGTGATGGAGGCCAGAAAGTCTCCTAAATATTTTTTCTTCACCCTACAACGGAGTTCTTCTTCAGTATCTTCCGGAAACTTCATGCTCAACTGAATTTGGTTTGGTATCTTTGTTGAATTCTTTAGAGACTTAAACTCATCTATCTGTATATTTATTTATAGATTTCTATAGCTTTAGAAACTTTAAGAAAAAGAGAAGAAAAAAAACACCTGATTTTTTGGGGGGAGGTGTTCCTGGTGTGGTGTTGCACGCGAGGAGCACCTTCAGCATCCTCTCAAGTTCTCATTGATTCTGTGCCACACTCCTGGACTGACACGTGGCACAGGCAGCTCCTCTGGCCGTGGGAGATGGTGGTGGTGGAACGTGGGACATGTAGACTTCCTAATGACTCAGGTCTGCCAAGGAAAGTGGGAGCAGGGGGGCTCAAATTTCATGACATCACTCTTAACTATTTTTGGCAAAAAAGTTTAACAGCTCAGTACTCTGTTAAAAAATGATTAATGAAAAAATATTGTGGTCTGTATAAAAGTGATTGTGATTTTCCAACTACTTTGTAATATGTTTAGAGTTAGCCGTCCTTTTTTGTTTTGAGAGCTACCTCACTGAAGTACTAGGTAATGTAGCCCAATTTCCTGAAATTCAGATTTTAAAACAAAAAAAAAAATCCCTTCTTTCATTAGGAGAAAGTAATGGATTTTGAAAGAACCAAATCAACACTGGTTTGGAAGTTTGGTCCTCCCCTTTGCATAGGGGAGAAATCAGCATTTTAATTGGCAACTTCAGGGGCTTTTCCCCTTAAATTTTTAAATTCTGTTTTATTTCTATGGTTGTTTGTTCCTTCCTCTTTCTTTGCTTGGAAATTAATCACGCAGGAAATGATTAACCACAGTGAGCTGGTCTGTCTGACTCAATGTTTAAGAGGGAGGGCCTTCAAGCAGCTCAAAATGTCTGACCTGATATATGCTGTGGAAATCCTGCTCTCTTGCTGACAATCCAACCTCTGTGCTTGGGGCTCACTGGCTGATGCTGCAGTGTTACTGCAGTCCTTTCTGCACCACCAACACTCACCTAGACATAGCTTATCTATACAGCCTCTTAAAAGCTGTGATAATTTATACTGGTCCCCAGAAAATATGCTAGGATGTGTGTCCTGGGTTTTCGAGTACCAATCCACCTTCAGCCTTGGTCTTTTGGAACCATTTCCTTTTCAACACCCTGCAGCAGCAAGCTTTATAAGAAACTTGGTTGTTCACAGATTTGGTGGGTAAAATTTATTACTAGGTGGATTGGTTACTATTTCAGATATTTTATCATGTCAGTCATTAGCAATTTAACATAACAGCCTTTTCAAATTCAGCTCTTTCCCACTGACTAAGAGCAAATAATGATGTGAGTGCGTTGCAGAAGTATAGAACAGTAACCAAAGCTTTCCTCTAATTGCAGTTACATTTATCATCTCAGGACATTTCTATGCTCTGTGAGAAACAGTGATCCTGTGAATTGGTGATGAACAAAGCAGCTGCAGAGTTCGAGTTCAGCATTGTGCTGCCTCAGCTGCTTTGGTTCTGCAGCCCAAGAGGTGCTCTCATCCCTAGGGCTGCTCCCTGCTCTGCTCTGTGCTGTGGGAGCAAGTCAGCAGGTCACTGCATCTCTTCAGACCATTGTTGTTCTTTATACAGGCTTATAGTGATCAAATTTTAAAATCCCGAGAGCACCTCCTTTGTTTTTGCATCTTTTATTTTTGACAGTAAGTCAGACAAAGAAATAGATTGAACAAAATCTAAGAACTGAACAGCAAGGATGAGTTAGAGCTTCAAAGACAGGTGCTGTTTCTTCCTGCAAGGTTTCAGCTTGAGTTTCTAAAAATCTCTTTTTCATCAGCAGAAGCAGAGTCAGAGTGACAAGAGTGAAGCAGTATTGCAGCTTTAGTTTTGAGCCAAAATTTGACGATCTAGAGTGTTTTGTGGTTTCTGTAAGTGTGTGCATTGTACATTCTTGTGCGGGCACACAGGTTTCTCAGTCACACCGTGTGCTCTAGAGCACCACGAATAAACAACTGTGCAGGATGTTCATGTTAAACTTCAGGCTAGTTTTGCCAGGCTTTGGTTAATCGCAGCAGCTTGTCCTGTGCTTCCAAGAGGTTATATTCCAGCCTGTCTCTGAGGGCTACAGGGCTTGTTCAACAGCAGCAAAACACAAGCTCACCATTGTGTACCTAATTTCGATGGCTGTTCTGTTGAGAGAGTCCTCCAGTACCAGCAATACCAGCTAGTGTGCAGTGGTTTGAGGACAGGTACATGTAAGGTGGATAGAGGAGGGAACACCTAGTGCCTTTCTCTGCACTGCCTCCTTGCAAATCACGTGTGCAGAGAAGGGTTTAGAGAAGCTAGATATGTCTGTGGGCAGTGGCTTCCCCCTTAGAGAAGTCAAGCTTCAAGCATCTCCTTACTTCCTCTTTATGCCACCAATTCCTTAAGAACCTGATCTAAAACAATCCAGTTAAAATGAAAAAAAAAGTAGAACAGAGGAGCCCAAGCAGGAAACAATCTGTGACTGACAGGGAGGTAGACAAGGTACGGTATTTTATGGGAAGTGCTTCACATACCACCTGGCTCACTTGCTGCATTCAGGTCTGGGCTGCCTTAAGGGATTCATTTAAAAGTCTGATATCAAACCAAACTGTATTCTGCCTGCTCCAGAAACCTTCCTGTGACACATGGAGTGCCGAAGAGACTGATGGTACATCATCTAGACTGCTTTGACTTCTTAGCAAAGCAGTGCAGAGAGAAGAATCTCTCTTTTTAATACAGTGAAGCAGTTAAAAGCTTGCTGAAATACCCTCTTGGCACAGTTAAGCTAGAGACAACTGCAGCTGTGAAAGAGTGTGTGAAGAAACAGGATGGTTGTGGTCTACTGTAAGAAATAATTTTCCTGTTGACTATTTTTTTAAACAGGAAGCTGAAGAACAAAGCAGCATTAGTCTTGGTGCTTTTAATAGGTTTCAGATTTTCAATATTGCATTTAGAATATGCTGATTGGAAAAGGACAGGGCTTTGTGCTGAGTTTTATGTAACAACTGAGAGCTACAAATTTGGAAGATGGGAATACAACAAATTCAAGCAGAACCTCTGAATATGAAGCTGTTGTTTCTCTGGAGGAGCTTAAGATGCTCAGTAATGCAGCAGAGGACTGATGAGAGCAGGCTGGTCTGTTTGCAGGACTTTGTGAACGCATGCATTTGCACAGCGCTGTGTAGGCTTGGCTTCACACAGTTTCCTCTTTGTCAGTCAGTCTGTCTGTCTGCCAGCTTCCCCTCTGCTCTGCTGGCTCTTTCAGAGCAACTGGAAACAGTTTCTGCAGTATGGGAGGAGAAAACCTGCAGACACTCGAGACAGCACTAGTGCCTCACACCACTTTGAACTCCATGATTTTTCTAGATGGTCAGCCAGAGCTATGGGTGATGCATCTAACTCCTTCTTCCCTAAAGATTTGACACAAAATCCATTGAAGTCTTTTTTCAGAAAATATTTCTTCTGAGGAAGGTAACTCAGCAGTTTGAGGGGGGAGGGAAGGGAGATTACAGCGGTATTCCAGTTCTTGAGAGACATGAGCATCTGATGAGATAAATCTGTACTTCTAAACAGTTTTTTCTGACACACATATCATGGGTCACGTCAGAGCCATTACAGACTTCGTAGGTGGTGACTCACTGCAAATGCCATTTTGTTTCATTCAGCACATTTTCCTAATGTTCATTTTAAGTGTTCATTTCAACTGGTATGGTGTTGATTTGACAGATTCTGTGCTATTACTCTTCCCCTTGGTTTCATCTAAAACAATTAACTTACTTTAAAAAGTAAGAGCTGTGTATTCATGTAAATAACTGCCCTGGGGACTTCAGTCATCACCTGGGGTTGTCTGGAGAATTACCCTTGTTCCTATTCCCACTGTGTTTACCTGTCTTATGCAAACATTGTAAAAGTGGTGGCAAATCATTGTTACTAAAGGTGGCTCAGGTGAATGGCCAGCATGGGTGAAAGCTCAGATAAAAGAGTGTAAAGCACATGCTGAAATGCCACAGCTCTGTTACAAATGCTTCAAAGCCCCTGACAAGAACAGTTCCAGCAAGCTGTGTACCAAAACGCCACAAAAAGCCCTTGTGACTTGAAAATATAGTCCTTGACACTTGAGCCTTTTTTTTTTGGTTGTTGTTCCATAATTTTGTTGCAATGAATCTCTCTATCTCAGGTGTGACCCTCCTAGGATTGCCCGAGGCTGAAAGTTCAGCTTGGGGTGGGGAAAAATGGGAGCCTGGTCTCTGGCAGGGAAGCCTGTGAAAGGCTGAACTTTAGCATCAGGTCTTCTGTGTGCAGCAGCCTGCAGCTGAGAGGCCAGGCTGCCTGCTTGCTCTTCCTCCTCAGGGAGAATATCCAGAACAGGCCTGTGTGTGCTGCTTCTGAGGGGGAGGAAGGTGCATTCAGATAGGATGATGGAGCTTGGGATCTTCAGAGCAAGCAGGGAGGAGGAAGCATGAGTCCATTCCAGAGCTCTGCTGTTCCACTCTACTCATAACAGTGTAGGTGAAGGAATCTTTTAGCAACTAAAGGGATTTAACAAGTCAGTATCTCTTTCTGAGTATGATCTTGAAGTAAGATGCCCTCTTGAAAGCAGGGTTGATGGTATAGCTATGGGGCCATCCTGAAGCACTTCCATGGAAACAAGATTGTTGGATTTAACAGAGTTCGATTTGGTTACTGCATTTTGTGCAGTAAGTGTAAGTGTTCAAAACGGGATGTATGAGTTTGTATGGCAGTGGAGATCATGCAGGGAGCCCCTGTTTGAAGATGCAGCTGATTTCCATAGAATTAAATATAAAGGGCTTTTTACCAATTATTTGGGCTTCAAAAATGTAGAAGATAAACCTGTTAGCTGCAAGGATGTTTTTCAGCTGAGTAGAAATTTATTTATTAAGATGTATTAATCTCTGGATTTTGTGTGTTTGTGTTTTGCAGGTTTCTTAGCAAGAGCAGACAGAGCTCAGCCTTCCAACATGCCTGTGCCTCCCCCTCCAGCTCCTCCTCCACCACCAACACTGGCCTTGGTAAGTTTTACAGGAGGTAAATATATGCATTGTTCTCTGCTGCTGCTTGTCACTTGGAATAGGATGTCCAAAGATACTGAGGTGCAGATGAGGGTATCCGTGGTATTTGGGGAAAGCTCTCCAACATGTTGTTTATGGTTGACCATTGATCCTGCAAGAAGGTCCATCACTTCCACTGCCTTCCAGTTCCCATGTGGATGTCACTACCCACTCTAACTCTCCATGATTTTATTCCTCCCACACTGGTGGCTGATCTGGTGGAGAGACAACAGCTTGTCTAAGGGGATTTGAAGTCTTGCTGTCCCCTTGCCTTTCTCCAAGTGTGTTGTCCCACCTTCTCCCTTGTTCTACCTCAGTACTTCTGTGACTTGAGCTGGAAAAATAAATCCTATTGTTGAAATTTGGTAAGGATAGCTCTTAGCTGGCATAGCTCCATCAGCCAGCCTGTGGTATCAGAGCACAGGATCCACTGCTGGCACAACACAGTGGGTGAACCTAGATCAGACCTGAGTTAAACTGGAATAGAGCTTGTGCTGTGCTTGCCCTCCCAACAGTCAGTCACCTCACTGACAAAAAGGAGGAGGCTTCTTGAAATGCCATTTTGAAATACCTAAATATTTTCAGAGCAAAACCCTAGCTGATTACACAGAATGGGCTGTCTCTCAAGAGTCTTTCCCCCATTTTCTACCACAAGTGAGATACAGACTCTGCTTGGTCCCTCCATGACAACTCTCCCTACCATTCAGGAAATCTCCATAATACTGAGCTGATAAGTTAGAAAATTTTTCAGGAACCATTTCCTAGAAGAAAGAGCCATATATATGTGCATGTATGTGTGCATGTAAGTGTATTGTTTGAAGTTTTTTTGTTCTTTCTTGAAAAAATGTGTCACCAAAACTTAAAGTGAAAAGAGAGGACCATTGAGACAAACCTTGTACGTCCAAAGGTTTTATTTGGTCTATATGAAGAAGTCAATATTATTGAAGTGGTGATTGCCATTTTTAAGTATTTCTATCTAGGCTAAAATAGTAGACAAAGGTCCATTTTTGCTCTGATTTATCTAGAAATTGTATTTCACCACAACTTTCAAGAATGTCCGCCTTCTTGTATAATCAGGTTATATGTGTAGTCTGTTCTTGTTCAGTCTCCAAAATAGCAATTTGCCACAGACATGCCTTAGCTGTAAAAAATCAGAGATTCTAAATCATGAGTTCCAAAAAGGAGACTTCACGTAGAAGTGTTCTGTTTCTAATGAATAATGTGGGTTAGAAAGCAGTAGTGTTGGGGACTTTGAGTCAGTAACAAGGCCAGCTACCTGTAATATTATTCACAAAACTAGACGTGGCACGCTACCTACCCACTCCAATGCTGTTAAAACAGACACTGAAGTCTCAAGTAGCTACCATAATTGAGCAGAACTTCATATCTAGAAGTTTGGGTTTATTTTACCTCCTCATTTTTAATTTTTGTTCTGCAGGCAAATACTGAAAAGCCAACCCTAAGCAGGTCAGAACAAGCAGGGCGAAATGCTCTATTATCTGATATTACCAAAGGAAAAAAGCTCAAGAAGACTGTTACTAATGACAGAAGTGCTCCAATTCTAGACAGTAAGTATGATTCTACATGTTGGAATTTCTGTAGGCATGA
Source organism: Prinia subflava (assembly GCF_021018805.1). Classification (NCBI taxonomy): domain Eukaryota; kingdom Metazoa; phylum Chordata; class Aves; order Passeriformes; family Cisticolidae; genus Prinia; species Prinia subflava. The sequence goes on from NC_086252.1 coordinate 17,936,627, forward strand.
ATGGTTCTACAGATATGAAAGCAGAGAATTATTTCATATATCATCAGAATTGCCATAAGAGTAGATAAAAGAAAATGCCAGAAATTGGCATGCACAAAAATAAATTCTATTCATCATGAATGAACAGTCAGCTGAGAAATCAAGTACTGCTTATGAAATGTGAATGCCAATTTGTTTGCTGATTCTCATAAAGGGGTCTATTTTCCTGTGTGCTTACATCAGAAAAGTATGCAAGCCCTACCAGGAGTTCTCCTGAGGCCCCGAAGCAGCAGATCAGGCAAACAAAACCCCCATAAGGACTGAGGAGAGGACAGAGAGTAAAGTGGCATTTCAGACTCTACTTTTGCATAAACAATATAAGAATAAATGCATGCCTGGCATGACACCATTGGCTCCAGTACCACTTAGAGCAAAACCAGAGCCAGAAGCCACAGCTGTACCTGTGTGTCACTGCTGCAGCAGTTTTGCCACTCCTGGAGTGACTCAGGGGTGTTGTCCTTTTGGCTGAGCCTTGCTGCTCCGCCAGCCCAGCAGTACTGCACAAGGCAGTGACTCTATGTACCTGAATGGCAATAAGGTCTCTCTCCAGCTGTGCTGCTGTCTCACAGCAATCTTGGTAGGTGCCAAGAGGGGGCTGGAGAAGCCCATGTAGCAAAAGTATTGGGAAGGCAGGACAGAAGCAGGAGAAGAGGGAGGAACACAGGCCTGTGCTGACAGAATAGCATTCATTGCCTAAGGAGAAAAGACACTTCTACAGACTGATTAGCAAATTGATACACCTCAGTCTAGGTTTGGCCATGCAATTAAAGACTGGACTGTGATAGAAACGTGATGGTGAAAGAAGGAAATGCCCAGAGAAGTATGACCAAATAAAAAACAATTTTAAAAAAAATTAGATACAGTCCTGCAATCAGCCAGCTACAGTTTTTAAATATTATCCCTTCATGTGAAGTTACATATTCTAGCTATAGTAATGAGCTGGAGGGGATAAAAGGAAGAGGTAAACAGTATGATAAAAAATATGCAGCCTATTATCTTATTTACATGAATTAACAAATCATGATGAAAGACTAAACCATGGTAGCAGCATTTCTCCAGAGGTTCACACCCTATCTGAGTCAGAGCTGAACTGAGCTGACATGCTTAAGAAAGAGAAAGGTAATGTGAAACATTCCCCCATGGATATACTTCTTCCTTTTTTTTCTTAGGGAAATTTTACAAGTGCTTTTCATCCACAAGTTGTAATTACATTGAAGTCAGTGAAACTTCTACCCACCCAAGGTTGTGGAAATCAAGATTTCAAGAAATTAAGCAATTGCTCTTAGCCTATGTGGTCCAGTATCTGAGAGCTGATCTCCACAGATATCCCAGTCTGTACATCTGCTGATTTTGCAGTGATGCTCTGAATAAGGCTCTTCTCTGTATTGTAGTTGTGGAAACACTTTCATTTTACTTTGGGCAACTCAGTTGTCACTGCAGCAATACTGACATTACAGAGAAATAGGAAAGAAAAGGAGGGCTGATAAAATGATTCCTGCCTATTGGAAGCATTAACAGCTAATGATCCTGTCTCTGCACTTCTGAACCTTCAGAAATGACATCTCCTTTACTACTAGGCTTTCTTTAAATAAGTAGGTATGTTGCAATATCATCAATAATTCTGAGAGAATTCTGTGCATTCCCAGCAGTGATCCCCAGAGATCATACCTTCAAGGGGAAGGACCTTCTGCCTTCCTCCTTAGTTCCCTTTTTCCCATGAGATTGCCCTGTCTGCTTATGGAGAAGTGGAGGGGAAGGATAAGAGAGCAAAAGTACAAAGAAACAGGAAGAAGCACCTAAGGTGCTAACAGACTACATTATATTCTCAGAAGTCCCATCCATGCTCAGTTCCAAATTCTCTGCAGCAGTTTGCTCTGCTCTCCAGTCCAGAGCAGACTGAAGTGATGGCTCAATAAAACACAGAGGCTGTGTTATGGTTACTGCAGCAGCTCCTCCACGGTGCAGTGGTGGTGGGGATGATGGTAGCTGTGATGATCCAAACCTTGTGTGTTTTGAAAGTTCCTCCACTTTTCCCCAGCTACAAGCATCACTCTAATGGAAGAGGTGACTTTGCAGGATCAGCCTTGCTTCACTAATATGGGGGATCTTTTTTCCCAACAGAACCCAAAGGATCTGGTGGAGGTGGCAGCGGTGGCTTTGGAGGAGGTGGCAGTGGCAGCGGCGGGGGTTTTGGTGGCGGCAGTGGTGGTGGCTATGGTGGCGGGGGACCACCTAGTCTTGGAGGCCTCTTTCAAGCAGGAATGCCAAAGCTCAGATGTACTGGAAATCGAGATGCTGGTAAGAAAGACCTTGAATTTCCAGTGTGAAAAAATGATGTTGCTTAAAACCTTCATAGTACTGCAAAAAATTACCTGCTGGGATTGAGAAAGCCATCCAATATCATAGGCTCTTAGGGAATGTAATTTTCCGTTTGAATCTTGTTTTATTCTTAAAATTAGGTTTTATGAGGGAGAAGCCAGACTCCCTTTCCACCCATCCTCTTCGTATTGATGAAAACTAAAGACCTTGCCAGTGTTGAATGGCTACCTGCGAAGTACAGTCAGGCAGATTGTGTCCTGCCTTAGCTGTTAGGTGTGCAGGACCAGAGGGGAACAGTAGGATCCAAGCTAATTCTTGTGCACCAGGAAAAAGGATCTACTTTCCAAATGGAAAAGCTGACTTGTGTCAGCTCCACAACAGCATGATTTGCTGCTTAGGGGAGTGCATGAGGCATCCCAGCTGGCTGGTACACACGCTGCAGATGGAGGCTTGTCTGGAGTGCTTCTGGCTGACAAAACAGCTGCCCCAAGCCTCACACCCCTTTAAATGAAGGACATCTGGGGCCACTGAGTTTTTTAAGTGTAAGGACATAGGATTTTGTACTTCCTGAAGAGGTACTAGGCAATGGGGGTTGTAGAGTGTTACAAATATTGCCTGTTTTATAGCCTAACATAATTTTTCAGCAAATGTGTACAAAACAGTCTCTCAGAGCTGGTATTTTCTATTGTGTCAAAGTCTATTTTTGGGAACTTGTATTAATACAAAAGTTCCTGGCATCGCAGAACAGTACTTGTGAAGTGCAGGCCTGGCTGCCTTCTTCCTGATATGCACATATCCTTAGATCACAGCTACTAGAAATGGCCAAAAAGAGCCTTTCGTTTAACTTTTGTTGTTAAATGTAATTTAAAAGCTAAGATTTCTTTAGTCTCAGGTTAATGGTATTCAGTACTTGTTCCTCACCATTTCTTCCCTGCCTGTTTTCTTGCTCGCTGTATGATGGCTGCATCACTTGTGTTACTTTGCGGCCGAACTTAACTCGAGCCTCATAAGCAGGATGGCCGCTGGTACTCCGGAGTGGTTTCCCGATGGTACCGGGGTTGGGCTGAGCCCAAGGCAGGGGTGCTCCGTGCCGGGCTGCGCCCTGGCCGCTCGCAGAGCCTCGGGACCGTGGGGAACCCCGGTGCGGCGGTGCTGACGCTCTCTCTCTGTGTCCGCAGACGCCGGGGGAGGCCGGCCGCCCGTCCTGCCGCCCGGAGGCCGCTCCACCGCCGCCAAGCCCTTCTCCCCGCCGAGCGGCCCGCCGCGCTTCCCGGGGCCGCCCTCGGGGCCGCGCGGCGCCGCCCCGGACCCGCAGAGGAGCCGCGTGCCGCCGCCGAGGCCCGACGCCGGCTCGAAGCCCGAGGCGGCGCCGCCGCCGGTGCCCAGCACGCCCCGGCCCATCGCCTCCGGCCTGCACAACCGGGGGTCGCCGCCGGTGCCGGCGCTGAGCCGGCAGCCCAGCTTGGGGCCCTCGCCCCCGCCCTTCCCGGGCAGCCGGGGCGCGGGGCCGGCCGCGCCCCTCCGGCAGCCGGGCCCCGGCGCGGCGCTCTCCTTCTCGGGCCGGCCGCCGCTGCCGCCCACCCCGGGCCGGCCGGCGGAGGACAAGCCGCCGCCCCCGCCGCCGCCCCCGGCCGGGCACCGGCCGCCCTCCGTGCGGGAGGCGTCGCTGCCGCCGCCGCAGAACAGCAAACCGCCCGTGCCCGCCGCACCCCGGCCCGCCCTCGGCGCCCCGGCGCCCCCGCTGCCCCCCGGCAGGCCGGGGCCGCCCCCGGTCCCGCCCGCCCCCGCCGGCGGGGACGAGATGCCGCGGCTGCCGCAGAGGAACATCTCGCTGGGATCGTCCCCGGCGCCCGGCGGGGGCCGCTCCGGACCGCTGCCCCCGCCGCCCGGCGAGAGGCCGCCGCCGCCCGTCAGAGACCCGCCCGGCCGCTCAGGTAGGGAGCGGGGACAGGTGGAACGGGAGAGGGCGCCAAGGCCGGGACAGGTGGTGGAACGGGGAGAGGGCGCCAAGGCCGGGACAGGTGGAACGGGGAGAGGGCGCCAAGGCCGGGACAGGTGGAACGGGGAGAGGGCGCCAAGGCCGGGACAGGTGGAACGGGAGAGGGCGCCAAGGCCGGGACAGGTGGAACGGGGAGAGGGCTCTTTGGCCATGCCCGTGCCAGCTGCACGTGTACAACAAACACATCCCAAGATGACATCCCTGTTAGGCACTAGGGATTCTACAGCTGGAAGCAAGGGTTTATTGGTATCACGGTGGCTTAAGGAAAGTCAAAGTACATCACCAGTGTGCTCACGTGTACTTCTACAGGCCTTGATAACTTTCATTATAGTCACTGTAATTGAAAAGGGTTGCAAACGCGTTTCCCCATTATGTTCTTTGATGCAATGAGGCTTCTGGTAAAGTGACAGCATCTGCCTTCCTGAGTCATCAGCGTGAGTTAATGGTTGTGTTCTTGCAAGTGGAGGTTTGTGGAACCTGACCTGCTACGTGTTCGGAGACACACACAGTCAAACACAAATACCTTTAATAAAAGACCTAGCCAATAGTTGTAAAATGCAATAGCACTTGTTACAGCATGACTAAGTGTTGTTACTTACCATATGTAGATATCAAATTAGACGAAAAGTAGATTTGTCTCCCTTGAGCAATTTCATAATGCACTTTGTACTCTGTAACAACTATTGTTCATAACTTTTAAGAATTGCATACCATTACTCAGCTCTCTGATACCTGATAGTTGTCCCTGTGGAGATGAGAGAATTTAGGCACAATTGAGCCCTGTAACATCAGGTGGAGAAAAGCATTGCAGAGAAGATGCTGCTAGGAAACTCCAGAGTTGTCTTTCGTTTCATTCTTTGGAATAAACTCAGAAATCATCTCTAGCCTGCCCAGTCCTAGATAATAGAAATGAGTGTCATGGGAGCTCCCACAGAGCTAAGCTGCTTTCCTGCTCCTTGAACCAGCCGGGATCTCCCAACAGCTCCAGCAACTGTGCAGCTGCAGAGAATAGTGGCCCTGAAACTGTGCGTTGTGGAGCTGGTTCCCAGCCCAGAGGATGGCACAATGCTAGTGCAGCCTGCAATAAATAAAGCAGAGAAATCCCATTACAATTGATGGGGGATGGATCAAAGTTGCAGAGAGTGTCTGCAATTATTCAGTCACTTCCAAGAGTTTGTTCTGATGGCCTTGGCTTCCACTAGTGCTTTCCTAGTTGACCCTTTTCTGAGGCAGATGGTTTTAGTAAACCTGCACTAACTTTCTTCTGGCTCAAGTCTGGCTCAGTAAGTAGAAGGAAGTTGCAGTAATACCTTCTAAACATAAATACACCTATTCTGCAGCAGTTCAGTATAGACAACGGAGTTTAGCTACGTTTAGAGAGAGCAAGCAGAACTATTCTGAAAGTTGCTGAATGCTTCTCATTCTTTGAAACCATTCCCTGAAGGCATACTTTAGTAATTTGTAAAATAAGAAGCAGAGCAAAAATACACGAAGAACACCATGTTTCTTAAAATGTTTCAGTGCTTGTTGCTGGAGACACAATATCTACTGCTCTCTTTTTCAAAATGTGTGTCTGTAGATAGATTTCATCAAGACAGGGAAGCATTTATTGAAAATTAACATAATTGTCAGTTGCCCAACTACACCAAGCAGAGGTAGTGAGATTTGAACATGCATAACTCTCCACACCCTCTACTTCACCTTCTTGTGTCCTAACCATGGGCACTGCTGTCCCTGACAGAAGAAGCTTTTCTCTCTTTATATACTTTTCTTGTAGAAGCTCCCTTCCCCTGCCCTCAGGGCAGCCCTGGCTCTGTATTACGTAGGCTGTGCCGTCATATTTGACCTGTCATGTCCGTGCCAGTTCCAGATACACAAACACTGGAAATGCCAGTCTGTGTGAGGTCTGTTTACAGGGAGATGGATATGCTCCAACTACTGAAAAACCTGCCACGCAGCTCATTTGTTTATAAAGGAATGAGCTGATGAGCTGCTGCTTAACGCAGCCACTCCTGGGCAGAGCTGCCCTGTGCCACCACAGACCCTGGCTGTGACACCCAGAGGGGACCACCCCTATGGACAAGGAGCCTCTGAAGGCAGTGGGTGTCTTCTGCTACACGTCCTCTTGCCTTGCATTGGTACATAGAAAGGAAATGTGTTACGGTTCAGACCTCCACAGCACTCCAAATTCTACGTGTGACTTCTGCCTGTTGTGGCCACTGTTAATTCAGAGTGGTTTAAAAGTAGCTTTAAGGGCCAGGACCTCTCAGAGGCTTCTGTAGCTGAGGGGAATGGGAACGTGGACACTGCAGTGTATTTATTTTTAGGTACATCCTGCTCCTCTGAGCTGTACTCTGCAAATCAGCACCAAATCCCTAGAGAGCCCTGGGGAGCAGGGAAGTGGGTGCTGATGGCCCCAATTATCCCTTGGGACCAAGGGTCCTAAAACAGCCCTTTTTGTTAGCGGGAGGCCTTGGGATGCCAGCAGTGGCTTTCCACTGGCAGAGTAACCCTGGTGTTAACAGCGTTGTGTGCTTGCTTCTTGCCTTGCTCTAGGCCCGCTCCCTCCGCCTCCTCCCATAAGCAGGAATGGAAGCACTTCGAGGGCTTTGCCCAGCACTCCGCAGCTGCCTTCCCGGGCCGGGCTGGACGGCCAGAGAGGCGGGCCCCGACCTCCGCTTCCCCCGGACCGGCCGGGCTCGGCAGCGCCGCCGCCGCCGCCCCCAGCAGCGGTCAGGAACGGCTTCCAGGATGCAGGTGATGGTGAGCCGCCCTCCCAGCTGTGTGCCCTGCGGAGAGAAGGTGCAGGGGCTTTTGGCCCTGATACCTCAAAAGAGGTTTGGGATAGAGACTTTGTTTCTAGCGCCAGCCTTTGATTTCTGACCAACAGAGGTGGCACTTAGGTCTCAATTAACCCTGGCAAGTAAGAACAGAATAAATAATCCATACATAGGGCAGAATTGCAAAGTCATCAATACAATCTCCAAAATAACCCTTTGAAAAATACCCTGAAAAAAGGAAGGGAGTTGTATCAACTCTAATATGAATTCAAACCACAGCTACACTTTGGAAGTTGGAACAAGTTAGATGACTCAAAAGCTGAAAAACAGATGAGGGAAGAGAGTGTCAGAATACTGCTGAAAATGTCAAGTATCTATTTCTGTTAGTGTTTATTAAAAAGATGAGGTCCAAGATTGCTGTGTTTTAAAGATTCGTCATGCTTTTCTTTTAATTGTTTTCTAGTTGCATAGAACAGATAAATCCTTCAGCTAATTACGGGAGGCCAAAATTGGTATTCCTGACATGTATAAGGTTAGAAAAAAGCAAACAGAAAATGAAACTGTAACTCATACTTTTGAAACATCTTCACACATCAGGTAAGGCAGAGGGATCACAGGCATATTTCTTCCTACACAAGTCATTTGCAGGGTTCAGAACATGCAGCTCCTTTACACACTGGTTTCTGATTGTAACCATTGGGAGTAAACATAGAAAAACTGGATCCAGCAAATAACCACATGTACAAGTGCCAGGTAGAATTTTCGTAGCTGTTCGTTACATTATGCACTAAAATACAGCAATATTGCAAGAAAGTTATGGTTGCAAAGTCCTGAAGCAAGCAAGTGAAGAAATGACAAAATTTAAATTAGCTCACACTTTCTTTCTTAAGCTTTCAAAATCAGGTCTAGTGCTCTTGGAACATTTCCTATTATTTCAGTGAAGAAACTGGTCAGCTTGCTTTATTTAGCATTATATAGACTCAGTAAGTACAGCAAAAGGAGCCCTGTAATCTAAAGAGATATAGCTTCAAGTGATGTATTTTTCCATTTGTGACAATAGTTACATACAGGATTCTCTGTCATAAATTCTAGCATAGTGGTTATTTTTCTTCTTCTAGTATAAATATTGAGAGAAAAAACTGCTTATAGGAGTATGCTTTAAATGATGCTTTTGAGCTCAGTATATCAATGGCACATGAATATTGGTAAATTCTATACCAGGAACAAAATATTGTTCTGAAGTAGGAGAAAATAGGAAGTTGTAGTAGCACATATATGTGTGTGTGTGTGTGTGTGTGTAATTATGGCTGTTTGCTTGATCTGTGATTTTGCATTAAATTGGCAAAATGATCAGTTAAAGTTGATAAAAATTTTCATTCTCAAATTAACCTAAAGCATCATGTTCTCTGACTTTCTAAGAGAATGCTGGTTCAGTACTCAGCTGTGTAAGAATTTTGCAATATAAAACATGCATTAAACATGATGTCAATGTCAATTTACTTTCCTAAGCTATGTCAGAAAACTAATGAGTAAATTGCATGGGATTTTTTTCAGATGAATGGGAAAGCAGATTTTCTTTTCATCCAATATCTGATTTGCCACCTCCAGAGCCATATGTACCCATGAACAGAAGTTATCCCAGTAAACTAGCAAGAAATGACAGTAGAGGTAAGTTGGAATTTCAGTGTATTGTCCTAAAATCAATGTGCACGGGGAAGAGTCTGGACACTGAGGTTTCCAGACTTCTCAGACCAACAATCTGGTCATCATTCCTCACCACACAGGAAAAGCAGATTTACAGGTACAAGCCCTCTAAAACTTTTTGAGTGGGGAATTGTTTGTTTTTTAAGATGAAACATGTACTCTAAGTGACCAGCTCTGCCTTTATAGTCAGCCCTTCTGCTCTAGGCAGCCAGATCCACAAAACCCCTCAGGATTTTCTCATTTCCCATCTAGATCCATGCACAACTAATTTATTTTTGTGCCAGCATCATCGTTGAGTTTTCCTCTCTTCTTGTGTGTTAAACTCATGGTTTTTAAGACAACAGTCATATCCTCCTCTCAGTTTTTGTTTTGTTGGGCTGATTGAATCTGGATGTTATTACACTGTGCTTCCAAGCCATAGTCTCTGATCATCAGAGCTGCTTAGGTATACATTTCTGTTTGTTTTTGTCTTTTCCAATCAGTGTTACATACTGTTCCAGCTCAGGTTTCAAATATGTCTTCTACAGTAGCATGAATGTTTCGTGTCTTCTTTAGTGGTATTTTGGCTGATACACCCAAGGATCAATTACTTCTTTCACAATCAGTGACACATTGGTGGCTCCTAGTTATCCTGTGATCATCTGTATACTCAGATGTTTCTCTCCTGTTCCAGATGATGAAGTTTGGGTTTGAAACAGAGATTCCTGTTAGTCTCTGACTGTTCACTTTGCCCTGTTAGCTTTCATCCCATTGGTATTAGTCCATAAAAGAAGGCAAAGTAACATACGCATTTTTTTGTATTTCTTTTTATGAGTTTGCTATGATACCTTCATATAGGGAAAAATAATAGGAGCTTTGAAATTTTACTGTGTTTAGAGCTCACCACTTTTTGTTGAGATTTGGGCATACTGCAAGTGGCACTGAGAAGTTGTGTGTTCACATAAATTAGTGAGGCTCACAAGAACTATCAGGCTGTTCTGGGAAGGGGACAGTGGACCAAAATACATGTGCTTTCCAGGCATGAGGGATAGCATTAGTTAAAAACATTATTCTACAGTGTTTGAAGTTCTGATGTTGTATAATAAACTAACCAGAAACTCCACAAAGTTGTCTTTTTTTTTAATGGCCAGGCATGAAAATTAGTAGCTTTTCATCAGTTACTGAATTAATTGCTTGTATGTAAACTTGCCCTTCAAAAGAAGGGGTATTCCAGGAGCAGTAATACAAAAACCTTTCTTTCTCTTTTAGGTGGGTCTGTCCGAAAAGAAAGAGGTGTGCCCCCGCTCCCGCCTATACCAAGGTGAAATGGGTCCTGGCCCGTCACTGGGTGACATCTGTTCTCAAGTTTCCTTCGAGTCAGCTCTCGTGTCCCCATGACTGGAAAGTTGTCTGTCTTGATTGATTTCTACTTTTGGCTTGTCAGCTGGAACAAACTCTAGTCTCCATTACAGAAGCAATAGATGTGGCTCATGGGCTATATGCTCAAAGTTATGAATTTTACTCGCTTACGCTGCAGGCGTTTTGTGAACTCTACAGAACATACGTGCACCATGCTTACCATGTCCCAACCCGTCTCTTGGAGAGCACCGTGAGTGATCTGGCTTTGAATCTGATACACCTTGAACAAAGGTGTTCCATTCACTTTGTGTACAGTAGCTGTATTATTTTAATGATAAAATATTTGATGTTTAGAAAAACAGTTGCTGGGTAAAAAGTGTAGCCAAGAGTCCCCTGGATCCTTCTTTGCATGCCTAACTCAGCTTATCTGCTTCTGCAAGCCATAGACTACTATGTGGTGACAAAAAGTTCATCTTTAACTTTTTCACGTCAGCTTAAACTTAAATTTAAACAATGCACAGCACATCCTGCCTCAAGGATGGAGTGTTTCTGGCCTTGTTTTTATCTGCAGAGAATATTCCAAAGAAAAGTACCAGTGAAGAATTCATCAACATAAAAAATATTTATATTTTTTTAATCTTCTTTCCTATTTTTTAAGAAGTGTTGCGTTCTGTGACCTAATTCTCTCCTACTCTTATATGGACCAACCCACATTATGTCATCCGTGCCCTGGATTACTGTAATGCCCTCTGCCTGATACTGCATGCGAGGAGTCCTCAGAAAGCAGTCTGAGTGCTAACACAGCAGTTTCTGTAGCTGCAGGCTCCTCCTGTGAAACATCACTGCCAGTGCTCCACAGACTGCTTTGCAGTTGTTTCTTTGGTACAACTAAATGATGGGGTGACTTAAAAAGCTTCTTGGACTCAGGTCACAATTCTCAGAGAGCTTGTGTTTGACTTCCATTATAGTAGAGCAGCCAAGGTCAAAAACGTTCCTCAGTGAAAGTCCTTTGATGTTGTGAGGGGTGTCTGGTGTTTGTACATTCAAGTGGGAGCATCCAAAGTTTGCTGTCTGCACTGGTTCAAGAGAAGTGGAAAGATTTGGTCTTCTGAGTTGGCCATGAAGCCTCTCGCTTCAAACTTTGCTGAAAGGAATCTCTACAGAGAGCTGCAAGGCTTACGTTGATAGAAGAAAGAGTAAAGTGTGCTAACATTGTGGCAAGTGGTTAATATGTTTAATGGCTTTTAAATTCTGTGTATGAGAAAAGAGCTCATTGTGTGATTGAATTTTACAAGTGGATCTAAGTGTGTATAAAATGCCTTTGGAAATTAGAGGAAGATTATAATTTTAGATTTGAAATATTGGTGAATGATAGCTCTTTGTTAATTGGACCTCTGAAGTTTACCTCTGAAAAATGTCCCCTCAGTCTCATCAGCAGTACATTTCTTCAGTGTGTTCCTTGGGATCCCTATCAAGCCTGTGTCAGCAGCCATGCTTCACAGGGTGTTGCTCAGAAAAACCTAAAATAAAACATAGAAACTAGTCATGTAGGTTAAGAAAATGTTTCTCTAGCACAGGAGACATGATCCTAAGTACACTCTGTGGCTAGAATGAGGTCAGTCCTTGAAAATCTAGGGAATTTAGCCAAAGAGAGTCTGGACCCTGCTGAAGTGTCTGTGCATCATAGGGCTTTTTGCTCTGTCAGCAGGGAGGGGCAGATCTACTTTCTGCCTGGCAGTCTGGACATCACATTGAAGGTGATGAGACTAGAATTGGATTTGGCCAGATCAAATTTAATTTGGTCTTTTCAGTGTTTGTTTACAACATCTTGTTAGCTGTGATAGCATTTGATTGTTACCTGTTTTTTATATTTTTGTATCCAATGACCTAATCTGAGTTACTGTTTATGGTCTTGAACCTGCAATTAAATGCGCAGGCGCAGGGATGTATCTACATCCAGTTGCAGGATCGTGGCTGTAAGAGTTTCTTAAACAGATACTGGGTGGAACCTCCATGTGGCAGGTGCACCTTGGGATCAAACCTGGCACAGTGCTGAATTTGTATATGCATTTTGTGGATGTCATTTAAAGTGCCTGTCTCTGTATTTTGTGTATAGAAATCCAAATAAGATTTTTAGGATAATAACTTAAAGGATAGATTATTGTATTCATATTTTAAAACCGAAGCACTTAATACCTTTCTAAGGAGCAATATGTTGAATTTAAGGGTACAATATTTTCAGTACCTTGACCTGCCAAATCCTTGTTAATATTCAAATAGCTATGCAGCCAAAAGAATAACCCCCACCCTCCAGAAATGATTTTTTTTTTTATAACTTACCTGCTTCCAACATGACTGTTTTACTTTGGTAAATCAATTAAAAAGCTGCCCAGTGTCCTGCCAATTCTCTGTGTCATTCAAAATACCTTGTATTCGATTGTTTCAGCAAGGTTTTCTGACCAGAAGTTGGGACCACTACCAGAGACTTGGAAAACCAGCTTCAGTTTCACTTTAAAATGTGCCATGTAAAAGGCCCTCAGTTAACAAGCCAGGAATCCTGAACTGCTTAGGTTTTTGCTATTCTTTTTTACTCTAGAAACCTCTTCAGTATAGATGTTTGGCATACATGTAAAATATTTTAATATTGCACAAAGGGGAATTTTTGTTCACATAACAGTGTTTCCATTTATATGTTTTGCTGTAAACGTCCCTACATATATTCCAGAACAATGCAGCATTTTATCATTCAATATATTGCTTCATGTAGCAGTAGCTATTTACAATATGATCAATATTAAAGTATTTATTTCACTATGAAGTTAAAAAGGAATGATACAAAACAGGTTGAATCAATGGTGCCTTATGACTTTTTTAGTCAACTTTTCTGTGTCTCAGTAGAAGAATTAATAGACATTGCTCTTCCAGGTCCTAACTGAATCGTGCCGACAGTGGCATTTTACAGTGTTTGAGCCAAGCCCTGCTGTTGTTGTGTGCTCAATCTGCTAACTCCAGGTGGAGCCCAGTGTGTGGAGAAGCCGCTGGGTCAGCGTGTAGGTGAGGTGGATGTGGGCACTGATTTGCTTCACAGTCAGTCGCTGGTATTGCTCTCAAAATTTGGACCTGTCCCAAACCAGTGTCTGACACTGCTGTTCGTACAGCCCAGCTGACTTCAGTGTGGTTGCATAGGTTACAGAACTAAATCTGATTCGCTGCTTCCATGTAAGATATGCTGGATTTCTGTCATTTGCATTGTATTATAAACGTCATTTGATTTCTGTCATTTGCATTGTATTATAAACGCTCTGACCTCAACCCATCTTCCTGCATTATCACTGAGACTCACACTGCGTGACAACGGCCACGCAAGTTTATTTCTGTTTAATTCAACTCTATAAATACAATAACTTTTGTACTATATAAAAATAATTTCTCCTCTATATTTTTGGAAGAAAAGCACATGTTATGTTTGCTCTGACTTTCTGCACCAGCCGTTGGGAGAAGAGGTCACAGTGATGGAAGTTCAGAGTTGTTAAAGCAAACTCAGCTTGTGATTCAGGAAGTGTATATTTCTGTAAATGAAATAAATAATAATGCAAAGTTCTTGTTTAAAAGCCAGCATTTCCCAGCACTAAAAGAATCATAAGGCTGGTTTGTTTTTGGTTTTTTTTCTGCAAGACAGCACTGTGAAAGAAGTTCCTTATATTGTCACTTAAAGAAACGGGGTGGTAGTTTCTCCTTGCAGCATCAACTGTTTGCAGGACACTTGCAGAAGTAGATCTGTCTTGGAGCGAAGGATAAAGGAGGTAAACTGCTATCATGCGTCACGTGTATTGTAACACAACAATTTCCTGTACAGAAGTATAGAAAAATAGAAAGAGTGATTTTTGTCTTGGAGGTAAAGAATCGAGTGACCAAACTGAGATTATTTCAAGCAGAATGTCAAATGTTGAGAGACCTAGAGATGGCCCCTTGGCTATAGGACACTGGAAAAGAGGAGACTGTTCAAGGAAATAAAAACCAATTGTTTGTTGCTACCAGTACTAGATTAAAAATGACTGTATAAAGTGTGCATTTTGTAGTTCCACATTGCAGTGGTGTAAACACTTTCATCTCACAGCTGGGTGCAAACAACCTGTTACAGCGGTACATTGACTCCATGTAACATAGATTGTGTGAGCTTTAATCTTTTATAAACCACATTCACCTGAAAATTGGGAGAATCTCCCACCTGAGATATCCAGGAGCACTTTAAGTTCAAGTTCATGGAATGGTTCTTCATGTACATTGGAAGAAAACAGGGATCATGTAGCCTGTAAGATGGATGTGTTTGGACCATTCGGTTAAAATCTAAACTGCAGCATTGGCAAAGAGGGGAATATTGAAATAACTCGGGCAGAAGCAGCACATGTGTGTGGTCTCAGTATGCAGCAGATAGGTATGCAGATTAAAAAAGCAAAAATGGAAACCGCATGTCTTAAGGGAGTAACCATTTATGTATGTTGCCATTGAAACAGTTTGGTAAATATTCCTTGGTGTAAACTAATGCATGTAGAGGAAGACACCTAAATTTGGACTTCCAAAGCCACACAAGAGAGAGGAAAACATAAAACAGGCTGAGCAGAAAGTAACATTTCTATCAGATGTTTAAAGTTTGAGCTTTTTATAAAATATTAATCTATTTCTGTGATTTTTTTCCTGAACATGTATTTTGTAAATGATTTTGTTCTTATTTTTCTGTCCTACTTCAAATAAATTTTACTTTTATTTAATTGGTGGTGCAGACTGTTACATTGAGGACAAACAGGGTCACTTCTTTGACAGAAGCACGTGTTGGCTTCAGCAGGAGCGTCGCAGTGAGTCTGGCAGGAGCTGGGGTGAGCTGCTCCCCACCTCTGCTGTCTGCCATTGGACAGCAGCACAGCAGTAAAGCTCACAGGACTTCGGTCCTGCATACAAGGAAGGACACCTGCAGATAAGGGGAAATTATGAGTTTACTTTAGGATAAAGCGTGATTGAAAACCAGTGGTTTGTAATGCTGTACTTGTAGGTGGCTGTTGGGTGAGCTGTGGCCACTGGCTCTTGGCAGGGCAAGCTAGGCACTGGCCAGGGGAAGATGGCATGGGAAATCACTGTAGTTAAGTGTGGATTTTTGTTTGTTGTGTCTCCACTCACAAGGCAGAAAGCTGCCAGGGAATAAGAAACAAATGAAACCTTTCTTTTGACTTTGGAGCCCTCTTCTTTATCATGGATGTTAAGCTTTTTAGATAATTTGGACCAGGTTGATCAAAGAAAGACCCTTTGATAAAAGTCCATGGGAGGTTCAAATTCAGGCTGCACTTCCAGCTTCTCCTCAGAAGTTAGAAGGGTCATTAAAAAAGCTAAAAAGCTCTGTACCATAACTCATCTGTCTTGCAAAGATTTAAGCATCAGATTTACTGTTATGCAGGTTGTGGATCCTTTGACACCTCTGGGAACTGCTTGTTGATACCTTAATTTTACAGACTGAGACAAAGACCACTTTCTTAGAAAGCCACCAACCTTTGTGTAGCCTGGAGAGCCAGCAATCCTGGTGCCTGGGCTATAGAAACAGAGAAATCATGATGGAGAGTGGGGGGAAGCTGGTGAGCTGTAAAGGAGCTGGCTCAGCAGGCCATGAGACCTTTGTTTGCAGATCTCAGTGACAATAACCTTGAATGAGAACACAGAGGTGTGAATCTAATCATCAGCTAGTAGGACTGTCTATCCATCATGTGTTTTACCAAAGACAACATGGTTTTTTCTGGTTTTCAAGAAATCAGATCACTTGCTTGGATTCAGGAAGAGGAAACTGAGCTGAATATTCTGTGACCTTGTCATAACCACAATATAGTCCTTCCTTCCTTTAACTCAAAAAATGCTGTTGATTTAAAAGAAGCCCATGGGCTGTCCTGTAAAACAGTTCTGACTGCTCCCTGCAGTTGCAGGAAGGTTCATGTGTTGCACACAGCACACACAGAAATATGCAGCTCCTTTGATCGTGGTTCAGCAATTTCCAATGACCTTCCTGCCTCCTGTGTACAGGCTGCTCCCCTCTGCCCTCTCGTCCAGTCTGACTCGATTTTACACTGAACATAGTAACTTAGTCCCAGCCAATTCATGATTTCAGAACTAAATATTGGCCCATACATCTCTGTAAAACAGTTAATATATTATTTAGGTTAACTAATGAAATAGATTGTTTGCAATCGAGCTCTTAACCTATCTAAAGATTTCAACAGCAGTCCAAATACAGAAACAATCCCAAAGAAAGGATGTCTGACAGAAATATTTTGATTAAACATAGAGAATAAATTGGGTAGTTGCTGCTAACATTACCTGGTGTCCAATATCTATCTGTCTACTGAACAACATCATCAGATAATCTCTCCTTTAATCCTAAAACATATTTTTGGCTTAAGATAGATGACTTCAGCAAAAGCTACATTCAAAATGTAAAATAGCAATCTATCATGAAAGCTGTCTATGTGATACTGCAATAAGGCTCTTCTCATCCCCATCATTTTTCCTCTTTGTTATTACCACTCTTTTTCCTGCAGATAAAAGTTTCTTTTCTTTGAGAATGCTGAAATTTAGTCTACATAAATACATTTCTCATTTTCAAAATGGAATTCTTCTTGGGTTTGGGCGGTTTTTTTGTTGTTTGTTTGTTTTTCTAGAATACAGGAGATAGCTCTGCATAAGCACCTGTAAGTTAAAGGTGCACAGTGGGTGCTGTTGGTTGCTGTCCATCCTTTCTCTCTCCAAAACAGGAACTGGTGATCTCTCCCTGCAGCTGGGGCAGGGCTTTATCACTGTGCAATGCCCTTCCCAAAGGGGATCACTTTGGCTACCTTTTGCATGTGCCTGTGCGCAGAAAAAAATTTTTTGCTCTAACCTGGTGTGAGCACTGTACGTGATAAGGCCTGTAACCAGTTCCCTTCTGAAAATGTTCTTGCATTCATGCAAAACTGGCTGTTTAAGCAGTGGGTGTTGGGTGTTACCCAACTTGAAGGAAGCATTCATCTATATACAGGGATGTGAAAATGAGTCATTCCTGTCCTTCTCCCTTCTAGCAGAGATTTTAGTAAATTCAGAGTTACTGTTGAGCCCTCGTGTGCCCTGTGGAGCAGCAGAGCTCCTGCATCTGAAGGCTGAGCACTACCAAGCCACGAGAGCAAAAGGCAGCTGAAGCAATCGGAGCACTGTGAAGAGAACAAGGTAAGGGCTGTGGGTTAAAGTCCAGGCTGAAACCCCAGCCTCTGTCACAGGTATTGTGCTCCTGGAACTAGTGTACCTTTAGGTAACATCATTGTGCTCTTTGTCAGACTGCAGAGCCTGTCAGTACTTTCTGGGCTGTCTCAAAACCAGCCCTCACTGCAAACTGCTGCAATGCTTCTGCTGAAGTTTTATCCTCTCCTTACTTAGAACAGAAAATTTCACTTCTGCTATTTGAGCAGGGGCTTGAGTGCCGTATGAAACCTGGGAACCTTTCTTTGAAAACATACAGATACATGATCTTTTCCTCTAAATATATACTTTCATCTCCTGAACTCTGCCTGCAGGACTGCTGCTGTGCTTTCGTCCAAGTGCCAGTCAGCTGTGGGGCTGGGGTGTTTGCTCCAGCTTATTGCTAATTGAAAACCAATACCCTGCTGTGTGCTATAAGAGAATTACCCTCTGTGCCAGACCCTTCACCCCTCCCTCTCTTATACGTATGGCCACTTGTGAGCAAGGGGAGGAATTGTAAATATACGTATTTTAACTGGGAACGTGTCTAATCTAAGTCCAAGCCCAAGCGTGCATCAGAAAATGAGAAGCGGTGTGTGTGTGTTTGTTTTTAGCAAGCAGGTGGAAGCGGAGTGATGCCCGCCGGGGCCGGCCGCTCTCCCCGTGCTGCCGCTGCTGTTCCTGCGGCCGCGCGGGGTCGCCGTGGCCGTGCGGTGCCTCCGCCCGGTGCCTCTGCCCGCCCCACGGCAGCGGCTCCGGGCCCTGGCGGTGCCTGTGCCCGCCCCACTGCGGCGGCTCCGGGCCCTGGCCCTGCCTCCTGCCCGCCCCACGGCAGCGGCTCCGGGCCCTGGCGGTGCCTCCCTCCTGCCCGCCCCACGGCAGCGGCTCCGGGCCCTGGCGGTGCCTGTGCCCGCCCCACTGCGGCGGCTCCGGGCCCTGGCGGTGCCTGTGCCCGCCCCACTGCGGCGGCTCCGGGCCCTGGCCGTGCCTCTGCCCGCCCCACGGCAGCGGCTCCGGGCCCGGCCGCGG
This sequence comes from Prinia subflava, assembly GCF_021018805.1. Lineage (NCBI taxonomy): Eukaryota > Metazoa > Chordata > Aves > Passeriformes > Cisticolidae > Prinia > Prinia subflava. The sequence continues at coordinate 17,955,080 of NC_086252.1, forward strand.
GGTGAGCGGCGGCGTTCCACGGCCTGCATGAGCCGCGGCTCCCGGCCCTGCTCCTCATGCCCACTGCTGAGCCAGCCGCTCTGACGGAAGGTGGCCCTGCCCATGGCGGGGAGAGTGGATTAAAGATGATCTGTAGGGTCCCTTCCAACCCAACCGTTCTGTGAGGCATTTCAGCATTTCAGGAATACTACGCGCAGTTTCACCACAGCCCTTTCACTCCAGATGCATCCGGGCTGACTCTTCCTGCAGTTACGCAGTTCTTAGGCAAGTCAAATTCCAGTATTGGCATTCAAATGATGCAACAGAATAACTCACCTGACTACTCCTTTTCAGTTCAACAGAAAGCAGCACGCTATTAGACCTAAATAAATCGAGTCTTTAGCTGATAAAGTTTAACTGCAGCTGGAGGAGGAGCTAAGAATTAAAACAAAATACCTTATTTAATGGAAAATGCCAGGTGGAAGTAGCAGAGAGCTGTAAGAAAGTTCCTCTGTCAATATTGCAGTCCTAAAATCAGTACTTGCTCAAATAGTTAGGAAAGAAAGTTCTTCGTATGGTTGTTGGCCATTAATTTAAATGTAGTGACAAACTGCTGAACATCATGAGGAAAAGGTACAGTAGCTTCCTGCTGGAGACTTCAGGAAGAAGAGGGTTTGTTAATCCAGTGCTGTGACACAGTAGCAAGAAGGATTTAGTGGGGCAGTAGTGGTGAAATGAATATGAAATAAATAAACAAAGCTACCACAAAAGGCAATACACTACAATCTATACATTCGATGGACAACATTTAAATTTATGTATTTATGTAAGCAATAAATAGTGGGTTGCAAAATGGTGGGATATGGTGTGACTACACATGGAAACTTAGTATGTGGAGAGATTTTATGGGGACATGGGTTACATTCTGAAAATATTTCCGAAGCTTTTAATTTGTGATACCAAAATTGCTTTTGTGGGTTGTTTGGGTTGGTTTTCTGGGGTTTTTTAAGGGGGGTGGTATATTTGGTGGGATTTCTTTACTAATCAGTTTCTTGCTGAATAAGCAACAGCTGCAGCAGGTCACAGCAGAAGTATCTTATTTAAGCACTGCAGCTTGTTTAAGATGGTTTTTGTGAGCAAAGCATCATCTCCTAACTTGTGTGTAGCACTGATAGCTCTCCTGGTTTTGTTCGGTTGTTTTGGTTGGGGCTTTGGGTTTTTGGGTTTCTTGAGGATTCAGGCCAAATTTGAGTAGTCTTGCAGTGACTGAGCACTCAGAGTGCTGCCAACATGTAAGTAATAAGCTGCCTGTGCCAAAATGAGTGAATAAGTTTTCTTAGGTCGAGGAAGAACTGTAACTCATATGCCCTGTTCTTAATAGTTTTACCATATACTGTTAGTCTGTTAGTATGTGAAAATACTATAAATATTATTAAAGTACTTAATATTTAAGTGTCTACATACAGTAGATACAGCTGTAACCACAATATGAGGCAAACGGACAAAACTTAATAATGATTTTCCAGATAAAGCATTTGTAATCTAATTTGTAAGTTAAAATAGTGATTTTTAATTTTTTTTTTAACTTCTGCATATTTTTCCCCAGTTGGATTGGTTAACTATGTAACTAATTTTTGAGAACTTGCATTTGAGTTTAGCACTCTTACCTTGTTGCTGAGCCAAGTAAAATGTTGATGCCCAAGCACTAAGGATGGATGTTTAGGAGGTCTCTTCAACATTGTTTTGTCTCCTCTGAAAGCAAATTCAGAAAAAACTTCTGGTATTGAAATCACATGGGATTATTCTGAACTTCAATTAATTCTGTGTAATTTAATTTGAACTTTTCTTTATTTTTTGCTTTAGAGAGGTGAATTTCACCATGGACAATGTTTACTGGGCCTAATTTCTAGAGCAGTCTATTTCAACACACCTGAACATACATAATTATTGCTGAAGTCTTAGTTTGACTTTCTGCAATCTGTGTGTACTAGCTTCATGTATTTTCTTTTGGCAGATACGGTATTTTGAAGACTATAATTGCACCTTCAGTTCTGTGGAATTGTCTCAGCCACAGAACAAAGTGGAAGTGAATGAGTGCAGTAAACACGGTTTCAAAACCAGATTGAACGTACACACTGTTTTACAAAAGATGCCGTATGAAAAATACCAATTAAGTTCCCGTAACCAACGCAGATAATGAGGTGGACTACTGCGAAATGATAGATGAGCTGATAAATTGCTTTCTTAAGAAGGAAGATCTTTTACAAAGTGTTCCAATGTAACTGAGGTGAATGTAAACATCCAGTGCATCCCTCATCATTTCTGTGTTAACAAGCTTCAAGCTTATGGGTAACAATATCTGGCATTCTCCTGATCTCTGTGTTGTATTGCTTTCAGGACGCTCAGAATTTCTCTCAGGTGTTGGATTTTTTTATGGTATTTAAGCCTCAAAAGTTTTAGAAATTCATTCATGGGACAAATGCTTTTAATTTGACACCACACTCCAGAGACACAATCCAGGAGCCTTTTTCCTGTTTCCAGAGTAATTTTCCCCACGTTTCCCTTGTTGCATAGCTGCCTCATCAAACATCTGTGTATTGTCCACTATAGTTTATTTGGCAGTAACCATGTGAGTCAGTGTAAGTGACCAGACACCTCTAGGTGTAGATAAGCACTTCATGTTCTTCCTGAATGCCCTACGCACAAATGCAAGAGAGCAGACATCACAAACCAACAAACTTTCTGAACCCTAAGCTGCAGTTTTAGATAACCTAAGTTAGACATGCATTTTTGGATGGAGTCAAAATTAGACATGCATTTTTGGATCGAGTCAAAATTTAATAGTGGTCGAGCACGAGTCCCTGCCTTATGCATTATATAATCCATTTACTTGTTAAGTAAGGAGCAATATGAAAAGAGTATTATTTCCAGGACTGGAGTTAAAAAGCCAACATTGTCTCTAGGTATAAATCCAATGTTCATATAAAGTTTGGCTCATTGTCAATAACCAAGGAGCACTGAGGAAGTATTTTTCCTGTGATTGATATGGAGATTACCTAAGAAGTGCTAATGTCTCTACCCATGGTTGCAATTACTGTGTTGGTAAGATACTTGGGTTTTTCCATGCTGTTGAAAACTAGGAGTGCAGCAGTCTGGAAATTGCACTGAGATTATACCTGTAAATTTCCAGATACATTTCATCCTAGTGCATTTGCTGACATTCTTCCTGTCATCTCTTATTCCTTATTCTTTTTTTGGTCTATTCTTGGAAAAGGTATGCTTTCCTAATACCCTACTGAGAGGTTATTTAGAGAAATTTTGCACATTTTTAATTAATAATGCTGCTTTGAAGCTCACCTGACACTTCCTACTGTAAGGTAGTGTTTTCTTTCAGGTATCACCACACCTTAACAATTTGACTACAACTTCCATGCTAGTTCTCTAGAAAAAAAAAAAATCCAGTTTTAGTATTTTCAGAAATAAACTGGAGAAATGTACTTGCTTACAGTAAATTCTTGAGTGCTTTCTTCAGGATACTGCAGCATTTCAGGTTTTGCAACAAGTGCTTGAGTTTACAGGTCAAGTAACCTTCACACCAAGTATAAAGATACATTTGTGACTTCCCAGAAAACCTTTCCGAACTGGCTCAGTTGTACACCTTTGTTAAATGTTTTATGTGGTCAGTGTCAGTTCTTAAAAGTGTCATTGTCTGAAACCTGCTCTCAGTGAGTGAACCTCTGGCAGTTCCTGTGTGGGCCCAGCCTGCGTACGTGTGATTGTTGCAGGTAGATGAGTGTGAGGAAAGTACAGGATGACTCATGTAATGGTTGCTCCAGCTGCTTTTCGTTGGTGAAGCTGCTGCCCAAATCAAAAAGCAGAAATTGTCTCCCATATAATCTGTTGACTACTTTGGTGGCACATAAGCGGCTGGGAACATCCAATTTGAGTGAAAAACAGAACAAAAATCAAGGGAGAGAGTAGTTCATGGTTATACAATGTTATGTCGTGGTAAGGGAATGCCCAAGAGGATTGAATTAAAATTTTGGCACAACTTTCAGTTTTGTGTTTGTTTAGCAGCTGTAGGAAAGCTTGGCTTTGCAATGGCAATAACTGTGTTTTCTGTGATCTACAATTCGACTGTCAAAGCTGAGTTGCCAGTGGTAGAGGGTAGCTGTGACCAAGAGCTGATGGACTCTATAAACCTGTCCTCCCAGGAGACTGTATACAAAAGCCTTGCCTTTCCCCTTCACACTGTTATAGCTGTGGGCATTGTTATGTTTGGGGGTTTAATTAATGCATGTGGGCCTTTTTGATACTTCTGTGGGCTGGGTGAAACTCCTTAAGAATTGTTGTCCATGGCTGTCACCCTTAGTTTACAGAGCTCTTAGGAGGAAAAAGAAATTAAACCCTGCTATAAAGGCAGGATATTGGAACACAAAGGTGCTCCATGGAACAAAGGGGAAGTTCAAGGCCAGAGAACATGTGGCTCAAAGAAAGTGCCTATGGAGCTTTGATTAAATGTTGAGGGAGCAGAGAGGAGGTGTGAAACAGTGAGAAAACACTGTCATTTGCTGTTCAGGCAAGCAGGGCTTTGTATGGTCTTTGGAAATGGTCAGGAGTATCCTGTATATCGAATGCTGCATTACAAAGATTTCTTGACTCCAACCTTAAGTTATCATTGCTAATTATCCCAACTGAAAATGCCAGAAGACTGTGTTCCTAATATTTCCCAGCCAAGTGGAGAACTGGTACTGCAATCCAGTGCTTGAGTTACTCACACTGCTGTTCTGGTGGTACTGTCTAGTTATTAATAATTTCATGTTTCTTAATAGGGCAAGGGGTCAGACCCTAGTGTTCTTCTCTGTTCATCTCAGAAGAGGCTGCATGTCAATGAGAGATAGCTGCTAGGCTGCTTATAATATGTTAAAAAGATTAAAATCTGCAAAAGGAAATATACTATATCAAGTCCTATTTATATACTTTTGCTTCATTTCTTTAGACAGTGGCTATAATAATTTAATTATACTTTTTTCACATGCCTTTGATACTACATTTTCATACTTTTGAGTATTTTACTTTTTCAGGGTTTCGAGGTTCTTTACTATTTCCTTTATTGAGTGTTACACTTTTAATTTGTTTGTGTTCCCCAAAAAAAGACACTAGACTCAGGTCAAGTGTGTTTATCTGATTTAGCACACTGTATGCTAGAGCTGAGATGGAAACACAGCCCTGTGCTGTTACTGCTGATCCCTGGGAAATCAGGCTGGTGGTAGTCAATGAGCAGCCTAGCCAGCCAAATGTGTATGCTCTTTTAAAACACCTGGAGGATTCTTGTATTTTAAATACTTCATTAAATGCTAAATCACTAGTGATCTTTTCAAAGGGAAAAATGCATTCAAGAGCAGGGAAAGCATACATTTATTACCAAGAGCTCTTAGTATGGTCTGGTATACCTCCCTTGCTATTCCCCGGAGCATGTCCCTCTAAGATGTCATTTCTGTGGGAAAGAATGAACGACAGAAAGCCAAAAAGTCTGAAAGGCCTTAGTATACTGTATTTCAAAACCAAATCAGTGTGAAAGTGGTCTTTGTCAGGTGCCAAACAGAAAAACTTCAACAGTGAAAAAATTAGCACAATAGTCTTCTTTATTAGTGTTTGCATCAAAACAAAGTCTCACCCTAACGTTACAGTGGGTGAGTGTTACTCAACAGGCTGCACCACCTTCCAGCAGTAAACATACATAATAAACCTTGGCACAGCTTTGGAACCATCCCTTGCTGATCTTGTGCTTGGGCTATGCTGGCCCAGAGTTGGGACAGGAATGAGAGGCAGTGAGGAGTCAAGCACTGACACTGCTGCTTCATGTCAGTTGAGGGTCTATTAAATGTATGCTCTTCTAGCACAGAAACATAAAGTTTAAGCATCAGTATCTTTAAATTAAATTTAAAGCAGACATATGATATCAGCAATGTAATACCTTCTAAAAGTTTCTAACAACTATGTTTATCCCCACAAGTTTCTGTCTCTGTCTGCATTCTTTACAGGATTTTCTTAACTTGACTTCCAGTTAATTCCCTTAAGTGTTATTTCTGTTATATTGGCTGTTCTTACTATATAGTATCAGTTTTGTTTCTGGTAAGCATTTCAACAGTAGACCTTGTGAACAGAACTGACTATGGAAAAAATTAATATCTGAAACAATGCTTGTCAATCACATACATCCTTTTTGGTTGAGATAATTCTCTGTTCTGCTCTGTTTTGGTCTTTTTGGAGTGTTACCTGAAAGGGAAAGAGGTGGGTGGTGGGGGGTTTTTGAGGTGGGTTTTTGTTTGTGTGTTGTTTTTTGTTTGCGTTTTTTTTCCCCTGGAAGTTCCTTGTATTTTATTATTATTATTATTATTATTTTTAATTTTTTTTTTAGGTATTTTGCTAGATTTTAGAGTGGGAAGTTACTGAGCACACGGACTGGTCGACGTTCCGCCGGTCGGGAAAGCTGCCTTACTCTCACTGGGACACCTTTTGGCACGTGTTGGCACACTTGCCAAGTACGGCAGGCTGGTTTGAGTCTGCTCAGGAGGGGAGAGTAAGGTACACTGAATTCACGCTTGCTCTCTCCGCAGCAGCAGTGTCTGTCTTGGTTCTAAGGGGACGGGCAGCTGGAACTGCTGTGCTCTCAATCGCATTGCAAAGGGAGAGCCTTGAGAAAGCTGTGTCCTCATCTTCTGCACGAGAATCTTTGGTCGTTACCAGTTTTTAGTTTTTACTGGGGGAATTACTGACTGGCCCAATCTGTGGAACAGATGGCACGTGGAAAACACGGGCGTTTGTTTCTAAGCGCTCTGACAGCTAGGAAGTTGGAATGAGCGCAGGCGGTTCAGGGACGGGCTGCTGCCGGCAGCCAGCGCCGCTATCGGCCCCGCCGAGCTGCAGGTGACGCTGCTCGGGCCGATAACGGGGCCTGACCGCGGCCAGCCCTGCCGAGCTGCGGGGGCTCTGCCCGGCCTCCCGCCCCGCGGGGCGCAGCGCCGGCTGCGGGCAGGAGGCGGCAGTACCAGGGGCGGCCCGGGAGCGGTTCCGCTCTGCTGCTCCAGGGGAGGCGGCTCCCGAGCGCGGGGGAAACCCCCGGGGCCGCGTTGGCGGCGGAGCCCCGCAGTGCCCGGGCCGCCCTCGGCGCGGCGGCAGCACAGCCGCCATCTTGCGGCTGCTCCCCGCCCCGCCCGCAGCCCCGGCCTGCCCGGGGCCTGCCCGGGGCCCGCCCGCCGCCGGGTCCGCCCGGGCCCGCGCCCGGGCGCGGGGCCGGCGCTGGCGGGGCGGGCCGGGGCGGGCCAGACCTCCCTCCCTGGCCTTGGTACCGGCGGCTGCGGCCTTGGAGGGGCTCTCAGTTTGGCAGAGCACAAACCCCGCACCCCTGTGCGGAGGCGCCTAGCGAAAGCTAAGTAGGTAAGCTGCCCGCTCCTTTCCCCGGCATGTGCATGAGGCAGCTGTCACACGGGGCAGTGCTGCTGGTTTTTTATCTTTGACTGAAATGCTGTGTGCTCGCAGCTGGGGTGACCATGGGAAGGAGAGCATTGATGAGCCGGGACGGGGCAGGCGAGAGGCTTGGTTTTGTTGGAGCTTTCTAGCTGCGGGTCAAAGGATTTCACATCCCAAATTGGCAAGTGGTGCACGTGAGGTGCTTTTTAAAGGGTGCTGACAAGAAAGCGTTGTCTGCCTTTTGAAAATTGTTTTGCTGTTTGCTTCAGAAGTCTGTATCTGTTTGTTGACAAACCCAAAGATCAGCCTAAGTGAAAATTAAGGGGAGGTATGTTTTTCATTCATTTCCCGAGTTGACATTCGGTGCCTCTGGCAACTGTTGCTTGGTCTGGTCTTGTCTGAGCTGCTGCAGTGCCCAAGTTTAGTGGAGCTCACAGCGCTGCTACGGGAGCCGTGCCGGTGCTGTGTGAGCCGTGCCGGTGCTGTGTGAGCCGTGCCGGTGCTGTGTGAGCCGTGCCGGTGCCGGTGCCATGCCGGTGCCGGTGCTGTGTGAGCCGTGCCGGTGCCGTGTGAGCCGGGCCGGGCCGGTGCCGGTGCCGTGCTCGGGGCAGGCCTCGGCTGCTCCACAGCCAGGGCCTGGCTCGGAATGGCATCGCGGGAGAAGGATGGCAAAGGAAATGTCATCTTGAAAAACAACTGCTCAGAGACACAAAAGGTGTGTGATGTTTCTTGTGGCATTGTCAAGGTTTCCAGATATAGGTGGCCCATTTCTTGTGCTAATTTCTGTTCCAATATTGTTCCCTCTCTGTTTTCTTAGCCCAATAAAGAGAAAAGTAAAAATTGCGGTTAACTTGCAAGAATAGGAACTGCAATAATCACTTCTTCCCACTTGCTTTTATCATTGTATCTCTCTAAAGTTGCTTCCTCTTTGACTTATTTCACAAATTTTTACACGAAAACGCATATAGTACATGCTTATCTTAGCTGAGAATGGGGTGGTAGAGCTGCCACGAGTGGTAACTCTTCCTACCCCAATTCCATTTTAATGTTCCAGAGTAAAATCGTGTGTCATCCTTACATTAAAGTGGGAGAGATTCTACATTGCAATTAAGTAGGTCATGTTGTGGGATATAATTTGTGACCAATGTGCACGGTCTTGCCAGTGTCACCATATTATCCTGAGAGTGATTATCAGTTGAAAGCTTAAGAGTGAGAGACGAGAGGGGAGATACACATTATTTCTTTTATTCACTCATGCTGTCTTTGACTTTCATTAGAAAAAGAAAATGAAAGAGATTTTTGCCTTTCTTTGGTGGAGGAGACAATTTCTCTATTTCTGTATTTGGAGAGGAACCTGATTTAACTCACAGCTGCTGGAGAATTGAGTTTCTGGTCCAGTGAATTTTAAGACTTTACAAATATTGACAACCTACAAGAGAAATGTTTCATGGGAAGTTTAAACTGCACTTGTTACTTGCTCTGTGTCTATTGTTGTTCATCACACAAGGCTTCATCTCGTGCTAACAGTTTGGCTGCAAACAGCTAAGCTTTGTACAGTTGACAGCAGATAAGGGAGCATGATTCCTAAAAGCTGTGTCTGTATTGGCCTGCAGTTCCCAAAAATGCACTCAGCTGTGGCTGAGTTCTCAAGGATTCAAATCTCAAACCTCAGTCCCTGAAGGGATAACTACAAATGGTATGTTCTTTGGAGTCAAAGCTAAGTGCTTTCCTTTGCAACTGTATTACATTTCCTTACTTTAGTGTACTTTGTCTGGTTAGTTTGCTACATCTACTATAAGAACAAACTAATTTCTGTGTAGAATATATGAGGTTTGGGGTTTGCCTGAGATCATTATCTTTGATTTCATTAAGAACTGTGAACTGAAAATCATTTCACTCCTGTGGGACGCTACTTTGGGATAAGCCTGAGGTGTAACAAGGCTGTATATTAAATCTGTGATTAGTCATTACATAATCTCACAACAGTTATATAAATGTCTGTATCCTATAGAGCAAAAGGTGCTGAGATGTGTTCATTGTGTTAAGCGGAATGCAAAAGCTTGCATTTTTAGAAAACACTGCTTGGCAATGGACACTCGGTGTTAAATATGAAGGGTCTGGGATGCACATGTCTCTTCAGCTGAAGAGATAATTTACTCTCAAATCTCTTTGAGGAGTGCCAGTAGCAGCTTTTACTGTGATGGAGTTCTTCTCTTTGAAACTCTTGTGGTTTACCAAAAATTTGTACTGTATGACTTGACAGGGTCCCTTGTAGAGAAGTTGAAGGTAGGCTGAAGGAAGGTTGCAGGAATCTATCAATCAATCAATCTATCTGTCTATCTATCTATCTGTCTATCTATCTATTTATCTGTCTTTTACAAAAGATGGTTTGGGATGTGTGGGTGTGTATCCACGTCAGTTTTGATCTAGTGAGGAGGATATAGGATTTAGTATGTGCTGTTGACTGATACAACACAGGAATCAGTTGGAATTGTTTGTCCTGAATTGTGAAATGGGGACAAGGGTGCTTCTGTATTTCGTGGCACTTTTGTGAGAAGAAATAATGATTTTAATACAGAAGGAAGAGAGCCTTGTCATTAGCCTTGAAGAGGAAGGCACAGGATAAGGAATGCTAGAATTTAGGGATAGATATGGCTGGAACACCTTTCCACTACAGATCAAATGTTGCATTTGATTTAAAAAGTTCCAGCTGTATCTTATTCCTGAAACAAAATGCCTTGAGAGAGCAGTGAGTAGGTTGAACATGTTGCACTGCTGGGAGCCTTACCTCTAAGCAGTGCTGTAAGCTTGGAGAACTTGACATGGAGTTGTGCTGAAAGCCTGCTTTTTACCTCGCAGCTAGTGTAGAATGTGGCTGATTTCTTTCAAGAATTCAGTGTTGGAAATCTGTCTCTGATCCTCTTTAGGACATTCTGCAAATTTCAACAACATCCTTAAGTTTTTTAATAGAAAAAATGGTTTGTTGTTTGCTTCGCTTAGTGCAAGTTTTCCCACTGTTCTATAGCAAATAATACTTCGAGCTCCTGGTCCAAATACATCTAAGCTAATGTAGCATCTATAATATAAGAAAAGTACAGCCTTTAAAATAAGTCCTGCTTGGAGTAAGACTCATTTTCCTTGGGAGAAGGGATAGCCAAGGCTACTGGACAGATTTGGATGATGCAGCATCTTAGTACAGATGATTAAAACAGCATCATAGAAGTGCTTACCAAGAGCCTCAGGCATACATAAAAGTAATGAGTCAAAGAGTTGATGCTGGTGAATATGTATATGCTGGATGCCAGGGTGTGAAACAGATCTTACAAGACCTCACCTTTGCACTCACTTGATTTACTTGCTTATTTACCTAGCTGCTGTGTTGTGTGTTCCTTGTGGATAGGATACAAAGAGGCTGGGAAGACTCTTAAACCAGTTGTTAATTTGCACAGATTGTGCCGTACAAAGCACTGTTTAGGACTTTGCAATCTTCACCACTTATAGCTTAGGGAAATCACCTAAGTTCACCTTTGCCTTAGTTTCTGTTCCTACAAAGTGGGGTAAGTCGTCCTGACTTCCTAAACAGAGTACTTCAGGATTTAGTCATGTCAGAATTTTATGTGCAGTTGGCTGGTGGACTGCACAGGTTTCAGAGCTATATTACCAAAGCTGTATCTTTCTGACCGGACCTTGCTATTGACCAATGAATATTTGTGTTTGATGTCCACTCTCTTCATCTGATTTGCAGATTTTACATGTCTGCTTGCTTATAGAACCTGGGGTGTTGTAATCAGCCCTTTCAAAGGGAGTCGCTGCTAACAAGTGAGGAAAGGGGGTCAGCAGGTATTTCTGCTGTACATAAATACTTCATGCATACTTAAATTTCACTGCTACAGACCTAAAGAATTGTATGTAGAAATACGGGTCGGCTCTAGTGCAACGAATTAGATCACTGGCTGCTGTGTCATATGTGGATTCTTTGCTAATTGAAAAGTGTATCATTAACACATGATATTGAAATGTTGGGAGAGGTCAAAATTGCACAAAGCAAGGTACAAACTTCAAGGGTGATATGATGATTTAAACTCTAAATCTTTCTGGAAGGTAGAGAGGACTTTGCCAAATGTTTTTGTACCAGAGTGGAGAAGCTTTGATTCTTCATCAAATTTATCTTCCTTTTCTGGTGCTCAGTTCTTCTAAGGGCTATTCCTATTGTCTAGTCTGTAATAATTTAAGAGGGCAGAGGCTTGTACTTAAAGGAATAAAGTTAACAAACATACTTTTGTTCCTTTTACAGATGAGATCATTTCACACTCTTCTTTTGGAAGAGGTGATCAGAGGAAATGGATAGCTATTCAGACTTCACTGCAAAGAACCTCTCATCTTCAGCTAATATGTCTCTTTCCTTGCCTGGACAAGCTGGACTCAATACCACCGGTGGTCCTCCTTCTATGTCCATAAGCAGGCTTTTCCCAGCCCTGTTGGAATGCTTTGGAATAATTCTTTGCGGCTACATAGCTGGAAGAGCCAACATTATCACATCAACTCAGGCCAAAGGATTGGGAAATTTTGTGTCCCGTTTTGCACTCCCGGCTTTACTGTTCAAAAACATGGTGGTACTAAATTTTTCTAATGTGAATTGGTCCTTCCTGTACAGTGTTTTAGTTGCCAAAGCTGCTGTGTTTTTTTTAGTCTGTGTTTTAACATTGTTAGTAGCCAGTCCTGAGAATCGATTTAGCAAAGCAGGTTTGTTCCCTATTTTTGCTACACAAAGCAATGACTTTGCACTGGGATATCCAATAGGTAAGTATGTTTTCTTCTTTAAATTTAATTGTCACTGTTCTAGACATGTTTGCTTTTATTTTTCCATGATTTGAAACTAACTTCTGAATTGAAGTTCCATGCAACTGAAATAACTTCTGAAGTGCCTCTCAAATTCTCTCTGATACTGTACTTTGATACTACTCATCATCTAGGAAAGGTTAAAACTGAAAAAAGAGAACAAGTTGGTTCTAGCAAAACAAAAAGCAAGATGTTTGATTATAGAAATGAAAATGCAATTACAAAGGAAAGGTCAAATATGCAATTCCAGACTATATATAACAAGTAAGAGTTTCTCCTTATTCCAGGCCAGCATGCTCAGCTGAATCCTCAGTCTTTCTTATTCTCTTTAAATTTACTTGATATGTATAAACATATCATTAGACATTATCATATGTATAAACATTGCATTAGACAAATGCAATTGCATACATTTTTTTTGAAAATACCATGTTTCTCTCAGTTGTATCTCCTGGGATTTAGTCCTCTTGAAAGAAATCAGAAATATGCCACAAATGGGGCTGTGAGGTTTATATCTTTATTTGTTCATATGCATTTTAGATGCCAATTAGAGTTTCTCTTTTTTTAATATATGTATTTTTGGGGTCTCTGAATGTATTTTCATTGTATCCTGGTTAAAACATTCTTTCTACTTTTACTTTTTTGTAAGACTGCATATTTCTTCAGGTACTTCATGATTTGTAAGATATGATTTATATTTTTTCTATGTATGATCTTGCCAAAATATGCACCTTTTAGAGCTTTACTGGAGTAGTTACTGCAACAGAAATATTGTAGGCTCCTGAGGTTTATTTCCTCTTGTCCTTTCCCTTCTCCCATCACCAAACTTTCACTGGTGTTTGGTTCATGATGTCACCTGTGCAAACTTTTTGCTATTTGTGAAATACTACACAAGCTTCTCTGAAGTGTTTGCAGGAGTGGCCAACAAAGAATGCCTTGCTGGTTTTTATGTAACAGAGGTAGTCTTTTGAACAAAGCCTGATCTTTTAATGAGAAAATATTTTTAAATGTTGTAGCAATGGAAATTTGTACAGGAAAAAAAAATATTGACAAATTGTGCTCTTAACCTATGCTATTTAAAAAGGCAGTTTGAACTCTTGATCCTTTCTGAGTCTTCATCCCATGTAATTTCTTTAATACATTACTTTTATTATTTCTTTGCTGTGCTATTTTTTTGCTGTTTGAAAAGGTTTGCACATAAGGAAATCGAAATGCAGGTCAAATTTTTGAAACTTATCACTGTTTTTCTATTATCATGATTATGACCATTCTAGATTACAAAGTGATGTTGGGGTGAGAAAGAACCAACTGGCAGAGAGGTTTGTTTGCACACCCCTGACGTGGACAGAATTGCTATGATAGAAAGCTTAGGGTGTTTTTTTTTATTACTGGTTAATAATGATACAACTCTGACAAACAGAGTCTCTAGAGCTTTATGTTAAAGCACAGGGTAGCAGAGGTGTGTGTGGGTGACAGTCACTGTGACTTTAATCATATTCGTTGTATTAAGCATGGCCAGCTAGTGTGGGATTTACATGTACTTTTGAGCAGCTGGCACGTGGAGAATTGATTTTTTTAAAAATTAAAATATCTTTCATTTCAGTGTTTTGTTATGATCAGCAAGCAGGCACTGTGATTTAAATAAAAAGAAAACTTTTCATCAGTGATAGAAGTTGTGGATTATTTTTGCTGTCTTAACAATTGAGTGATTTTTTTCACCCACTCAGTGATCTAATTCCGCTTTTTGTACCCAGTAAAATGCATTCTGATGTCATACATGATTTAAAGTACTTATAGACCTTAATTTATTGTCTTAAGTATGCAACTTGACTTTGCCACAGAGTAAAGATTTATTAAATTTTTCACTCAGACATTACTTACTTGTGACTTGTGTGGAGTTGTGTTTGAGTGACATGGGCATTCTGCATAAAACAACATAAAACATGAGTCTCAGGTTTGAGGTTTTAGGAGAAAAAATATTTACATAAAAAGCGTCCAGCATATTTAAAGTGGTTTTGATTACCAGGATGTATTTAGTGGTTAAAACAGGCTTGTTAAATGCAGTAACTAACCCCAAACTTGGTACTTCTGTTCAGCAGTCCGTTTAGGATTGTAGTACAGGTAGTTCTTGTACATGTACTTTAATAGTGGCCTGTAAAAGTAAAAACACCTTTAGTGCCTTTTTTAATATATGTAAGAAATCAGCTAGTTGAGAATGTCAGTTTATTTGGTCTAAAGAGCAGACTGTTCAAAGTGGGCACTGATTTAGGACTTGGAAGTTCCTGTCATTCCAGAGGCTTAAATAATATAAAGGTAAAACTCTCTTGGATTTTGAAAAATGTAGTCACAAGGAAAACCTTTTTCAGAAAAGGTTAATAATGTTATTAATCATTATGAATTGTATGCATAATATTTCTCTAATACACAGAAGTTATAATAAATATGATACAAATAACTATATATTCATAAATTACATCTGACATACTATTAATACCTATAGCATATTATTGATAATTACTAGTAGCAAGAAAATTATTAAATATAACAATTATAAATCAGGTAAAAGAGCACATTCTACTTTTAAAGCATCGGGGGAGTAGGGATGTGGTTATTCACATTAGAATTGAATCTTGTATATGTTTCCAAAATATTTTCATTATTTTTTAAGTGCCTTTAGTACAAACTTGAAATAAGAAGCAATTCTACTTCGACTCAGATATAGTATTAATGAAAACAACAGCTCATGATTTAGAGTTCCTTGAAGGACCATAACTACAGCAATAACTCTTGTCCTAAGTCCCAGAGAATGAACCAATAATTATGTGATAAACATTTTCTTTTCCAGTTGTTGCTTTGTTGTGTTGTATTGAATCAATGTAGAAAGTTCGCACTTTGCTGTGTTGTATTGAGTCAATGGGAAAGATCCACTTAGCTGTGGAAAAATGGTTAAATTCCAGAGAAGTGAGACACCCTTAAGATGGGAGGCAACTTGTATCCTGCAAAGGTGCATTTAATTCTCCACAACTGTCATGTTTCTGGGGAGGAAAAGCAAGTCAGAAGTAAAGCCAAAATTCTTCCAGCATTTGGGATGACTCGAAGAAAACATAGAATTGTTATATTTTTCTTTTTCTGTAAATGTTGACTAATTGTGCAGATGATTAAATAGTATTGGATAGTTAATCTTTGGTCTTTAATGTGTCCATTAGATAACTGTGGCCTAATACGGTTGGACATACTTCTCTTCCTGCATTATCTTATATTGATTGTTAATTAAATGGATTCCTTCAGTCCCTTCTGGAGGACACTTAAATAATTTTCTTTAGTTTTCAGAGGGCAAAATTTTATTTTAGTATTTCAATGTATTTTTCTGCTGATATGTTATCACTCTAACTCTTCATTTCCTGTCTTCTAGTTGAAGCTTTATATCAAACCACTTACCCAGAGTATCTCCAGTACATTTACCTAGTGGCTCCAATATCTCTTATGATGCTAAACCCCTTGGGGTTTATCTTCTGTGAAATCCAGAAGTGGAGGAATAATCGCACTGTGTCACAGAGCAAAATCAAAATAGTGGGCCTAGCACTCCTTCGAGTTTTGCAGAACCCAATTGTGTTCATGGTCTTCATAGGAATTGCCTCAAACTTTATTCTTGGCCAGAAAATTCCTGAATACCTTGAAAACTTCCTTGATGGACTGGGCAGTTCATTTTCTGGCTCTGCACTTTTTTATCTTGGACTGACTATGGTGGGACAAACAAAAAAACTGACAAAGGGTATGTTTGTTGCACTGATCCTTCTCATCACAGCTAAACTGTAAGTCCAGTTTATGTATTCTTTTAACTTTGTTCTCTACATGTTTTAAGCTCTGAATACCCTGGTCAGATGGCTTTTCTCTCAAAAACATTATAATCAGTACATTTTGCTTCCAGTATTTTGAGTGAGTGCTTCCCAAACTCTTTGATAGCATACAATTGTTAATTTTTAAAGGAAATGTAATAGACTGAAAACCTGTTGTCAGGCTCTGCAGAGAAAGAAATTCAGGGGTGCTGTGCCTTCATGGACTGCCTTCAAGCCATCTGTCCTGAATTGGGTGTTTGGTGAATTAGTAGCTTAAATTAAAATCTACTAAATAAATAGTTAGATTGTAGTGGGTTTAAGTAAATTTCATTAGTATTTGTATTTTATTTGGCTTAAACAGTACCTCTCCAAATTAGTTGTTTTTCCTTGCTTTATCTACAAGTCTTTGAAGCTGCTATATTCGAAGGGCATAAAAATGGTCCTTTATGCTCTAAAACTGACTTCTAAGCATGAATAAGTGCCAAGTTCTATTTAGGACTTACATTAGCATTATCTTCCCTTGAATAGATCTCAGGGAATATTTATTTATTTAATAGTAAATATTTTATTTCCTACAGAACTACAATTGAGATAATAGAATGTTTGTTTCGTTTTTAAGTTTATATTGTAAAATTTCAATGTGCATTTGAGTATCAAGTACTAACTAACCAGCAAAGTTAAAAAACTATGACAAAGGTCTTTAACTTAATGACAAATTTTATAATGAAAAAACATGAAAAACATTGGGTTTTAATGTCCCCACTTTGCTGCACTGTAAAGCTGTGTGAGGCTTACACTGAGTCTGTGGGAGATCCGGGCTATTGCAGAAATAGCCTTGATGCCAGTGGTTTGCTGGCCAGAACCTTTGGCATGGGATACTTAAGCTGGAGCCCTTATTATATTTCAGACAGCTTGCAGAAAGGTGGACTGAATTTCAGAGCTGCTGACTGCTTATAGCCACTATTACTGGAACAGTTGATAAATGAGAGGGGGTTTAATGTTTTGCCATTCTAAATTTGAAGTTTGTACAAAGAATGTGTCTGCACAATCAGGGAAGCTGCTTCTCTACCTGAGTTTATTGTCATGTTTGTCCTTTTTATTTTAATGTAATTTGTCATGCAAGATTTTGAAGCAGCTGGTAAATATTTTGATAACAATAAGAGCAATCATTCAAAGTGATGTCAGTATTTTTTGCTTTTTCATAAGTAGTATTCAAACAAGCCTTAAATTTCCTTTTTATTAATATTCTGGGTAAAGAAGATCTATTGTTATAGGTTGAGTAATAAAATTTTTAATTATTTTTTCCCCCTCTCTTTCAGGCTCATGATGCCATTTCTCTGTAGAGAGATGGTGGAGCTCTTGGACAAGAGTGACAGCGTGGTCAATCACACCAGTTTATCAAACTATGCATTTCTTTATGGAGTTTTTCCAGCAGCACCTGGTGTCGCAATATTTGCAAGTCAATTTAATATGGAAGTAGGAATTGTATGTAGTTAAACTTTTCCAAATATGTCCTAACTTTGAACTTAACTTTGTTAATGAAATAAGTAAATAAGTGGGCTTGAAGAATTTGCTTTTCTGTAGCATAGGTATCTTAGTATTATTGTACTGCCAGGATCTTTCCTGATGTCTGAAGTGTCTTGATAGTCCTTATTTTTTTTTAAATTTTAATTCTAGTAGAAAGAGCTAGGATAAATTGAGATGTAAGGAACTTGTATCTTGGTTGGTTTTTGGGGTTGTGGTTTTTGTCTGTTTTTTTCCAAAGACCTTATCTTTGAGATGTTTTTGTGGGGGAAAAAAAGAAATTATGTTACTGACTTCAATAAGGACAGTGTCAGTATAAAGCTGAAAATTTTTGAAAGATCTTAAGTCTTAACTGATTCAGTTGTGCTGCCCTTCAGTTAAATCTTGTGATAAAAAGCATTTCACTTTTTATATGTATATAGTAGAGGCTATCAACTATTTTTCAATTTAAAATAGAAATCTTAGAATGGTTTCTTTCACTTGAAGTGACATTAAGACATATTTGTTGATTTTAATTGTTTTTAGTGGTTTCTACTTTGGAGTTTTATAGATGTATTTGCTTTAAAAATATATATATATAATAAAAGCAAATCTTGCAAAGTAGAATTTTATGCCCTACAAACTTAGGAAATCTCTTTAAAGCAGAGTCTTTAGTATGAGTAAAAGCTCACACTTCCATCACTATGCAAATTCTAGAAAGTAGAAAGACAATGAGAAGCCAAACCAGAAATCACTTGCAAATATATATGGTTTCCTCTCATGAATTGGTGCATGTTAATATTTGCATAGCTGCATGGGGTTTTTTAGTTATTTATGGTGTGAATATTTATATCCAAAGCAAATTGTGGCAGTGTAAATTCACCCCTAGACTGCAGTCATTAGTATATTTGACATCCATGAAGAAACTGTAGAAATCTGCAGTAGGAAACTACTCCTACAATTTCAGAAAATTGTTAAAATTTTCAGTTTAGCTGCGTGTATAGATCAGATCCTTTCTGGCTCAAATTCTAGATAATCTGTTATAGAAACAACTCATTTTTTGTTAAAGGTCTGGATATGTTTAATTCAAAGGTCCAATTTAGCCAGTGACTGTGTTCCTGAAAGTGGATTATTTGGCTGGAGATGTGATTAACTCGCTGTGGTTGCTGTCTGACTCTTGGCAGATCACCTCGGGCATGGTGATAAGCACGTTTGTGTCTGCCCCCATAATGTACGTGTCTGCGTGGCTGCTCACCATCCCCTCCATGGACCCCAACCCGCTGGCAGCCGCGCTGCAGAACGTCAGCTTCGACATCAGCATCGTCAGCCTCATCTCCCTGGTGCGTGCTGCGGGGCGGACACAGGCTCTGCCGGCCAGGGCGGCCCCGGTGCGTCAGCACCGCACCGAGTCACAGCAGGGCATTTCCTCATCCTATCCTCAGGCAGAAGGATGAGGAAGGAGTTAAAAGTCTTGGTTAAGCAGTGGGTCTGCGGGAAGGCTGCACTGGAGAGAAGGATGAGTGACTGAATTAGAGCATTTAGTGCAGAGCGTTTTTTGTTAGGTTTGTTTTCTGTTTTTAATAACAGGGTGTGAGGGAATTAAAGTACTAGCTTACACCACAGGGGCTAGTTACACCAAGCCAAGTGAGGTGCTTGGATATCACAGTAATGAGGGCTGTGTGCAAACTTCAGCTCCAGAAATGTCAGTGCATATTTGTTTAATGAAGTCTTAATGAGCATTAATGAAATAGTTTAACCTGGAAAATTTGTGTTTATCAAATTCCTTTACTAGAAATTATTTTTTTAAATCTGAATTGATAATCCTGAAGTCCAAAGTGATTTTTTTTGGTTGTATAGAAGGTACAGATAGTATGATTATTTTATTTAATTTTAAAAATAAAAACATCCCTGTTGGAAGGAATTGGAATTTTCTGAAGTTGTCTCACTGAAGTCTTCTTATCTTGAAACTGTGCCTGAAGGGAAGCCAGAAGTGAATGCTACCTCTTGCTGTCAGATAATTTTGAGAGATCCAGGGGAGGTGGGTGTGGATTTTAAATTCTACATTATCAGGCTACACTGTGGTCATTTGAGTCCTGAAGAACTAACAGGCTTCTGTGTGCTCCAAGCAAGTTCTTGATCTCTCCTGGAAATACTTTACCAACATGAGAAAGCAAAGGGGTTTGCAGCATACTGCAGCAGTCATGTTGCTGAGATCTGTTGTATATTTAATTTCACCACCATCTGCCAGAATATTACTTTTGTTCTTTTGGGTTTTGTTTTATTCTTAAATTAATTTTTCTTCTTGTATGTTACAGACCTGGTCTCTTACTGTTGTTGTTCTGAGTAAGAAATACAAACAGCTTCCTCATATGATTACAACAAATCTACTCGTTGCTCAGGTCAGTAGTAAGGAGAATGCTGTTGTGTGAGTTTTATGGTTTAAGTATTTTTTAACAATTTTGGAAGTTTGGTTTCTACAGTGAGATTTTTATAGGCAAATGTGGAGGGCCGGTGAATCTAAGATGTGAATTGTCTAAACAACTTCTGTGCCTTGAAATACACCCTTGAAAAAATGGTAGTTAATGTGGGCACCATGATTCCTGAACAGAACTATAAACAATCAGAACGGAGAGTGGCTTCTGAAATGTTTTCTGAGTTATTGCCCAATACTGTTGAGTGCACTTCTGTTTCAATTTATACCCATCTGAAGCTGGCAATACCAGGAGCAGCAGCAGCCTGTGTTTGACTCTCTAGTGACCCAATTCAAGGAGTTGAATAGAAAAATAATCCCTGTACTGGTTTATGTCCCTGAAGTTCTTGCTGAGAGATCAGCTGGTGCAAAGATCTGGGGGAATGCATGGCTGGTGGCTATGGAAGGCCAAAGCCAAGTGGTTCTGGATTAATTTTAATTATTTAGTCTGAGAGGGAACCACAGAGTACATGCTCCTTATTCCCTTGAAGTCAACTGCACAACTGGAACAGCCTGTGCTTGTAACACATCTGTGTGGCAGTGCTTTCTGAAGTGTTCTGTAGTTTCTTTTTTAATCTCTCTCTCTATAAACTCTCTGAGCTCTGATCGTGGAGTCACATTTGAAAAATGTCATGTATGAGAACTGCAGGTGCTTCTGTTCTGTAACAGCAAAGCTGGCTTTCATCTTAAAAAAAAAGTGAAATACTGTGTTACTGTTTCCACAACACTTCAGCCTATCTTTTCAGATTCCTTCAGTGCTAAAATTGTCATATATGCAATATCACTGGGTGACAACTGGTGTAATTCTTGGCTGAACAAATATCTGTTAATCTCAGTTTCATGTACCACTAAATGGTTTGTACTTGCCAAAAACATCATCTTTTACTTACTGGGGGGTTTACCTGATTTGCCTTACTCCTAGTTTGTATGAGTTGTATACTTGCTATCAAAAAAACCCTCCAGAAAATAAGGTAGCACAGTCAAGTGACACAACTGTAATACTGAATTTACTCTGGCAATGCTTTGCTGCTAAATGAAGTATCCAGTTCATAAAATCACCCTCTGGTGCCTCTGGGGGTGGAGTTTAAAGCTTACTGCAGGTTTGTTGCTCTCTTCAGTTTTTCTTGTCATTCTGCTTTCCCAGTTTAAATGATGGTATCTTACTTTTCTTTCCAGTTTATTGCTTGCATTGGAATGGTGGCATGGAATTTCACTGTTAAAGAGAAAGACATCACCATACAGATCCTCGTATTTATATTCCTCTACAGCTCACTTTATAGCACCTACCTATGGACAGGTATGACTTTTCTAGGCAGAGCCCAGGTACTGTAACGAAAGATTAATGTCTCAAAATAATGTCATTATATTCTTCAGAGTACTGGTTCCTTTCACTTGTTTGTGGTTCTCCAAATGGGGAAACCTGTAAGTTGTGCTGAGGTTTGGTGTCAGGCACTGCTGCTGCTGTTGGAAGCTTCTGCCTGGGCAGGAGTTTACTTGCATTTGCTGGATGCAGCAGCCTGGCTGGTGTGTGACAGGAGACAAGAGCCTGCTCTCAAGGCACAAGCAACTACAGATAGAGTGCTTATAGCAACTACAAATAGAGTGGTGAATATAGTGAGCTGCCCTTCAGCTAGTCAAAGTCTTAATGAGGATTTTTAATTAATGCAGGGTTTAAGATTTTAATTATTCAGCATTAAGTAGGTTTAAAAGCCTGGTGCATCGAAAAGTAGAAAATGCAGAATGATGGGAAATAGCCAAGTAGCTTTCCCCTGGAAATTGTAATTTCTAAAGACAATATGTGTGCATAAGATATGCAGGAATTGAAATAGAAAGAATTGAAAAATGCCTCAAGAAGCTTGAAGAACCTTACAGATATGATTTGAAAAAAAAAGACTTTGAATAGTCAAGACATTTTTGTCCAGAATCTACAGGTTTAATTTCTGGATTTCTGGTGTTTTTCTGTAGTGAGTTATATTTGTTTAGCTGAAGTATGTAGCTCGTGATTGGTGGGGCCTAACATGAATACTACTTTTCCTTCCACATGAGAATGTTGTGAGCTGCTGAGGAGTGAGTAGGATAGGCAGTTCCAGAAGATACTCCCATAAAGAGTTATATACATAAAAATATGCAAAACTTTTTACTTAAATTTATCATTGACTTTACAAGGGACTAGTCAGTTTTTAAAGAAATGTTGTAGCTGAATACAACACTATTTGTTGATTACTAAAGAGTGTTGGGATAGAAAACTTCTTTTAATACCTAAACAAATTAGTTACTTGTATCTTAAATGTTCTTATGACATCTTTTTTACTCTTGTGAACCTTTCTTAGCATTTAGAAGTGAATATTTAATACAAAATATCCTGGATTTTTTTTTGATGTTTCATTATTAACATGATTTTTGAGGCAATGGGTATTTCTAATTTAATCTCTCAGAATACAGTCAGACAAATGTCTGTTCAAGGTCTAAGAACAATATTTTAAGCTATTGAGCAGGTAGCATCATAGAGTTTCTAGGCTTTGTACTTACTAGTTCTCTTTTTAATAATAAACAAGGCTTTTTTTGGGATTTTGTTTTGGTTTTTTTTTTTAGGTTTTCTATCTTTTTCTTTGTTTCTGTTGAAGAAGAGAGAAACAGTAAAGATTCCCATTGGGTTTATCATCGTAGCTGGATGGGGGTAAGTTAATTCAAATGCTTCCCTACTGAATTACTGGGAGCATGCTAAATATGTTATGCACTGCCTATTTTGTTCTTTCAGAGTCCCAACAGTTCTGGTAGGAATCTTACTAATTGTTGGTGAACGTAACAGCACTAGTATTGACTCTGCCTTTTTCTATGGAAAACACCAGGTATGAATGTGTTCTGCCCTCATCACTTCAGACTTCTGCCAGTTACATGTGCAGGTAGCTTTCAGTCAAAGTACAGGCTACTACAATAAAAGTATCTTTATAGAATGCATATAGATTGATCCAAAAATGTTTTTCTGTAATGAACCACTAGAAACATTTGTTTGGAGAAGGATCTTCATGTTTAGGCAGCTATGATTAAGGAAAAAAGGGAGTAGACTTCTCAAAGAAAAAACTTGGGAGTGGTAATAAATTGCAGAGCCCTTTTCCTGGTGACTAATTTGTATTCTGGCATGATAATTATCTGAAACTGTTATTATCCAATATCTAATTAATGGCTTTTGGTCTGTAATAAGATAGATAGGATATACATCACCTGTGTAGCAGTAACTGCTTGCACTAAGGTAGGTTTCTCAGCACAGTCATAGGTTGAAAGACCCTGAACTACCAAACTTCCATTTTTACCAGTAAATAGTTCCTCTTGTCAGAGGATATGAAGTGTACTAGCATAGGTATATGTTATGTTTTCTCCCTCTCTTTCTTACGGACACAGAGTCCATGAGTCATTCAGGATTGTTCATGTGGCACTTTCACAAGTACTAAATAGCCTCAGAGTGGATTCTGGGTATCAGTGGCAGATGATTAGAAGGAAAAGCTAATTAATAGGGTGCTCCCCATTGGCTAAAGCATGTAAATTAGAGTACATTCCTCTTTGGAATTAAGGGGTACCTGTGCAGAACTTAACCCAGAACCCTGGTGATCCTGAGGGGAAAGGGGTGGACAGTGAGGGGATGTTTTTGGATTAGTGGGAAACAGAGGTCCACACTTAAACAAACAAATATCTGAGTTACTCAGGCAAGGAAAATTGGTCTCTTTCAGTGCCATATAGAAAACATTGTCTTGTTCAGATGCATTTGCAAGTGTATTTAGAAAGTACAGAAGTTACAAAGGCAGATGTATGCAACCACTTTGCTATATTTAAGTGCATTTTCTTTGCTTTCTTAACAGATAATTACCACAGCAGTGATACTGTTTGTCAGTATATTGATGTCAGGCATCTCCCTGATGTGCATGAACAGAAGCAGGCAAGGGTCCAGCTATGGGGTGTTGAACCCATACTCACCACGTAGTTCAGTGGGGGAGGTTGAAGTGGAAGGGAATGGGCAGAACCACACTTCAGCCACTACGACTCAGTCTTCTCCAGAATCTTCTGCAGAGTCTTCTCCAGAATCTTCTGCACAGCCTTCTCCAAGGTCTTCTGCACAGACATCTGCAGAAAGAGGTAGACAAAGTATATTTGTACAAAGAACAATTAGCTTAGGGCGCTATAAACTAATATTCCAAATGTAATTCTGACCTGGGAAGAACAGTTTACAGCTTCAGGTGTTAGATTAGGACAGAAGAAAATCTAGATATAACTGCCCAAGTATATAGGTTTGTGTTTCTAAGAAAAGTAAGTTTGTTACCCTTGTAAGAGTTGTGTAAGTGGAAACAAGAAAAGCCTGTGGATAATTTTTATCTAAGTAGTGATACCTTGATACCTTGATAAAGATGTGATAAATGCAGGCCATTAGGCATCTTAGATTATTTACCCACTAATTTGTCTCTCTGAGAATGAATTAAATGCTAACAGAAGCACTCAATGTGTTTCTAATCCTTTTTTGTATGTAGCCTTTTTGATCTTTTGAACTTCCTGTTTTTTTGCCTATAACTGAAAGTAGTTCTGTTACTTCAGTGGTGGTAGTGTTATGTTAAACTTTTAGTATTGTGACCCATTTACCCTCTCAAAAAATGGAAAAATTGAGTCTGTCTTCTCATTTTGGGTTATTTTTGAGCGTAATAGTTAAAGCTGCGTAGAATATATAGTTACACTTGGAAAATAAATTATAGTAGTGAAGGAAGCTAACTGTCCTATTACTGTGTGTACTTAATAGGTTGCTGTTCTTGTCAAACAACCAATGGTGAATTATCCTGTGCTAAAGACAGCAAAGCAGTGTCAAATGCTAGTGAAAGCAAGGTTCCTGCAATTGAGACAGGTAAAGCAGTAGTGTCTCTTTTAATAATACAGGCTCTTCCCCAACATCTGTGTGTTATTCTCACAAAGAAACTGTTGGAGCTATTGTTTTCTCAACTCCACCTGGATAACTGACATTTTGTATTAAATTCAATTATTAGGCAATACTATGGGTGTTTGTTCTCTTCTGCTGATAGTTGTTTGTAGTCTTTTAGTGCTCAAGATGAGCAGTTGTTTTGGATGTCACTTTTTTACCACAAAGCTACTTTGATGTGTTCTGAGCATTCAGACTTTCCCTCTCCATCGTTGTCTTGTTTGGATGCTGGGAAGTTGAATGCATAATCCTACTTTGCATGAAGCTTTTAACATAAACTACTTTTTCACATTCTCATATTCAGATCTTGCATCTTTTAAAAAAACCTTTGTTGTAATCAGGCACAGGTTTTGAACACTAAATGAGATCTAGAGGAGCAAGTGCTTACTGCAAATTAGATTAAATGTCTATGCTGCTGTGGACTATTTATGTCTAGAGAAGAGAGATGAAGAAAATCGACTAAGAGGGCCTTAGGAGTTACTAAAATAAAAAAAATTATTTGAACTGACCAATGCCTGTCTGAAAACTGCACACCCAGTGCATTCTCACTGTAGATCACAGTCAGGAATCTAAGCTAGCTGCCACTACAACTTAGCTCTTTTTCCAGTTTTTTTCATTGCTTTCATGCATTCTTAACAAGAAGTTCATATCTTTATGCTTTGTTTGCATGAAACATAATTTTCAATAAATATAAATATTTCACACTGGAGTGTACTTGAGTTATGTCTCTTCCCAAAAAATGCTGCCTTTCTGCCTATTGCCAACTATTTTATCTATTAAGTAATTCAGACAAACACCATAAGAATGTCTTCAAGAACAGAGGAAGACAAATTCAATTTTCTTATCCTAAAAGATAAGGTAGAAAATACCTTATGGTTGAGTGGAAATTATTTCGACCTCCTGAGTAAACACTTCAGAACTATAAATCAGTAAAAACAAATTGTAATGCATACACTTGTGTAACTTTGGCTGCAATAATTACTAATTCTTCTGCTATCTCACTGAACTTCGAGTTCTCTGGTGCAAATTCTTGGGTATGGCCCTGCCAGGAAGTTTTTCACTGCCATCTAGAGGAAGATGATCAGAATTTCTTAGAACTGGTAGCTGGAAGACAAGCATCCATTCTCTCTGTGTTTGGCTCTTTCATTGATAGAAGTATGATCATGTTCTGATACACTGTGTTAAAAATACAGTCACAGGCCTGAAATAAATATGGTTGTCTGTCTGAGGCAGACCTGAACAACACTGAGATGCAGAGTAAAAACATGAGAGCTGAGAGTATATTTCATGTTTTTCAGAAATAAATTTAAAAACTGTTCGGAGAAATCCTTTTCGTTGTTCATTGTTATTTCATTACTTTTATTATTTCTAATAGTGTTCCCTCAATGTTAACCACAAATTCAGATTGAATTAAATCTTGGAAAGAAAAATCCTGTTGCAAAAACTTTTTTCATTTTAAGAGCACATGTAAACTTAAATTGTTTCATTTGAGGGTAGATGTCTGAACAGTTGTCAAAGCCAATATTAAATTTTGTGCATGTCACTTCAGTGGAGATACTTACAATGTAATTTGACTCAGCAAATCACATTAGCAAGTTTGTTCATGGAGTTCTCAAGGTAGAAGCCTAATGACAAATTTCTGATCTGTTTTTCAGTGGATCAATGTGTGAGTCACTGCAGTGCTCAGACGTGTGTATTGGCTCAGGAAGAACAGCTTCTACAGACTGGAGACAAACAGCTGGCCAGACATGTGCTACTCTGCTTACTTCTTGTTGTTGGCCTATTTGCTGTAAATATTTTTTCTCCCCATGTTAACTCATTGAGGTAGAATGATTTTTAGGAAAGCTATGTAGACAATCCAGTAAGAAATCTTCCAGTTGCTTAAGTAACAATTCATTAAATAAAATTGGGGCTATATTTTGTTTTCTTACTGGAAGAGGGATGTCATAAAATTAATTTTTCTGTGACACATCATGAATTAAATGCAAGTTAAGATTGATGATAGTGGGCAAGATACTGGAGAACCCTAAAAGGAAAAAAAAAAGTGAAATTAAACCATTGTGTCATTCATCACTATCATCCCTCTTCCCAGATTTCTCAAGAATTAGTCTTCTTCCCTAGACAATTAGCAATTAAAAATATAAACTAAATTCTGCTTCTGAGGAAGACAACAAAAATTGTTCCATCTGATCAGGCTTATATTGGAACTTGGATTTCTCTGAAGTGTTAAGAATAATCTTATTTTAAGTGAAAAAATGCAATTTTGTTGTTTTTAGTGGTGTTTGAAGCAACATTGCTAAGTTAGTGTTGCTACTCATCATTACTGACTCCAAGATGGGTTGGTGGTTGCTCCTGTGTGCAAGTGTGAACTACCAGAATGTAATGTGTTGGGGATATAATTTTAAACTGTGACAAAGGCAAGAAACTGCTCTCTGAATGTCGTGCTCAAAGTTGAGTTTCTTGTGGGGAAAGCATTTTTATTTGAAATGGAAAATACTGTGTACAGATATATAATACTACAAAGCAGGACAGTGCAGCACAACGATGTGAGTTAATAGTTACTGCTATTAACTTGCTTTTCAGGTTCTGTTAAATTACAAAATGAAATGTTTCCCTCTCAAATTTCCTGTAACAAGTATTCCATGCTAGTATTTTTTTTACATCTTTTATATTTAAGGGGTACCCCAATTAGCCTAAATATAAAATATAGCCTGTTAGCCTGTATTTTAGCTGTATCTGAATGATTACATAGATATTATGAAATAAGATCAGTTTCTTTAAAGAATTAGCCTTTACACCCACATGGGTTAACTTTGGAGGTTTCCTCCTTCTGTCAGGCATCTCAAATAGCTGAAGTGGTATGTGCTTCAGCTGAACATAATCCTAACTCTGCAAGAAATATGTAGAAAGCACTGGTCTCAGCTAAGCGGCCTAAAGACAAACACTGCAAATCTGTCTGGGCTAATACTATCTGTGTTATGTTGAAAAACAAAGTTCCCCCTCCTACCAAGCTATTAAGCCTAACTGAGATGATGTTTTAAAGTGTTTATTCCCTCTTACTTGTCTTTATCTGAATCATTTGTTAAATAGAGACCATGGAGATTGTGCAAGAATTAATAGCATGTGGTGAAGAAAAGAAAGCTTTTGTTTTTTAACAATCAGGTTATGTTTGTGGGTTTTGTTGTTTTTCTATTTCTTTACAGAATCTCTCCAGTTGCTTGTGGTGGCTGTTCAACCAAGAGCCCGGAAGGCTCTATGTGGAGCTGCAGTTCTTCTGTGCTGTGTTTAATTTTGGTCAGGTACTTACCAGTGTTTGCTCTGGAAATGACCTTGTTGGTGGGTGTTGCAGCAGCTGATGCACATCTTCTATGGCCATGAACACTTCCAGAAGTGCAAACGACAGCTGAATGCCAAATGCTCATGGAAACTAAATCGGAATTTAGCCTAATTTGTACCAAAGCTTCACTGGTGTCTGTTCTGTGGAGTTACATCAGTTGCAGGGTGGCTCCATGGATGCTTTCTCTGTATGTTTAAATGACTGTCTCTGGTTTCAGTGGCAGCAGCATAGTGAAGAGCTGAGGGTGGATGCTGGTTGTGGCTGCACGTGGCCTATTTCAGTGCCCCTGACACGGGGCAGCTTTGTCCCCATGAAGTGAAATGCCAGGCAGTGTTCATACACACTCTGGAGGAACATTTTACAATCCATGGCACATGTGCCTACAAGATGAACTGCAGTATCATGTAATGATAGTTTAATAAAAAAGCTACCCAGAAAAATTAATTAAGTAGAGAGCATTCTAGCACTCAAATTACAGTAAGTCTGTTCTTTCCTTGGCATTAACAAAGACAGGTTTAATACCTGGCTATGTAAGGTTGCCAGTTATCCCAGTGTCAAGTGGCATGTCACAGCATTAGTTTTACTAATTCTTTACTATTTCTTGAAGGTTTTATATGATGGACTGTTAGGTATTGCTACATCTTTTTAAAGTTTTTTTAAATGAAAAAGCAGAAACAAAACACATTTTGAATGGCATATAGAGAAGAGGAATACTTTCCATGTATACATGAAATATATTTGACACTGAGTTTTTAATTTCTGTGCTATAGAAACCAAAGCTTTTGCTTAATGTTGTTTTTTCTATATTTTTTTCCTCCAGGGCTTCATTTGCTTTGGTATTTTTGGCTTAGATAAGCATTTAATCATTCTGCCATTCAAGCGAAGGTAAATAGAATCTTTACACCTATAAATTTAATTATTACTAATAATCATTTTTGAAGGGTGTTGAGTTTTCAGTGCTATAGTATTCTGTTTCCTATTTAGTTAATCTTCCATTTTTTTTTTCTCTCCCACTTGTAAAGAGGTGATTGCAGTTCACTGTGTGTGAGGTTTTTCTGCCACCCTAATGACACTTTCAATGACACAAGTCCTGCAGGCTCCCTTTCTATGCAGGTGAAATTTTTGCTAAGTGATGGATCTTCAGAAATCATTTCAGCTGATAAACTAAAACTTAGATATGGATGCTGAATCAGAATGTATCATCACTGCTTTAAAGCCCTGTGTTCATAACCCCGTGCCAGTACTTTGTGTGGATGGGCCCTTCCACAATGGGGGAGTGAGTTGTACAAAGCTGCTGTACAAAGTTGTACAAACCTTTGAGCTAACTGGCTGCTGTGTGACTGCAGCAGCTAGAGCTGGCTCCCAGCTACTCTTTCCTTCTGCCCAAGCCTAGAATAACACCTCTGTGTTTAAAAGCCATACAAATGTATTAGGAAGGTTATATGTAAAGTAGAGGTGGTGATAAGAGGCGGTGATAAGCTTCCCAGGAGGTCCATTCTGTTATTTGCAGTTCCCAAGAAAATGCCCCTGCGTGATTTGCTGCCTTGAATTTTTCTTTGTTTTTTCTAGACTTGAGTTTTTCTGGGGTGGAAGAGAAGCAGCAGGGCATACAGATGCCTCTGTACCTGAGGAAATCAGGATGACCTGTCAACAGTTTGTTCGTTATCACAGAGATCACTGTGTCAAAAGTATTGTCAAAGGAAGAAGGTAAGGTTCTTTCCTGCACGTATAATCTGTTTCAAAGCACATAGCTCACCTTTTGAAAATGATGAAATGCAGTTAATTTTGTGGGTGATTCCTGTTGTGGTATATTTATTCAAACCTCAAAATAAGGATTAAAAATTTGACTGTAACAGAGAAATGTTTCTAGCCTCACACTGAAACATTGAGGCACAGGTTATCATATTATCCCACCTAGGTTTTAAATAGATTATTAGAAGTTTTATATCATGGAGGCATTTCTCCGGGTTTTGCATTTAACTGGAGTTCAGAGGATAAAATCTTTCAAAAAAATTAATATATTCCTGTAGTAATGCCTTGAGACCCTTTGTTTTGTTTTTAGAGTAAGACACTGTCCTTACTAGATGTTTACTAAACATCCTAAACTAGATGTTTACTAATTGTACCTTTTATAGGAGGCAGAACTGTTGCAACTGATTTTAGTGTGTACTCAGAGGCCACTCAAGGTGTGGGATTATAGTGAGGTTAGGACTTCGACAGCTTCCGAGTTTATATAATTTCTTTTACTCATACCTCTAATGAGGCCTGAACTTCAATTTATGAAACCAGTAAAGATATCAGAGGCAAATTATGTTACCTAAATCAAGGATTATGCCTTCAGATATGTGTAGGTGGATGAGAAATGCGACAGAAGCAGCAGGAACACGAAAAAGAGTCTGCCTTTATTTCAATATATGAAATGGAGATATGAAGAATTGTTCTAAAAGCACACTTAGACTATTCTTGTCATGTAACCTTTTAAGTAGGACTAGTTTGGCTGGGTGGGGTGGTCTTTTGATGGTCAGGTAATCCAAAACCATATTGCAAAACTGTTTTAGACAGCATCGTGATTTTGTTCAGTCTCTTCAGAAGTCAGTAATGTTCCATAAGAAAGATATATCAGAAGTTGTCTGTTGTGAAATAGAACAGGTTTTACAGCTATTTTTCCCGTGCTTCTGCTGTTGTGGTTTCTTGGGCTTTGGGCTGTTCATTTAGTTGTACTTTGTGGTTTTTATTAATCATATCCACCAGAGAATACATGAAATTATGACATTTGTTGCTTTATTGTTGTAATATTATGTTTGTACATAATTTGGTTCATGTCTTATTTCTCCTTGCGAATTAAAACAATACATTTATCTTCTCGTTTTAAATATTCATCTAACTTGATCCTATCCTCTTTTATTTAAATGTGCTGTAACTGAGATGTTGTAAACATGGATTTTAATTTATTTTCATTTTTGTGTCTGCTAATAGATGTTAACACTTGCTCTGTGTTACCGCTTCCTTTAACTTCAAAAAAAATAGGGAAAAAATTTGGCTTATGCTGTCTTTTAGCTCTTAATCACCTTTAGAAACCCTGTGCTGGGTTCCACAGAGTAGATTTTAGATAACCAGAAACATTTATTGCTGCAGGTAAATTTTTGCATGGTATGTCTGCTGAAAATACGCAGATGATAGCATCATTGCCTCATAATGCCATATGGAAAAAATAGTCTTGTTGGAAAGGTTTTGTTTATTCTTAGTACCATATGTGTGGTCAGTATTTAACAGGATACGCAAGTTATAAATGGGCTTTGTTTACAATGTGTGTAAGCAGTTAGTGCCTGTTTAAAAGCATTCAGAAATTATAAAAAGAATTAAAATTCAAACAGAATCCCTGTTGCTGGGGACAGGTTGCTCTCAGGCCAGATATTTTGTTGCAGAAAGGGTCATGGTAAGAAGTACATGGGAAGTAATGATCCAAGAAATAGAATTACATTGTGTGAATTTTTAGGAAAAATGCTACTGATGCCCACTGAATTTTATTTGCAATTTCAATTTAATTTAGAAGCCTGAAACAACTTTGTATATCCATATTGCTTCTCATTGAAATGTCTGTAGGAGCAGATAGTGAACATTGGCATGTCCCTAATATACAAAACTTGCAAATTCTCTTCTAACATGCTCTTAACTATCATGATGTCTTTCCTTGTTTCCTGCTGTTTTTCCTTGCCTTTGCCCACCGTGCAGTGGTGATACCAGGTTTACAGAACATGTGGGTGAATCATTCCTTTGACATACAGGTGTGGTGCAAAGACCTCCACCGGCATCTTCTTCGGCTGCGACCTGGTGAACTGGCTGCTGCAGGTTGGCCTTGCCTCGGACCGTGGCGAAGCGGTGGTATACGGGGACAGGCTGCTGAAAGGAGGCATCGTGCAGCACATAACAAACGAGTTCGAGTTTCGGGATGAATACCTCTATTACCGCTTCATTCCCAAGAAATCAGGGCCACTTGAGAGCCATTGACCCCAGCAGCAGGCAAAGGAGGGGTGGTGGGGTGGCCACCTCCTCTGCCCTCACTACTGAAACTGGAAGCAATTCTTTCTCAGAGAACTGTGTTACTCTCCCTTGTAAAATTAAGAGATGTGCTTCTACTTGTGTCTATTCTGGAGAAAATGGTAGAAAGTTATATTTAGTCAGCATTCCAACCAGAATGCTACTAAATAAAGCCAGATGCTCTAGATTTAGAACATTTTTTCCATTTTGAGCAAAACAAATACTAAAATGGTATGTGTCACTGTTGTATTTTAGAGGCATTATAACTGCAGCTTTAATACTGATGCCACAATGAGGAAAAAAAAAACCCATGAAAGATATTTTTCATGTTGCTGGATGTTCTCCATATTTTAGTGTGATGAAGTATTGATGCCTGTTTACAGTCAGGCTTCCTCCTGACTTCACAGAAGTAGGATTCCTTCTGTCATACCTCAGTTTTTACTACTCTGCTCTTGTCTAACACCAGGAACTTTAGCTGCTTACACCTGAGATCAGGTGGGGTTTTTCTCCCTTAAAAACAAAATACTCCAATTAAAAAGATAGAGTTGCTATGACAATGTTTCCAGTTTTAGGGATTAAAGATGAGCAAATACTGAGTGGAATAAGTAATGGTTTTGTACAAATCTACCAAATCTAAAACCATAGAAATATTCAGCACTCTCCCAAAATAGGAAATTATATAATGGGATAAATAATTTGTTCTGAAATTTTGTCTTATGGTGGTAGTAACAGCTTTATCAAGAGCAGATTTTTACATTCTGGAATTAGCCTTTACAGTTTAAATCAGAAGTGCCAGCCTCAAGTAAAGATTTTATGGAAGCCTTGGGTACATGTGCAAGTCAAGACAAAATTCTTTTTCAAATCATAAAACTTTTTAAATTAAATTAATGACTTTTAAATCTATTATATAAAGAATCCTAAATGAACATCCAGATTAGGGTTTAGAGTAATAGCCTAGATTTAGCTGACTGCCTAACACAGGTTTCTAATAAACCTCAGGTATCTTCCTTCTAGTTACTTTAGTGTCACTCAGATTCTTGTGCACTAAAAGCAGAATCTGAGGACCTGTGTGTCTTCTGCAATATTTTGAAAAGGTTAAAGACAAAGTGTTCTATCTGATAGCCATTATGCTGCCCTTTTAAAACTGCAAGAACAGCATTTATATGTCTATATAAAAAATTTATGTTGTGAGGGAAAGGAATCCAGGTATTAAAAATTATTTGCTCAAGTATGAATAACTCTTCTCATCCTTTTTTTAAAAAGTCTTTCCCTTCTTTTTTTTTCTCCCTTTTATTTAGTACACAGATTTTTACTACAGCTACTTTTGCATCTATTTTGTATTAAGAACAGAAAATTATTTCAGCAGCATAAGCTACTATTCAACAAGCAGTTGTTTTATGGTTGCTATAATTTCCTGCAAGACTTAAATTGAAAAAATAATTCCTTTTATTGTCAGTCTGATTGCTGTGTGCACACAAACATAACATCCTGCTGCTTATGTATGCTGTACAACCTGGTATATTCTAATGTTTTCCATCAACAATATAATTGATATTTGTATCAGGCTGTGGCCACAAAGGAAAACATTAGTGTGTTTCTATTATGAATGTTGAGGACAGCTGCATCAAATATTTTGGAATAATTAGACATATGTGACTTAAGAGCAGAAACTGCAAGTATGTCTGTCTTCTAAATACTGCAACTTGTCAATAAATCTGTTACTTGATTCCAGAGTTCTGATCTGTGGTGTGTGTGAGGGTTATGCGTGCGTGTCACGGTTTGCGGCAAATGGATTTTTCGGAGAGATGTGTTAATGTGGCCCTTGGGTTTCAGTCCTGGTAATTATTAAATCCACCTCGGATCCTTTACACTTCTTAATAGGTGTGCACCCAAAGATACCTCCACGCTAGAAGTGTGTCACATTGTCATCTGCTTACCAAATGCAATTTTTTTTATTATTTCTTCAAACATTCAAGGAATTGCTCTTAGGGCAGTTTTACAGTTCTGTTTTTAGTCATTGTTCTTGCACTCTTGTCTTTCTCATTTTCATCATAGAAGTCCTGTTTCTTTTTTATAATGGCTCTGCTTTCCCCTAGATTTGAACACAACATACCTGTTGTAAATAAGAAATTACTCAAACTTTCTCTGTAGAAAGGACTCTGTTACAAATCTAATACAGAGAACACCTTTAATTATCAACCAACACCAAATTCTCTTGGATTTACTGCTACAACATTGTGACTGCAGGTATCATACCCATTAGTCCGGTAAATCTGTGATAAATAGATAATAAATAGACTAAACAAGCTAGGAATGAAATACAGGATATAATATTTTGTTTCTAAATCACTGAGTACTTCTGGAAGCCAGTAATATACTTTGAATTGCTTTACAAAATTAAGTAACCCTTCTATCTGGTAAATATTTGCTTCTACCAAGGAGCACTGACAAGTTTTGAATAATGGACAAGCTGACGTTCTGTCAACAGTTGATATACTGTTATGTGAATTTCTGGTAGTTAGAAACAGCTTTTCTGTAAAGAAGTGGTCAGTGGTGCAATGACTTCCTTTATTTTGAGGGTGCATTAGTTTGGGATAAATCTCTTGGAAACTAAGTTCCATGAAAACATCTATTGAACAAGTTTAGAGGAATGTCCAGTGAAAAAACAGATCTTTTTTCTAGGACTAATCTCAAAATAATTGTCATAATGAACAGGGAAGGATATAGCACTTAGTTTTCTAGTACTAAATTTTAGTATTTTTTTATTTCAATAATAATTCTTTATAAAACTCTAGGTCTTTTAAAGTCAGTAAGAAGCCTTCCTAGGTGAAAACCCATGCGAAGATTGCCCTCTAGGGGACATTCTGATTTTTAATTTTTTTTAGATATATATATATAAGGTTGTGGGAGGGAAAATTGTTTCTCCTGCTCCCATCTTTATTTTCTGTTTTTACATTGCGTGTCTTCTAGGAGGATGAAATCCCAAGGAAAAAAGTAGTGAAATATCCTGTATTCTGCTGGCCATCACTTGAACTGTCTCCACACATTACATTGTTTTCACTCTGTATCCTGTAGACCAGTAAGGAAAAATCAACACATAAATAAGAGGCACGGTTGGACTGTATCTGCCTAAATTGTGACTGGACCCATGTGCTTTACCTTGTTAATTGCTACCCCATGGTTCAGTGGCCAAGTTTGCATAAAGGCCTGCTCCAACTTCACTACTGTTCTTTCAATATAAC
This sequence comes from Prinia subflava, assembly GCF_021018805.1. Taxonomy (NCBI): domain Eukaryota; kingdom Metazoa; phylum Chordata; class Aves; order Passeriformes; family Cisticolidae; genus Prinia; species Prinia subflava. The sequence goes on from NC_086252.1 coordinate 17,990,751, forward strand.
TTCAATCTTTGCACTGTGGCATAAAACTTCCACTTGGTTTGCTACACTGCCTGAAAACTTGATTCATACCTTGGTTTCCAGCAGTTTCACCTGGCATTTACTGATGCCTGGAAGTTATGAAAGAATCACTGTAGAACAGCTCATGATCAAAAACAGGAAAAGATACATAATTGTTACAGACTTCCCATAAAAAAAACCATAAATACAGCAAATTTTTATTAAATCTATCTTCCAGTTAACAAGCTGGACTATTGAACTTCTGTATTGAACCACTGTGCTACTGAACTTCTGAGAAATTTTGTTGCCAACAGACGCTCAGAATGTTCAGTCAATTCAAACATAGTTTGTCTTACCTCCCAGTCTTGCTTGCTGCTGCCTCGTGGTACACCTTAGGTCACTAGAAACAGAAAGTTCATGAACCTTTCCTAACTCAGGAGTTTCTTGTTGTGAATCTGAACACAACATCCCTAATTAACTTCTACTCTTATTGTAGGATCAGAAAGAATAAATTCTATCAAGCTCTTAATTTTCGTATTATTTCTGCAAACTTTATTGACTATCTATTCTCTATATTTAATTTTTTTTTTTACCAGGGGGTATTGAACAGTTTACAGAATGAGAAAACTGCACAGGAAAAATCATCAAAGAATAATCTTTCTGTGGTTTGCTGTGTCTGTGGGCATGCAGTGTCATGTCTCACATTGCTGCTGCAGCTCTAGTGCACCATTTCATATTTTCTTCTGAAGGTTTGCAGAAGTGCTGCATTTTGAGTGCCTTTTTTTTACTGCTTTTCCTTGCAGTCATGCTTGTTATCCTCATGACTTATTGATCATGAGGTAAAATCAGAACCTTCTTTGTTGTTTGTTTAGTTTGACCCCTGCCCCAGATAATAAAAGTGGTGTCATATATTGATCATTACTTTTAAACAGGATCAGGAAGGAAGAGTTGCTGGCAGGGCAAAAAGCTTGATTAAATTAAATCCATAGACTATTCACTCTGGCAAGACAAGTCATGGTTTAAAAGGCTTTATATGAAATGAAAAAAAAAAAAAGTACTTTTAAGTGTCCTGCTGAGTACATGTATATACTTGTGTAGCCCAAACTCTTCCTTTCTAGTTGCCCAGTTTTAAAAAGTAACAATTCAAGAAACATTTTAGAACTCCCCCATGATGTTATAAAGTGCACAGCAGAGTTAATTCGACAATAATCATTTTGTATATAAATAAGTTTATTTTTCAGTATCAGGGTGGGAAAAATAGACAGGAAAGTGAAATGTGCAGGTTACTTACAGACTGCTTGCATTCCATGTAATAAAATTTCACAATCACTCACAGTAAAATAATATTATTGTAACTGTGATTTGTTTTAATATACCTTGAACTCTTAGTCTTGTTTTACAATGAAGGAGTAGAAGGTTCATATATGAAATCTAAAAATCTAAAATAAATATCTAAAAATGGTTTTATCAAACAATTGAGTATCAATCTTACTTGGTTTGTGTGTCACTTTCTTTTTTCTTCAGTGTTCATCATAGCTTCTACATTTTAGAAAGTCTTCAGCATGGCCATTTTAATTCAGGTAGTCTGAAATTCTGCTGCAATTCTCTTGACTACAAAAGCTACATGTATGTACGCTAGAACAGAGTTCTCCAGAACTGAGTTAGTGTTCTTCATTCAGAGATGGGGTGGTTCCCTACTTCAGTCAAGCTATTGCATTCTAATTGCATCTATTTGTTAGCAAAATCAGTCTCTGCTGACAGCTTTGTGCCATGTACAAAGCCACTGCCTGGCTCTTAGGAGCCTTTCCAGCATTCTTACCATCAAAAGCCATTTGTCCTGAATGTGAATCTGCATCTTTAAAACTGTCCACGCTATATGGTATACTGAAAACAGCATGTTAATCTATATAGCTTCCTCATTAGAAAACCCAATTATGATCCAAATTTTACCACATTCAAATATTATTCTTAGCTATATATTTTGAGTTCTTCTTCTACACACTGTGAAAAAAGATTAACTACTTGATTAGTATCAAGGCATCCATTTTGCAGGATTGATTCCATTTGACTTATCTTCTGTTTCTCCAACTCCTGTATCCCTTGGAGCATTTTTTTACCTTTGTCCTGCAAAAAGAAACATTTATTTCTCTAAAAACTATACAGAGCATGTAGAAATTCTGTTCTACTGTCCTTATTATAATCTTTTAAGAGTTTCTAGGGTACACAGTTATGTTGGTAGAAATCAGTATCATGACAGGTTTTCTTAGATATCTTTCACTTCATCTCCCCTGTCTGATAGGTTGAAGAAATATTAAAGCTCCTTCAGGTATTAGTAATCACAAGTTAAGTAGGTACATGACTTTGAAGATGTATCTGTAAATAGGAGAGATTTTAATGCTAAAAGTCAGCAGCTACCTTCCTGCTTAACGTCTGCGTTCAGCTATCTTTGTCATCTCGTTTCCTTTCCTGTCCATACCAAGCAATGAACAAAGGCAAGCTCTCCTTTCCACCTGAGACCAGGGGCCAGAATAGCTTTGAGAACCCTGAGCAGGAGTTATGTATTTGCCTGTGGCTGCTTGAGCATTTCCCCATTCTCTGACTGGTGTGGGAGTCTGTGGGGGCTGCTGTGCAAGGTGAGCAACACAGATGCTCACCTGGGGCTCGGGCTGCCGGTGCAGCACAGCGCTGGTCGCAATTTCCAGCGTTAGAAACACGTGCCTGCCACATGCCAACACACTGGGGCACTGCACTGTTCTCTGCAGCCCTTCAAAGGGCATTAACTGGTATCACATTAACAAAATGTGAGCAAGGACCTGATATAAACCACCTGCTTGCACTGAAATCTAATTTCATCAACGTACCTTGATAGTTTCCATAACTACAGCAGCACTTTGATGTTTTTTATAGAGCTCATGTCTTCGATCTGGCTTGCTCTGAAAACGTGGTTGCTTCTTAACTGGATCATCATGACCAAATGTAGGGGATGCAGTTTTTATTAACTGAGTAATACCGGGCACAAAAATGAAAGGCTTGAATACAGATCTAGAAAGAAAAAAATAGAACAGAGCTCCTTTACTGACACCATTTTGTTAAAATTGTTGAGTCACTAAATTGCTGTATTTTTTCCCATTCTTCTACTTGCTCCTTTTAAGAAAGAAGTATTAAAAACCTATCTAACTGGTGTTAAAGTCATTGTCACAGCAGTGTTCCGTTAAGTAGGTTGGTAGATACCATTAATATACATAATGTGCATTTATGTTCCTCCTACATCTTGATTGTGCTTTTTCAGGGGAAAAAAGAAAACCAACCCAAAGCAAAAAGGAATATAATTAGGCAAACTGCAAGACTTTTTCATTTAGCTATTTACAATTTCTTATCCAATTTGCTTGCTGCTACATCACCTGGCAGGATCTGGAGTTCCAGTAAAGAAGTGAATACAGGGCAGATTAGGCTGCTCAGGCAGTACAGACACCATGCTGCCAGTTGTCATAAATCCACCTTCCATGTTAATGCCACTCTCTTTGTCACGAAGAATTTCCATCATTATTTCAGCAGTGATAGATCCTATTCAAGATACAAAACAATTATTTAGCCACAGAACTAATATAATACCAACTGAATGACACATTCCCTACAGCTGGTTGCTTTTTCCTTTAACAGGCAATGCCAGTTTTAGTTTGTCTGTTGTTGGCAGGGGATAAAAATCATCCTAAGGGCAAACCTTAATATGGAATACACTTTTATTGCTTTCCCCAAAGTATTTATTTCAAAGAGAGGTGATAAGAACATGCCTTAAAAAAGGGGAAGTAGAAAGACAAATGATATTTCCCAGAAAGGTGAATTTCATAGGGCTAGCAATGGTAATTCACAAAGTAACATTTCAGATGAAAACTGAAAAATGCTGAACTTTGAGCACCCTGTGGAAGTTAAGATAAATGATTATAATGCTGGTTGGTATTTGAACAGAGTTAATACCACTGTGTTGCTTTGAAATTATAAAAATAATAACAGCCATGCATGGATTTTGTGTGAAACTTTGAAGATTAAACACCAAGACTGTCACTTGGTTGTTTTTTGTTTTTTTTTTTGGGGGGGGGGGGGGGTGCTTTTTTTATTTTCATCCTTTTCAAGGATGCACTGGAGGGACATTACAGTCTATGCTCAGAAGCTACAGTAGTACATCCATTTGTAGAAGAGTCTTTATCAGCAACCTGTGTGAGGTTTAGTGCCAAGTAGCTATGAAAATATCTCCTGGAGGAGGAACAAAACCCTTTCCACATCTGCCTGTTCAGCTGACATCACTGTTGCTGTGTAGTGTACACTGAAGCTCACATACTGGCATGGTATCACCAAACCATCCAATATTCTAACAGACAGCTCTTGCAGAATGGTTTTCTTTTCACATTTGGTGTACCAGTAGAGGTATGAAAACCTTATGGCAGAAAAACATTAGTTCACTCACTCTATTATTTACTGGAAGGTGTTATCTACCACTTTCATATTTTAGTATTTCCCTAACTGAGTTCTAACTGTGTAAAAATTATTTTTGAACTGCCTTGCTGTTTCCTTTCAAGAGTTACTCCGTTGCTAAGTCACATGTCTCCAATACTGTTTTTCATACATGACCCAGGTTCCCTGTAGACAGGCATGCAGTACTACATTTCAGCAAGATAACCTCACTTAAGTATTCCTACAGTTGCCTGGGAAAGTCAGAGAACTAAAGAAATCAGCAAGCTAGATGAACCAAAGAAATTAAGAGAAGCAATGGTCATTTTCACAGCTACAGCTTGGCAACCTGTCCAGCAGGGAAGAAGGTACTGCATGTTTTCCATTAGACTCGATTTTGTATGCCTGAAAGACGTTCCCTATTTTTTGAAATATGAATAATGTTTCTCTAAAAATGGCCCTCACATAGTAGGCAGCCTAGAAAAACCCCACAAATGTAATGCCACTGAGTGAAAGAGCAGGGAAGGATAGATGAAGAAACCAGTGATTTTACTGATGCTGTAAACCAAATAGCTTTTAGTTAGGGCATCTATTTAAAATAAATCTAAACAAAATGAACCATATGAAGCTGATAACCTGAACACCTAGTGGGATTTTTAAAATGGCTCAGGTAAATGCCTGAAAATGGGGATTTAGAATGAAAACGCAGAAACAATCTCAGCATTGTTATAATACAAGTAAATACAGGTATTATGAAAATGCTTTCAGTATTCAGAACCTGCAATTCCCAAAATGAATGCAGGATTTACATGATCACTAGAGCAAGATAGCAAAAGTAATTCACTCTGATGCATTAACTCAATGCTAAACCTGGTCTGGCAGAGTTCAGCCAAATAAATAAAAGAAACAAAGGGGTGCAATGTAATCTTGATTCAGATTAATTACTTCAAATGAGCACATGAATACAGCTACAGTAAAAACTTGCTAGATGGATGCAGTTAGAAGAGAAGTAATAGGTTCTTTCTTTAGAAGTCAGGAAAGTAAGTATATGAGTTAGTGACTGCTTAGAGTACAGAAAATTATTTTGTTCTGCTCTTGGTATGTTTTAGTAGACTATACAAGTTTAGAGTAGTCATTACAGTGAAACTACAAAGATTTAAAAATTAATGTAAAAATAAATGCAAGATATGTATCTAAATGCCGTGCTGTTGCCTTACATAAATGGTACCTGACTGAAGCTGCTCATAAGGATCTTTGTGGCTGCAAACAGCTGGGAATCTGTTTTAGCCTCTAGTTTTTTTCCTTAGCAGTACAGTAATAATATGTAGCCTATCAAAATGTTTCAGAACAGGTCTTACAGGGCATTTAGTGGTATGGTCATAATGTGACCTCTCAGGGTTGTTACTGTAGCTCTGTATGTTTGATATTTGACCCTTGTTGTAATTTTTCCTCCTCAACAAATTAGCAGAAAATGGATAGAAACTTCCAGGTTCGGTGCTTCTCTTTTAGGCAAAAAATTATTGTAGTAAGTTCTGGTTCACCAAGTCATGTGAATGATTGCCTGCATCAGATGTATAATCATTTATGATTTAAATTAATGTAGCTCACAAATACTTCCTATATCTTGAAAAAAAAAATTAAAAATACCTTTATGTTTATTCAGAAGTTTATAGCCTTCACAATATCGGCCTCCAGATGTGGTCATTCTGGCAGTATTGACATAAGAATACGTGGCAGCAAAATCAAATTCCTTTTCTCCATCCCACCAGCCATTGCTTTTGGCATATTCCTTCAATTCTGGGTGTTCTCTGTCAATCTTGGTTGTGATGGAGAGCTGGTTGGAAATATTCCGTATGCTTCCTGTTTATAAGTTGCAGAAAGAATTGCTTAATACACTGAATGATTTTTCTTGGTATTTTGTTTATAATTAGCTTAGTAAAGCAAATTAGCCCTGAAGAGTTTCCTACAAGATCAGTGAGTCCGGTGGTTTATTTTTGGTGGCCCTCTCTCCCCAGCTACATGTATTTTTGATTGAATTTTCACCGCCACTCATTTGCTTCTATTGCCAACACTTATTTCAGGTTCTGTCCTGGTTATTCCCACCTTTGCATTCTTCTTATGAGACATCCAAAGATCGAGCTTGTCCTCCTAAGTCTACTGGAAGAATCAGCCACTTCAGGTCCCAGTACATCAGGTCCTGTCCCCAGATGAAATTGTCCTGGATTGCTCCCATCCTTAAGACCACACATACTGCTGTCATTCTCACGCTGATTTTCTTGCTGTCCTGTTTTCCACGAGCAGGAGTGGTTATCTCTGCTCTGAAAAGGCCCCTGTCACTCAGCTCCTCTGATTAACTGCCAGCTACTGCATATTCATGCCCCAGGAAGCAATGCCTGTTGTTTACAGGCACATGTATGCAGCTCGAGGTTAGTTTGATGCCTTAATGAAATGGTAAATGAAAACCAGGGAACTCCAAGTGATCACTGCACTTGAAATGTTTAGAACAAAGACCATCATCCATACCTTCTACTTTTTCTGCTGCCCAGTATTTTCCTGATGTCTCCAGCACCCACGCTTCCTTTCTGTCAGCTATCAGAAAACTGTTGTGGTATGTAAATGCCATGTTGCTCTCCATACAGTTTCCTCCCTGTCCATATTTTTCCAGCAAATCAACTATGACACTAAGAGCCTTTTCAGCTGTGTCTGCTCTCTCAAGTCCAAGCCTAAAACAAAAGGAAAATGTTATTTTTGGAACCATGAACTCCACATAGAACTAATCAGCCTGAGTTTTCAAATTGACCTGGAATGATATTTCTATATGTAGCTGCCATTTGTACGATCTGGTAAGGGAAACACAAATCAGGTAAAGGGCTTGTTTGAAGTGGGGCCTCTATGAGCTTGACATGGAGAAAAACACCGAATGGAAATACAGGGAGAGGAATCCTACAAAATGCTTACAAGTTCTGTGCAGGTATTGGAGTAAACTACCAAAAGAATTTACTGACTGCTGTAGGCTAGTGAGAGTCACACTGGCACCTATAGGTAACGGAACATGAACTTGTTATTTACGTGGAAATAGGCACCTGAGACTGAAACTTAAAAATATGTATGTGAAAGATGGGGGAATAGGAAAGGAGGTATAGACCCTAGGAAAAGGTCCAAACAGCAGTGCCGAAGTCCACCTGTACTCTTGAAAAACTCTTGTTTCGGTTCAGTATAAATTTTATAAAAAGAAAAACGTTTGCTAATTTCTTTGACAAATTTTGGTTTAATGCCTGATACTTCTTATGGGCTCCTGGCAGAAATCTAGCGCTTGTGCCAAGAAACACTTATTTTTAACCGCGGCTAGAACAGTGGAAGAAGTGAAAGTGAAAGTACTATTTCCCCATATGACTCAAACCACATGTTTCCACGTAAATTCCAAATCCGGTACCATTTACCAAAAAGAAAAAGAGAGAAAAGGCCTGTGCACACCTTACGAGGTCCATGCCGAGGAGAGCTTCCCCATCGCAGATCTCCTCCCTGCCCCACACCGCCTCGTTGCCGATGCACACGCCGTGCTCGTTGGCGCCCATCTCGGCGCCCCAGAGCCAGGAGGGGCGGCTCAGGACCACGGCGTGCGTCCTCTCCACTTGCTCGATGCTGATGTAGGTGCACTGCAAGAGGTCAGAGCACACACCGAGTCACCGTCCCCGACCCGCCGGCCGAACCGCGGGCTAAGCGCGCAGATAAGGGCTGACAGCGGCGTTCTCGCCGCCTCCCGCAGGAGCGCTCCTGCCCCGCGCCCTCACCTCCAGCGCGGCGCCGGGCGGGTGCGCGGCGGCCGGGAAGTGCACGACCTCCTGCACCTCGTCCGCCGGCCGGTCCGAGTTCTTCCCGAACACCACGCGGCCCCCGGGCGCGGCGGGCGGCAGCGCCACGAAGGTGTCGCAGGAGAGGGGCGGCGGCCGGGGGAACATGCTGAGGGCTGGGGGGCCCGGCGCTGCGCGGGCCCGGCGCGGACAGCGGCGGCGGCGCTGCGGGGCGGGGCCGGCGGCGCCCGCGGAAGGCCCGCCCGCCGACCCGGAAGGCCCGGCCGAGGCCGGCCCGGAGCGCCGCCGGCCCCGCCGCCGTCACTGTCACTGTCCCTGGGCCGGGCCGTGCCGGGGCCCGCGGCTCCCGCTCCGCCGCCGCCATGGGGAAATCGTTCGCCAACTTCATGTGCAAGAAGGATTTTCACCCCGCCTCCAAGTCCAACATCAAAAAGGTGAGGGGGTCTGGGGGTCTGGGGGTGCCCCGGGGGGGACGGGCTGCCGGCACCGCAGCGGCCCGAGCAGTGCCCCTCACCTTCCTGGGGTGGACCGGGCCTGGGGCTAAGAGGATGGAGGAGGCAGGGAAAAGAGTTAAGAAATACCTGAAGCTTCGGGTTTTCTTGTTCCCAGGTGTGTATGACTGTCGCATTTTCCTGGCTCAGGCTTTTCAGCACCCGATTCTCAGGACAAACAGGCACTGTCCGCCGTCCAGGAAACCCCCGGCTGTGACGATGTGCCCGTGTATCCGCAGTATTTCATTCCTGCTCACCTGGAGCTGGTGGCACCTGTCCTCTCCGGGACTGTGCCCCGTGCCGGGAACACCCCGGGACCTGGGGTCTGTCCAGACCTCGCCGAGCAAGGGTCACTGCAGGGCGACAGCGAGTGGCACCCACAGGGGATCTTCTGAGCCTATTTGTCCTTTTGAGCTGCCAGATTTTCTCCTGTCTTTTCAGTGTGTAAATGTTGTTGGAACTTGGAGTTTCTCAAAATTATTGCTGTGGGAAATTAATTTTTATTGAAATGCTGGATGAAAATAATGTATTTTATGCGATTAGAATGGTGATCATCTCTTGTCAAGCATTTTCAATTAAGTAAGCCAGTTATTTATACACTAATATATTTTGCAATAAGTTTTGTGTTTAAGTAGAAGCTTAATTATTTTTCCTAGGTATGGATGGCAGAACAGAAAATCTCATATGATAAGAAGAAACAAGAAGAATTAATGCAACAGTACCTGAAAGAGCAAGAATCCTATGATAATAGGTGAGAATTGGCTTAAGATCACACACTTCTTCCTCCTGTGTTGTTTTCATATTGCAGTGAGCAGTTTGAATTAGTCTCCCATAGTAGGAGAGAGCAGTGATTCATTAAATGATGTCTGATTAAGCAGAAGTCACAAGTACTTACTTAAAGTGGTTTGTGCCCGTTTTCTAATTAATTTCAAAATATGCTACGTTTCACAGAACAGTCAATAACCTGGTGTAATAATACATTTGTATCACACAGAAATCTGATTTTCATAGCTCTGGACATACTGCTTTTCAGCTGAGATTGAAATGTGTGATTTTTGGTACACATGGATCATGCAAAAGCACTGATTCATTTTGCAGGTTTTTTGGTACTCAGACTTTGTTACTTGTATTAACAAATGAAAAAATGCTAGTTATCACAACAATTTCATACTGGTTGGGGGTTTTTTTGTGAGTGTTACCTATATGACTGTTTTGTGTGTAACACCCCAAACTGCCCTTTTTGTGTAGGTTGCTTATGGGTGATGAGCGTGTGAAGAATGGTCTTAATTTCATGTATGAGGCCCCACCTGGAGCAAAGAAAGGTATTGCAATTTCCTGATTTGGGGTAGATACTAGTGCAAAGCTAAAAACCTCCTGAAGAAATAAGCACAACGTGTTTTATTTTAAAATAGCATGTTCACAGTGAGGTAATGAAAGGAGGTGTGATATTTAATTCTTTCTGTGGGAATATGCAGACATAGATATATCTAGATATATGTAGATATATATATGTAGTGGGCAATAATTTTGATCTCACAAAACTTTAATTTCTTTCAAAGAGAATGATTTGGTTTTTTTAAATAACAGTTCAATGTGAAGGGAAAAACCAGATAAAATATCTTTCCGGGAAACAGCATAAATTCTGTCCTGAACCAAGGGTGTTTCTTTAGCCAACTTTAAAGCCATTGGATGAGGAGGACTAGACCTTACCAAGGCAACGACTCAGACCACACAAACCTGTATTTTGGTCTGCCCTCCGTTACAGAAATAGCAGGTTGCTTTTGTTTAAAAGCTGTGCCCGTAATTCAACTTGATGCTTGTCAAACATAGGAAATACCAGAGAAAGAAATTAATTATCAGAAGTTATGAAAATAATAAATGCTGAAATTCAGTAGTCAGAAGTGCTGTCTGACCTGTGTCTGGTGAATCTATGACTGTTTAGTAGTGTCATAAATGGAATTTTCTAAATACCTGGTGGACATTCATATCAATCACTTAATTTTAGCAAGATCTTAATATAAGTGAAGGACTAAGAAAATATATTCCCTCTAAGAGAAAACATTCTCCCTTTAAAATGCATCTTGTCCATTTACATGAAATCACTTGGAAATGCTTGGATGGACTCATTCTTGTAGAACAAGTTTTGGAATTATTTTACTTTAGAGTTTCTAGTAGTAATCTCTTAAGCTTAGAAGAAATGCAATTTCAAAGTAGCAATTAGTGTTAAACTTTCTTGTTTTAATATCTTAAAAGTAAATATTGTTGCTACTCTTGCAAAAATGTTTGAAGTTCTTATTCATGTAACAAATCAGCATAGTTTTAGAAAGTGATTCTGGATTTACAGTATTTATAGTTATATACTAGAGGCTGTTTATTTGTAAGTGCACTCTATTTAAACAAAGCCACTTCCTGAATATTTGCACTGTTGATTAGTATAAATCATAAAATGTTTTGTCTTTAGTTAATGGTTAGTTAATCTTTATTTTACATATATAATTAATGCATAATTTCTTTTCTTTGCATGATTTCTGGAAATTCAAAGAGGAGACAAAAGAGGTATTTCATTACATTATTTCTTTATGTTTTCTTCTTGCTTACTTAAATTGTGTTCTGAAAAGTTCAAACTTAGCATATTTTCTGTTTTATAGCAAGAAGGAGAGACAGAATACAAATTTGAATGGCAAAAAGTTGCTCCTCGAGAAAAGTAAGATATTTGGGGTTTTTTCATATACTTTTCTTTTTGTCCCTTCCCCCCCCCCCCTTTTTTTTGCCCTGTTATATTTTTAAGCAGGTCAAAAATATATTTTGTGTGATCTTGTCATGTCCTGACACTTAATTAGTAAAACATGTTAACCTAGAACTCTTTATTTTTTAATAAAGCTCAGCTTTATTTTCTTTTGATTTTTACATCCATATTTGAAAACGCATTGAAAACACTGTTTACAGGAATTATACCTCTGAAATGGGTGTACACTTATCAACAAAAGGTAGTTTTGTGTATGATGTCTTTTAAAAAGTAGTAGTGAACTGAGTATTGTTTTCTTTTGTGTTTGTGTAACAGGTATGCTAAGGATGATATGAATATCAGAGATCAGCCGTTTGGTATCCAGGCAAGTTACATAAATTTCACTCTGTGCATGGCTGGGCTGTGTCTCAAATGTTGTCTAAGTGCAGAACATTCACCTGGACTCCCTTAGCAGTGGGTTTGGAAGCTGTTGTAGTGCCCCCTGACACAGACCTTTCTGTGAATGTTTGGCTGTACTGGTGACTGAATGGTGTCCACTGGCTTTGTCCCTGTAGGTGCGGAACGTGAGGTGTATTAAATGCCACAAGTGGGGCCATATAAACACTGATCGAGAGTGTCCCTTGTTTGGCCTGTCTGGAATCAATGCCAGCTCAGTCTCCAGTGATGGCTCAGGTAGGCAGTGAATGGTTGTTAAAGGTTCTGTTTGGACATGTCGGGGGAGCTCATTGTTTTTAATTTTAATAGGTTTAAATTTATCATATTTCCGAGAGTTGATGAAATCTGGAAAACAGTAAATTCCAAGTGTAGGATCCACAATTTTGAGTTACTTATTTCAAATTGCAGGGACCTAATTTTCTAATTAGTAGCTCACTTAAAAAAGATTCCATATTCATTTGACCCTATCTGTGCCTAAAACTGAGAAGCTGCAATGAGACTTCAGATCAGAGTTACAAAATCTGTGTCACCAAGAAAATGAGTGGATTGTCAAAGACCGTCCCAGTTCAAATTTAAGCAAAGTGCTCAGATAAGATGGATTATATCATTAAATCACTTGGTGAAAAGGAGAGATTTGTGGGCTTTTTAAAAATATGTAAGTGGACAAGCAACTGAAACCTAGATTTCCAAATGTTTGGTTTCCTTTCATCTGACTTCTTTCTGCTTCTTGAACTACAATTTTTTTTTTCCTTCTGTTGGCTCTTCTATTACTTGAAGTCACACAGCATTTAGTGCTAGATTATCTTTGAAGAAGTGGGTACAAACATTCAAATTAAGTATTTCTTTTGCCTACAGTACTTTTTTTCCATGAGTTAACCCAAGTTGTAATGCTTTAAAGTTTCTGAAAACTGGGGCACGTTCAAGAAACATCAGGCAGCGTGGATGAGTCTTCAGCCTTGCTGTACCGTGCTTTAAAGTTCCGTGTTGCATCTTGGATTTTGCAGGGATACCATTACAGTTGCACACTTGACGGTTTCTTCTTTTCTTCTGTCTTCCTTCAGGTTTTATGTATTTCATCTATTTTATGTAGCAGCTCCTAGTTTTGTTACATATTTAGCCTACCAACAGTCTTGTTTTTCAGAATTAGGTCACATAGATACCTAGTTTCTTTGGGATGAGCCCTGAAGGAGCTGAGTCAAAGGAAATGCTGCCTCTTACTCTTCTGTCTTTTTAGGCATTGTCTGATGCTTATTCCATTGTATTACCCATACTGTAGTGGACTTGCTCAGCCTTTCTGTTCAGCTGGTTGTAAAATGAAATAATTTTCTTGCATAATTCTTATCTTAGAAAAAAACTGCTTAGAGCGTTTGTTTATGGTAGAATTATATTGTGCAGCTCTTGGATGTCAGAGATGCTTTTGTGCCACAGGACTCACTGTCCACACCTCAGTTCAAGTGATGTGGGTAAATTTTAGGGGTGTTTGGTTGAGAAAGCTGAAAATATTTGTATGTGCTTGCACAAACCTGAATATGCATTCCTCATTATTCATTACAGTGTAATACAGTCACTGCAGTGTCAGTAGAAGAATAACTCCTTGTTTCAAATCTTACTGAGCTATCTATATAGGTGTGGGCAACGTTTGACTGCTGTGGGTGTTTCCTCACCTGAAGAGATGCCCCCAAATGGCTTTTGAAACCATCTTTTTAAGCCTAAAGAGACCATTTAACATATATGATGAATTTTACGTGAAGAAAAATAGTGTAAAAGTACATAGATGTTCTCAGACTGTGCCAGTGCCCTTTAATTTTCAACTCTGGCACTTAGAAGACATTGTGCTATGCTGAGCTTAGATTCTTGTAGGCTGAGGAAGGATTTTTAGGGAGTAGGGGTGGGCGACAGATCAGGATTTGTATATATAATTTGTGAGACGCTGTTCTTGAATTTGAATAGTCAGCTGTAATGATACTGCTACTTTCTCTTTCTTCCAGGGAAACTATGTAAAAACACTGTAGGTAAAGCTTAAAGTTCTTGATTTAATAGCAAATACAAGGCTTAGAGAAAGTAGTAATATTAATTACAACATCATATAAAAGGTTGTCTGCTTTTTCTAGCCGCAGGAATACACACCTTTCTAAAAGTTCATCTGATTTAATAACAAGTTAAGTTACACTCCTTTGATGACTTCTGGAAATGTGTGTAAATGAAGCACCACAGTTAAGGGACAACACAAATTCTTGAATTCACTGCTTCTCCTAAGACTCATAATTCATCCACATGGTATGTTAAAGCATATGCCATCTATTTTTAAAAAAGAGTGTGTGTTTTTTGTTGTTGTTGTTGAAACCCTGACAGCAGTCCTGTGTTGGCTGGGATGGGAGTAATTTCTTTGCATTGCTGAGAGTTCAGCCCAGTTGTTGCAGTGCTGCAGATCCACAGTTAGCTCTGCTGCATCTGTTTCCACCTCCAAGAGCCTTCTGCTGTTGCTCTGTGCAATACACTTCCTCAGGCTCTGTTCTTCCTGCTTCTCTTTATCAGTAATTGCATGCACTCCTAAGTTGCTTTCTAGACTAAATTCGTGATTATCTTTTGTTGCTTTATAGTACTGCAAAAATGTTCATTGCCATACGGTTTAGACTGGCTAGAACTCCAGTAAATGCTGCTTTGGAAGGGGCAGAGACTTTTTATGAGATCATCTTTTTATGAAACTGTTCTGTGTTTTGTGAACTGATGATTAGGTTTAAAAAAATCCCTTGCACTTGAAACAAGTTGAATTGCACATGAATTGCTTCCCAAGCACCTCCTCCTCCACACGTCACAAGTGTCTCCTCATGCTTAGAAGACTGGTAAAAAACACACAGTTTTCATTTATTGTGGTTGTCAGCACCAGGAAAAGAAAAAAGTGCAAAACTACTTGGTGTCTAAGGGCAGGTGAAGTTCATTCAATTTTTCTGAAGCTGTTTGTTCATTTCTAAAATGTAGAGGTCAAAACAGATGTCTCTGAACAGAGCAATGAATAGGGATTTCAGGGATTGGCAGTGATTACTGGTAGTATACAGCAGCTCTGCAATGTGTACTAAATTTATTTGACCAGGCTTTTTAATAACCCAATGTGTAAAAATACATTTGCAGTGAACTCTCAAAGAGTTGAAAAATGTTCAGCTAAATTATTAGAGCATATAGTACTTTCAAAGGCTCAGAAGTATTGCCATATTTAGAAAGTAGTTGAAAACTTCTTTCTAGCTGGTGTTTCAGGTAATTGAAATATAAATATTGTCTCATAAATGAAAGGGTACAGCTGAGAAATAAAGATATAATGAGGAAGAAAGGTGAAACCAGAGTAAAATTTTAGTGCAGTACTCAATGTACAAGGATTCCAATTAGTTTATGAAATTAATTGTATTAGAAGGACCAAATTTAAGTTCTAAATAGCTAAAGTTTTTTTTTTAAAGATCAAATCTTTGGAATTTTTCAATATTCTTTGGAAAGAGCTCTATTGCCTTGAAGTTACTTACTTGGTAGTGCTTTATTTCTTCTTACTTATAATCTTTTCATCCTAATAGAAGTCGATCTTACATCCTTTTCATGCAAGTTGAATGGAATAGTTTTTTTAGGCAGTGCGTGGTAGTTACCCTAGCTAAATTTAGGTTGGAACTCTTCAAACTTTGCAAATCCACTCCCTTGCTGGAGCACACCATGCACCAGCACAGTGTTGGGAGGCTCTGGTCCACGTGCTGCTGGGCATCCTGACCAGTGATAAATCTCTGCCCACTCAATGCATGGGAGCATCGGGCTTCACGGTTCTTAATCCGCTGTGCTGAGGACACTGGCATCACTCATTTCTGCAGAAGTGGGTTTTAAGAAATGGTCTGGCTTCCCTGTCAAAGATTTGTAGCAGGCCTTGATACAAGTTCAGTTTGTGTTTTGTTCTAATTTTTTCCTGCTTCAGAAAGAGTGAAACAGAATGTCTTGTTTGGACTCATTTTTTTTTCAGTGTCAGAGGAAATGTTTGACTGCAACTAAATGAAAGTGAAATTAATGTCTGATTTAGCTGATTCACCTAAAGTTCCTGCTCTGTTTCTCCATAATGAAAAAGAAGAATTATTAACTGAGATTTTTTTTTTTCCTCCCACGTCATGTCCAATATAGGCTTTTTCTTTCCCATAAATTTTATAAGCTGTGATTCTGTCATTTCAGCAGAATAGCTGGCTTTAGTCTGATGTGAAGACTGCACTGTAATGTTCCTCTTGACACATAAAACTGGTTGGCAATTGCCACGTTGGATTTGGTGAATGTTTTGTGTGCAAGGACCAGTCACAGCCTTCAGTTTCCTCCAGTGAAACCACTGCAGGCCAGAGGGGGTCTGTGGCACAGAGCTGTGTTCTGCTGTCCTTCAAGAGCTGACATACATTGCAGTGCTTCAGCAAACAAAAAGAGTTACAATCAGTACCTTAACTTGGGCATGGTGGTTTGGTTATTTTGCTTCTGGGACCATTTTACTAATCTAGCTGGTAATTCATACAAAAAAATCTTAACATTAAAAAAGCACCTATTGAATAATATCTCACCAGTGAATAGAGATTATTTTTGCAATAAGGCAATTTCAGTGGATGTGGCTATCATGGGATAATCACACCCCTGGGGTTCAGCCTTGTCTGTAATCTCTCAGGATTGTAATTATTGCATGATAACTGCACCCCCTGGTGTTGCATTATTTCTATTATGAAATTCTTAGTTTTAGATATAAAGTAACTCTACTTTGATCACTGGAAACTGCAAAGTAGTGTTAGAACGTTCCAGCTGTGAGGCTTACAGAGAGCAACTTAGAAGATTTAGTTCTCCTTTACAAAGGTAAATTAGGCAATCAAAATGCTTCTTTGGGCTAAACTGATTTACAGAGTGTTTTAGTGATAAAATCCTAACTTTCAAAGTTCACACAAGATGAAAATATCAGTTGTGCTTCTGACTTTATGTGCCACTGTGTATATATGCGTGTAGAAAATATGGATTGCATACCAGCAAAAAACTCAGCTCACTAGCATCTCAAAGTTTGCCTGTTTTTACAGTTGTTTTTTATCATTAACCAGCAGCCATAAACCTGTTGGGGTTTGTGAGGTTTTGTTGTGAATCCTCAAAAGCCATCAATATGACTGGAACAGAGGTCATTGGCTGTCCTGTGCAAAATGTTTTGAAATAATACTGTTATTTCACTTCAGAATTGCCTGTGGCTTTCTTAGGCTTGAAGTTAGGACAAACTGAATATTACTTTTTCCTTTCCCTTCTTTCCTGCAAACAATGTATCCTGTTCAATGATGGTTTGGGCAGATGGTGGGGAGGGATTACTAAAACGTTATGAAAGCTTGAGTGCTTACAACTTTTATTATATGGTTTTTAGAACACAGAACCCACTAAGGATCTGTTCCTTTCATATGAAGAAAGGTATTACTATTGTAGGAAGTGAGTCTAGTGCCTCAGATTGTATGAACAGCATAGTTAGAAGTGGGATGGTAAGGTTAAAAGATATTCTTGCACTCTTGGCCTATGGAAGCTAAGTTTGGATTGTGCTGAGCATCCTCCTCTGCTGTGGACTACTCTGCATATTATACAGGTGACTGGTTCCATATGAGATCCATGCTGTGGAATTACTAAGGAAAATGTACTGTTAAGTGCTTAGCATGTTGTGGAAAATTCAGGCAAATAAAGGTAAAACTCTAATGGAGCAACGTGTATGTGTACCTAGTGTCTTATGGTCTACCAGGGTAAAACCACTCCAGGTATGGCTGTGCAGGGCCAGCCTTCTAAAGTTGGAGTTGGCACTCTCTCTTTTCATCTCCTGAGTGCCCTGAACTAACTGTGGGTGTTGTTTCCATCTGTCTGTCTATGACTTCCACTGCTCTTAAGCTTTTAGGTGAAATACCTTTCAAGAATAATCATTGAAATGATCAGTAACATGGAGACAGCAAATAATGAAATCTATGTTTATGTTATATCATGTTTATATCTCACTGCCATTTCCGAGTGACAAATGCAGTACGTTTTTTCCAAAAGAGAAAAGTCTGCATTGTAGTGGGAATGCAAGAATTTTTTTAAAATGTTCTCTTGAATTTGTTCCCTTGAATAATAACCAAGAAAAGGTATCTGAATATGTTAACTGTGAATATTTGTATAAATGGTCATCTGCAGAAACATACAGTGTGTGAAACCTTCCTTTATGATCTGCAGCTGAGACCTTTGATTGTGAACAGTAGGAACCTTAACTTAATCTTCACATAGTTTAAGAATTGTTACATTTTAGAATAATCCTCCATTTATGTTTCAGAACCCTTGGTATTTGTTGTGAATGCATAAAATACAGATTCTTTTAGAAATCTCATGCTTAGCATTTAAGCAATAAATATGGATTCCAATAGCAGTTTGATAATGTTAAATGGTTTTTACTGCTCCAGAAAAGTAAAGAGGAAACTCAGGTTTCTCTGAAATACCATGTCACAAAAGCATGGCAAATTACACCAAAATTCTGTGCTATGTTAAATACAGTTAAACTGCAGGCCCTCTGAAGAAGAGCTAATTAAAAGCCAGAGGTTTTAGTCATTGATTTCTCTCAGTGCCAACTGCAGCAGTTGCTTTGAAGTGTAAATATGGTCTAAATGCACTCATCTCTGAAATAGATGAAAAAATTATCAGTAAAAGATGATTGATTCTGAATGAGTGGAGGCAGCCTAAATTTACTGTGTGTCATGATCACATAATTTTGATAATAGTTCCTTGTCCTTTAGATAAAATAAGTGCCTACTCTCATCTCTGTCACAACCTCAGTAAAAGTTCACAGACTATGAAGTGTGATTAAGCTCAGTCTGTAATTTTTTTCCTTTTTTTTTCAATTTCCTTTTAAGTCATATTAACAAAAGCCATAGAAAACTTGGTGGACAGAACAAGAAAGTATATGGATGTATTGACACAACTGTCTATTATAATTTTAAAGTTAGTTTCTCTTTTAAAGCAAAACCTGAAAAGCATTGTATCATATGTCTTTGCTACCACCCAGAAAAGGCACCATTCTCCATTCGTAATATATTTATCCTTCATGTGGTTGTGTGCTAGACTGAAATCCACCAGCAGAATGTTTTCTAAAGCCTAGTTAATTCAAAAGAGGGTTTTTTGTACTTGCTAGGTATTTGTTTGTCTACTTTTCCACAGCAAAGCATGGCTTTAGTACCAGTGTTGTGCAGAAAACCAAATAAATTTCAGTTTGGAGGAGTTACAGCCTCTTGTGGTCCAAGCTGCCTGTAAGAAAGGATGATGACAGCATGCTTTAGGCCTGCTGTGTTAGCCAAAAGATATGTAGCAATAGAAGAGAAGCCTTGAGAATATCTTGATTCATAAATTTTAAGCATGATAACATGGAGTTTACTGACCATGACATATACTGGCGAATTGATAGCAGAGGCACCGGTTTGCAATGTTTATATTTTCATGTAAATTATCCATCTTAGTAAGTTGGGAGAAGTGTGATGGTAGTGATGTTTTTAGATTAAAATGATTACATTTGCAAACTGAAAGATATCCCATGCCAGAACACATTTTCAGAAAGGGAGAAAAGCCTGTTCTAAAAGCCATATTCTAAATACTCTGTTTTGATGATGTGCAAAATGAGCAGTAATTAAAATAAAGGTGAATAGTTGCAATTAAAATTACTCCATGAAGAATCTACTTTTTCTAGTATTTTCTACGATTTTCCAGTAACTTCTATATAGTGTATTCTACTTAATTCCATAAAGATCCATAGAATACAAAACAAGACATGCATACAGCCTTAAAGATCAGATAGATCTGTAACTGCAGCCACAATATAAGTACAATTGGTTACTGTCATTTCCCCTGCCAAAGATGGCAGTAATGTTTACATTATTATTGTTTCTTATGTCTTTGCTTTCCATTTATATTCCATAATATAATCCATTTAAAACTTGATTGATTGTAAAGAATAATTCAGATTGTTTCTCTGCACTGGTGACAGTAGTGAGAGCTTTTATCAGTAAATTGGGCAAATACTGTCAAGACTGTGCATCATGAGCAGGTGGAAGTAAAAATGCTATTTTTGGTGTTACTGGCAAACGTAACATGATGGTCTGTCCTCACTGCCACTGAAGCTATTGCAGCAAAAGTGATATTTAATCACAGTTGTTATGAAAAGGTATTTTATCATGCTGTTCTCTCATACTGAATAATCAGAAAAATGTGCTTTACACGTTGTAATGGAGGCCTGCTAGATGGTGTGGTACAGCTCTCCTAAGGGTGCCCATGCCTCCTAGAGAAAACATTCTGGAAACAACAGTGTTACATGCACTCTGCATTTGTAGCATCAAGAGAAGTACAGACAGAACAGAAAATTAATTGCAGCTATAGGTTTCTCTGGTTTCTGGGACAGATGTGGGGTAGTAATGTGAGGTGGGAGAGCTTGCTTGTAAGGCAGGCACTTAATTGAAATCCAGAACTGTATCCCCCTCCTGATGGCTTAATAGAAGCAGAACTGATTCTGTTAAATTCATCTCAGTTGTGTGATGAGAAGTTGGAGTGCTCCTTGTTCTAAAAAAGCAAATTTGCAATATGTTATAGAAATCCTAATATGACATTCTTCTGCAATCCAGTGTAATTGATGCTCATATATGCCTGAGGGAAAAAAACCCACTATTTACATCTCTTCTGTTTATTTAGTTGTACAGATGCACCAAAAGCTGTCAAGCTGAGATTGTACTCGGGTAGTGCTTTGTGAAGACTCAAATCCTTCTTTTCACATTTCCTTGTGTGTTTTGAGTTTCTAGATTTTGTGCCCCAACTCTCTGAGTCAACTGAGCCATCTGAATTGTATCCTTAAATAGTATCTTAAACAGAAGATAACAGAGAGAATTAGTGCAGCAAGAGCAACTGGAAAGTAAGCAGGAAGAAACTGTAACCTCTTTGCATGACATTATTTCTTGAGATTTACAATAGCCAAAAAAAAAGCCCCTTTAAAAATCTTTTGGAACTATGGAGACTTTTTTGTGCAAGCCCTTAGTATAATTTTAAGTAGCTGTAACTACAGAAAGTGTAAGTTGTCAGTTGTCTTAATGCATAAAAATGAAGTCATATTCACAAGCAGTTAATTACACTCTATGACAAGAAGTTTTTCCAAGACTGTGAATTAGTTCTAAAGCAGACAAATGGTTTTGTTTTAGCCAAGTGACACCTGGGAAAATTTTAAAGATTTTTTTTATTTCTTTTTTTTTTTTCTATCAAAATGCAAATTTCAGAACATAACCTTGACAGTCACAGTCAAAAATAGCAAGGTGCTGTATTTGACTTGTTTCAGGAAGAATAAGAAACAGATGAGAAACGTTGTAACTTTGAACTTATTTTTAGTTTGCTGATGAAAGAATGCTGAGAGCCTAGTTGTCAGAAGTTGTAGCAATCAGCTATTTTTATAGGATTTCTGTATCTGAAGTCCTGCCAGCTCATTGTATATCTCTAGGTGTTTTCACCTGCATGAGGTCACAGAGGTAGCTTCTTCACAGGCTTACAAGTCTGTAAGAAATGCCTGTATGAAGAGCTTGATTTTCATAGCATGTAAAGGATTTTTGTGCCTGATGTAGAGTGACTCTGCAAGTTAATGGGTGCTGTTCAGGACTAATAAGCTATCATTATAGCCAAAGATTTTAGCCAACTGAGAGCCTCTCAGCTCAGTCTTACCATCTGCTTTCCAGCCAATGACCCAGCTGGAGCACAGGGCTGCCAGGTGTACCTGGTACTGCTTTCTCTGGCAGTCTTGGAGTGTGGTCATAAGCCAAAGGCAGGCTGAAAAGATTTACCACTTTGGGTTACCAGGCAACATGGTGGCAGCAAGATTTAAATTCTAACTGCTTAATAGGGAAGCCATGGTGGCAGCAAGATTTAAATTCTAACTGCTTAATAGGGAAGCCAAGGACACATCTGAGAAATTGCTTTTTTCAAGTCTCTGTTAAGTGAGGTTCAGTTTTTAGGGTTTCTTTTACAGGCTTTGTCTCTCTCATTTACATTAGCCAGAGAAATCCCCTATTAAATTTACAGTGTGGAAATCAGAATGTGGTCATTTACTCACAGATTTAGGCATCTTTTAGGACTCTTTGAAAAAGCATCTCAAAAGGGAGTGTTACACACCTCTATGCTGTCATGTAAAATAGCTGTGCCCAAGAACCCTGAGAGACCTCAACCTGTCAGTGATATTTCAAAGAAAATCAGATCTACTTAACAACATCATTAAAATATAAATCAGAAGCAATCTGTTGAGGTGGGAGAAAAAAGTCACCAAGCATTTGATTCCTTTGATTCCAAGCAAAGGAGTTTAATTAAGAGAGTAAACATTTTTTTGATTGTTGTTCTATTGCATAAAGTAGGTAGTAACAGAGGTTTTCAGTTCAGCTGTGCAACCATTGTCAAATATGATGTCTTAACTGAACTTATCAGCCTTGTTGGAGATTCTTGCATCTCCTCACAAGCTAGGCTGAACGTAAATTACTGTTTCCCTCACAATTGTAGGGAGACCAAAACAAGAATAATTTATTTCATAAACAACTTTAGTCTCAAGTTTCTGTGGATACATTTGATGCAGCTTGTATATGTCCACCAAACAGGAATAGCAGTAGTTTGGGAGCTGTCCTTATTGTGGTAATACTGGGTTGCAATTAAATACTGTAGGTGGAGCTATGAATTTCTCTTTGATGCTATTAATACACAAGGAAACAGATGCACAAAAATCAGTAGCGTTGGCCATTCATTACAAGCCTTTTCTTAAAACAGAAGAAATTATTTTGTTTGCCGTTTTCCAGTGTTACACACAAAGAATGCCAAAAGGTTTTATTTCTGGAAAATAATTTTGAATTATTCTTTTGAAGGCCAGTATGCCTTCATGTCTCCCTGGTCTCAATTCTGACCATAGTCCTCATAGGGAACCACAAGGTTAGGGCTGCTGTCTTGGGTCTTTAGCAAGTCTGCTGTATAGATTTGGACAAGCTGCATTTCTCTATTGATATAATCACACTAATGAGGATAATTAGATATTGGATACACACCAAAATGTGTACAGTGCTGTAACACTGAAGAGGAATACCTAAGAGGTTAGTTAAGTTACTTTGTTAGGCAGTGGCTCTTTGAATAATAGGGAGGAACTGCCTTTGAATACCAGAGGTATTCTAGGCTTGAACTGGTGAAGTGTTTTGGTTTCTTTGGTGTGGAGAAATCTTTCATGACTCTATGCTTTGTCTCTGTTTGTTGTCCTCATACTGGATTTTTGACTGAATTGTATGGCTGTTTTATAGGGACTTTTCAAACCAAGGCCTTTTCTGGTACCAAATTCTGTCATTAGGTGTCTGTCTAATATTAGTTTCTATTCCAGCCAGAGTAGATTTCAGCAAGCAGACCAAGGTGTGAAATTTGAAATATGCAAAGATATAGACACTGGAGCCTATACACATTCATTAATTGTGAGTTTACAATTACAGTATAACACATAAAAAGAAAAAGCACTTTCAGTAAAGTACAGGGAGGATAGGAAATAACCCCCTACTTAAGAAAAATGTAAACTCAAGGGTAGACTAAAAGGTATCTGATTTGAAAATTCTTTTGCCCAGCAAAATAAGGAACTTGTGGAAAGAAAGTCATTAATGCAGGGGCTCCTTAAACCATTTTCAAAGTTTTGTTTTATTCCTTCCTGCTTTACATGTAGGCCTGTTTGTTTCTGCAAGGTAATATATTATACAGGAAAACTAAGAAAAAGATTACTTTTTCTGAGAAAGTGTTATAGTACTTTCCATATATTTTCTATAGAAAAATCTCACTTTATTTTTCCATACTTGTCTGTGTTAAATATCTATGAGTTTTGTCAGTCTTCACAACTAAGAAAGTCTTAAACCACAGAGCAGGATCAGTACATTTCATAAAGCTAATTAATCTTTTCATTTACAGTAGTTTACTGAAGTCATAGTAAATGTGTGCTCCATGCCCTGTTTTTGTATTCCTTCTAATTTGGATTTACCTTACACAGTTCATTGACAGTAAAGTTAGTGAAGGAACTGGGAAGGAAATTTACTGAAAATGACCTCACTAGAGAGTCAATATTTAAGGTGAAGAAAAAGTTCCTAATCAGACAAGTACTGGACATTATGATCACAGGGATTCAATGAAAGCAGAAGAGTGAGTTACGGTTTAAGGTTTGTAAATTATGCAGTCAAGTCTGAATGATACATAATACATCCTGTATTTTTCTCCTTGTTAGAGTCTTGCAAAGCAAGAAATCGTGTGCCTAATGCCAACACGTACTCTAATGAAAAATATAGCATGGTTTTTAAACTAATAAAACCAGAAATCTCTGAGGAGATAACAGTCTAGAGACATATATTTGGCAATCTCTCGAATAAGTAAGAACATAGATATTTTTCATGTGTTTTATATTCCATATGCATTCTTCTAATGCTACTTTTTACATTAAAGTTCAAAAATTTGTGTCATTGTGAAAAATGAGTTATTAGTGACATACTAGAGGTGCATTTTCTCATTGTTTTAAAGGAGAGGAGGCACCTGAGTCTTATTTAATGTGCTTTATTTAGATCTACTGTGCTTTTTTACTACAATAAAAATATATTACTAGACTTATCTAATATATTGTTTTCAACATGACAAAGTTACATAAGAGATTCCCCTTGTACTTAAAGAAAAATGCAATTATTTTCCATTCTGAATCTTCAGACTGCTGTTTTAGAAAATCATATCTGATTATTTGCTCAGCAGAAGATTATTGAGTTGATTTAGCTGTGATTTTACTTAACAAAGCTTCAACTGAATTCCTACTGTGGAGTCCAAAAAAGGTAGAGAGATCTAAATGATATATTCAAACTGTGATTTTTGTGAACAGGGCCATCAATGCACCCCTCGGAGCTAATAGTGGAGATGAGAAACAGTGGGTTTGCACTGAAACAAAATGTGCTGGGGAGAAACTTGACCGCAAATGATCCGTCACAGGTAATATCTTTTTAGCAGTAAGCTGAAAATGTCTGTAAATCTAAATGTGATTGCTTGTGAATTGTTACTTAATGTTTTCAAATATGCATATCCATAGGAAAGCTGAATAGCTATGCCAGTAGAAAAATGTCCAAAAACTTAGTTTTTCAGCTTTGTTTCATACAGAATGGTGAATCATAAATTACTTATTTTAAAACCATATATATAATAAATTAAATCCCTCTTCTGGGCGACTAGAAATTGAATTTTTCATGAAGGGGTAGTTAGGGCTTCTGCTGCATACTTGTAATGCAGTGCTACCCTTTGGATGAAGTTTGAGGCAGTATGCACAAATAATTACTGCCAGGAATGCTGTATCTGAAAGGGTTTTTTTACTTGATTCACTATTGTTCCAGGTATTATTTCTGGGAATGAAAATGGTTCAATTGCCTTTACTTAGCTCGAAGTATATTACTAATTGAGGTACTTTAATAAAAGTGTAAAATGGAAGATAAATATGCACTGCTTGAAGTAACCTTTGTTCATATGGCAGAATTTTCAAGCCACTAGTAAATAGGGGATGACTACACGCTGGTCTTGAAATCTTCAGTAAATCAACAGCTCATTGTGTCTCCACAGATGGATGTACCTTTGCCTTTAAAAAAGCTATGTACCCAAAAAATGTGGCATATGGGCACTGTTAAATGAATCATGTTGATATCAGTATATTTGCTTTATGTTAGGTGTGCTGGGGTTTCTTTGTAAGAGCTTTTTAATCTTTATTTATTCTTTCGTCTTCCGTGTGTGGCTAAAATGAAAAACATCACTGTGGAGAACTGTGGTGTACCAGATGTGCATAATTTGAGGAATTCAGGGTCTTCAAAGTAGTTTTGCTTTGCTGATTGCGTTACTGTATGTAGATTATATGATTACAGTATTTTGCATTGCTAGAAGACTTTGTGCACATTTAAAGACTAATAACACAACAGTGAAGTAGATGTGTTACCCATTTTCCTAATGACTAAACCGAGACAGAAACGTAATTTGCTTAAATTACTCTGAGTTCAAGCAGGACTGGTGTCTTACCTATTCATCCAAGCGTGATAACAATGAGGTGACTTATCCTAGAGAATCGTGGGCTTCAAACCTGGCTCATTTTTATTAACTATTTCAGAAATGTTTCTTTTCCTAGCAGTGATTTTTTCATATGTTAGTAATAATTCCTGTTGTATAACCCCCACGTTATAACACCTACTCAGCTCTGAGAGAGAATGTCAGGGTTTTTCATTTGGTAGTGGGTATTCTGTTCTAACCAGTGTCTTAGGCTGACTTAGTAATACAAATATATTTGTGTCTGTGCAAAAATAAGGTATATAGAGGCACCACTTTAAAAACAGAAATCTGAATGAAGATATTATTTTTATCTATAAGCACCTTACTGCATTTTTCTAGGAGTTTGTTACAAGTGAAGGAGATGACGATCCGGAAGTTGAATTTTTAAAATCACTGTCAACCAAACAAAAACAGAAACTTCTAAGGTATGTCTGGTACCTAGGGGAGGGGATTTGTGTCACCAGTAGTTCTGACTATATCCATGATTGCCACTGTAACTCTTTGGTGCCGTTCAGCACCATCAATGCAGAAGAAAATCAGCTTAGTTTAACATACACTTGACTACAAATGGCATTATGTAGCATGATTTTTAATCAACTTGTTTTATTTTAATCTAATTTTGATGCCTTTGACTGGAGCTTATTTCCAGTTTGACTGGAATACTGAAATACTAATTGGCTCACTAGAGATGCTGTGCTGCTGTTTTAAAATACTATTCTGCACTCCACTGTTTACAGTATCTTCTTCTGTGACTAAAAATTCTGTGTTCTTGATCACTGGTTTACGACTTGACAAAGTTTATATTCTCCCTGTGGCTGACCTGAACCTGACCCTGTACCCCAAGGCCAAGGTTGGCCCAGGGTTTGCAGCTCAGTGCTCCCTGAGGCTCTGAGTTAATGAGGTTCCTGTGCTTTGCTTTTATCCAACTGATGTTGTGTGCCAGTTGACTTACGGGTTCTTTTCTCTCTTAATTTGCAATGTTATCCTGAAATAACCTCAAAATGTTTAAAATCAAAAATACTAACTACTGACCAGTAGATCCCATAGAGGCATGCAGATAAAACAAGCTTTTAGGATAAAAGATGTCGCATATGTGGGAAGTGGGAGGAGGGGGGGAAGATGAATTGCTAAGCAGGTACATGAGTAGGTAGGTACATATGGTATTCACATATGTAATAAATAATTCTCTGAAAATGGTGGACATGTTTTATGTTCCTTTTAAGTAAGGAATGTGTATGTAGTTAGTAATTTAAAATGTTATTTTTGTTTGAACTTATGCTGGCCCAACACATTGAAATTTTTATAATCCTTTATATTTTAGAAGTTGAAGTTTAGTAAATATTTGGGTCCTTTGGGCTTTATTAGTCTGAAGGGATTTTTTTTAATACACTGGAAGCAGTTTCACTATTCACTCACTGATTTGTGAGTGTGTGATGGAATATTGTATATTTACAGATGGAAAATGTAAGATTCTAGTTGTGTAAAAAGAGGCTTCTGGAAATAGCTGTATTATTTGCTGAAAGAACTCAAAGATGTATGTTTTAGTGTCAGTTTTTCATCATTAATAGAAAGTGAATACTAATTGGATTGATTTTCACTTTCAAAATACCTTTTTAAAATGCACAAACAAAAGCAGCAATGATTTTTAAAGTCTCCAGAGCAGCCTGACAAGGGGAAATAAAGCACTACTGAATGTATTTATTCCTAGTTAGGAGGCCCAAATTGGCATCTCTTACTTAATTTTTGAAAATGAAAGAATTTTAAAAATCATATTACTCCTGTTTTGAGGGAGCAGCTGTGGATTACATACTACAGGTAATGCCAGGTTAGTTGTTTTAAAATGAAACTTCGCTGAAAAAGGAAACTAATTCAATGGTTTTTAATGAAAATGAATGTATTGACTGTGTAGCTCACCAGAAGTAGTGAACTTTAAAAGACAGTGACTTTGTCTAGTATATCTTAACATGTCTGATTGTGCCACTTTTATTTTGAAAATAAAAGGAAATTGGATCGTCTGGAGAAGAAAAAGAAAAAGAAAGATAGAAAGAAGAAAAAGCAGCAAAAGAAAAAAAGCAAAAGTAAACACAAGAAACATAAGATGAGATCCTCTTCCTCATCCTCCAGTGAGACTTCAGTAAGCAGCAGTGATAGCGAGACTGACAGCAGAGATAAAGCAGCACAAAAGAAGATGGATTCTAAGAAAAGAAAAAAAGACAAGTTTTCAGAGGCTAGCAGCAGCAGCGATTCAGAAGGAGAGGCAAAAACGAGGAAGGAAAAACTTTATGAAGATCTCTCCAGTAGTCACAGTAACAAGGACAAAGATAGGGAGAAGTACAAGCTTTTAAAGCGAGATAGTTCTGCAGAGAACAACAAATGGAACTCCTGTGAGGGGGAAAGAAAGTCCACAAGCAGATACCACAGCACCAACACGAGAGATGCTGAAAGAAAGGAGAAGGATAGTAGAAGCCAAAACATGAATGAAGGGAGCAGGAGAAGCCCGTGCTCAAATCACAGCAGTTCCAGGCAAAGGCACATAAGAAGAAGTCCAAGTCAAAGCCCTGGTGAAAAGCGGCACAGGAGAAAGGAAACCAGAAGCCCCAGCACAGATGTACACAAAGAGAAGAAAAAATGTAGAGAAGGCTATGAGGACAAGTGCAGTAAAGCACACAGAGAACACAGAGAAAGGAGCAGACGCAGTAGAAGCAGAAGCAGAGAGAGGAAAAAAAATAGATAGTTTTGGGACAGGTGCAAACAAGAATTTTTCTGGGTTTTGATGAATACCTTTTAACAAGGGCTCAATTACATACTGCTGTTCATTTTCCAGCCTCTGTAACTAGCATTTCCTACATAAAGCCAACAGCGTCAGTTCTATCCTGTTGGAATATTTGTAAATTAGGTATAAACGTTAAGGTATTTTTTTACTGTCTAAATATGCTTATTGGCAAATACCTCTTGTATACATGCAGTAATTCACAGACCTGATCTTAGGATTTTAAAATATTTAAAAGCAGTATGTGATACTCTTGGTTTCATCCATGATTTCTGCTTAGATGCAACTGTGAGGGGGAGCAGAGAAAGCATTTGAGATAGTTCTGGATAAGATCACTGCTTTTGATATCAAAGCATTGTCTTGTAGGGGGTTTTGTTTTTTCATACTGAAACATTTTTCCTAAAGTTCCCTGTAAGAAATCAATTTTATGAGTTAAAACAACAGAGAGACATAGTTCACGTAAGTGTACAGCCAACATTGTTTTGCCTCCTGCAGTGTACAGCTTGGTCAGGGCTATCTAAACATCTTGAACCCCTGTTGGTATGTGTCAGTACAATGTCAAGTTATTGTTCAATAATCTCTCAAGACATGAAAAGAATATTTACTGCCTCAACTGTTTCAGGTATTTTATTGTTTGTGGTAGTAAGTCAGTGTAAATAGTCATTCTTTTGTTTTTATGAACCTTTTTGTGTTTATAGTAATTGTCAGTCATTTTCTGCATACGTTGTTATGAAGATGAACTTTCATAATAAAACACCTTATTCTTTAAAATCAGTAATAATTGCCATCCTCTTCAGCGTTCTGAGTCAGTACAAATGCACAAGGCAACATTTTCACAAGGTTTTTATTGCAAAGGGAAGGCTTCTCTGCTCTTTCAGGATGGCAGATGGAAGTACGTTCATTGGTGGACATGTGAAATAGAGTCACTGTGCTCAGTATTCCAGCAACTTTTTTACCCTCCTCACTCGCAGGACAAATGGGACTACCTTTTATTACCAGACCACTTCCACTTCACTCAGATTTTCAGCACTGCACAGGGTATAATAATACACGGTGAAAGTGACCTGGCTTATCGTTTAAGTGCATGTGAAGAGTTTGAAAGGGTGAACCATTAAGAGATGTCACCTTTTCAATGTGTCTGCATTAGGTTGCTCTGGGCATTCTTGCTGAAGTAGTTGGGAGTTAAAGAGCCCCTGCAGTAGAGTCAGCCCCCCTATATTGATGTGTGGAAGCTCTGATTTAGAAAGAACAGGAGGAGACTGCAAAAATGCCTGTTTTAGCAGTCTAAACAAAACCTCTGTGTAAAAGAGAACAGAGTAATATGATAGGGGAAAAGGCATATTCTGGTAGAACATTTTTGTGTTAAGTGCAGCAGGAAAGATAGGAATAACTGGAAGGTGCCTCCGTTGCAAAGAAGGGTCTCTCCAGTTGTTTTGTGTTTGGCTCAGAAATCTTGCCAACTACAATACAATTGACTCCCGCCTGAAAAAGAGTGGACAGCTCGACATCCACAGCTGTATGCTCTCTTGTGGGCTCTGCACTTTACTTCTTTCCGTGTAGTTAAACAGCGTATCCTGCCTTTTCGCAAAGGAAGACACTGGCCGAAAAGTTACGATATTTTGGATGTATCTGTCTTAGACTACATGGGGAAGAGCTTTGGGGCAAACCACGTGTCCTGCCTGGGGAAAGTTGGTGTGGCTGTGCAGGCAGTGCCTCACGGCTCCCGCTGCCTTCCCTCGCCCGGTTGGTGTCCCCTGAGCGGTACGGGAGCGACCCTCGGGGCCCTAGAGGGCGGCTGCGGGAGGGTGGGGCCGTTCTCGACGCAGGGCGGCCCGGCCGGAGTGCCGCGGGCAGGGCTGTGCTGCAGCCGCGGCGGCCGGGCGGGGCAGGCCCGGGCGGGGTTTGCCCGCTGCCCTCACGGGCCCCGCCGGCCCCGCGGGGCGGCTGCGCGCCCCCGGCCCCGCCCCGCCCCAGGGGCCATGGGGCGCCGCCGCCCCGGGCCGAGCGCGGCGCTCGGCAGAGCCGGCGGGGCCCGGCAGGCGGTGCTGTCGCTCCGCGGATGGAGGTAAGAGCAGCTCTAGCGATATTCCCTTATTTATTTATTTATTTTCTGTAAAGCCGCGGAGCAGGGTTAACCTTCTGCGGGGCTGGGCGGCGGGGCCGCGGCGCCGTGAGGTGGCTCCCTCAGGCTGGCGGGGAGGGCCGGAGCCGTGGCAGGGACATCCCGGCGGCGGAGCAGGGGCCGGCCGCTCTCCGGGGCGGGCGGCTCTGCGGGCGCTCTTCTGCTGCTTAGCCCGGGGGCTCGGGGCTGCGTCGGGACAGCGAGAGCTGGGCCCCCGCACCCGTCGGCTCTCGGGGCGGGCAGCGAGGCGGGGAGCTTCGGGCCAGGGGTCCCGGGCCGCTTTTCGGGTGTGCCGCCCCGCCTCACGCACGGCTTAGAATTAACGCCGAGCAATAAATTATTGCCACTCTGAAAGTAAATAGACGGGTGACTCCCAGATGGGGCTCCTGCTCGAATCAGTACAATAAATATCCCTGAAGGAAGCTCTCTATTTATGTTGTTGTCATTGATTAATTCTCGCTACCTCATTTGATTTCGATTTAGAACGATTTGATTCTAATTTAATTAGCATGTAATTTGGATGTACATAATTACTGTAATTATGACATTCAGGTAAGGCAGCTTTAGGCTGAAAGGCAATTTCAAATTTTCTAGCAGCCTACTTTGTGCCGGGGAGCGGACAGGGACCCCGCGCCCTGCCAGCCAGGTACCAATTAGCACATCTCGGGAGCAGCGCTGCCGCGCGTTTGTGGAACAACAGCGGCGCCGAGGCGGCGGCGGCGGCAGAGCCGCGCCCGGGGCCGCCGGCGGGGGCCGCTGGGAGCCGCGCCCGGCCGCAGGTG
Organism: Prinia subflava; assembly: GCF_021018805.1. Lineage (NCBI taxonomy): Eukaryota > Metazoa > Chordata > Aves > Passeriformes > Cisticolidae > Prinia > Prinia subflava. The sequence continues at coordinate 18,022,470 of NC_086252.1, forward strand.
CGGGGCCGGCCGGCGCGGAGGTTGCGGAGTGGTGACCGTCGAGGGCCCGGCCGCCCCTCCCGTTGGCGGCCCGGGGAGCGGCGGGGCCGGGCCGGCTGCCCCGGGCTGGATGTGCGCAGGGTCGCGGCGGGCCCGTCCCGCCCCGCTGCCTCCCAGAGAAGTTCGCGGTAGCTCGCCCGCTCCCAGGGGCCCTCCCCGCCCCCGCCGCGGCCCCCCGCGCCCCCGCCGGCGGCTCCTCGGCGCGGCCCGGCCCGCGCAGCGCCGCCGCCCCCGCGGCCGCCCCGGCCGCGCCCCCAGCCCTTGCCCGCCGCGGGAGCGCCTCTAGGTGGCGCCCGGCAGCCGCCGTGCGGGGCAGCGCCGGGAGCGTCCCGGTGTGCGGGCTCGGTCTTGTTCTGTTCTCCTTTTTGTAATGTGTGAAGGATGTTATTCCTTGAGGAAATTTGTAGCTAAATTATTCTCACTTAAAATAAACACTTAACGCACCAATTACTCAAAGGGGCGGGCTGTCTGTTAGACTCCCTTCATCTGCGTTTTGGAAGGGTGGGAGAGGATCCTGGCGAACAGATAGATAATGGCTGCAAATAAATTACGGCTCCCGCAGATAAAGTTTCAATTTGAATTAAAAGACGCAATTAAGAAGCTGTCCAGGCACGAGATCGGGTGTTTATATATTATCTCATTAGAACAAAAACATTAATGTTACCTTTTAAGTGTAAAACGAGCCGTTGGGTCTGTAACTCGCCGCGGGGGGCAAGGGACACGCTTCCTGCGAACGGGGGACCTGGCGATCGAATGACATTTAGTAGATAATTTTTCCTGGCGTTTTACCTTCTCCCGTCTGTGGTGGTTGCTGTTGCTGGCTGGTTGTTTGCCGTGTTTTAACGCACTCCCGGAGCAGGGTTGAAGTTGCTGTCCGCGAGGTGTGGGAATGGGCAGCAGTAGCTGGAGCGGGATGTCAATGGGAGCTAGGCTCAGCTCACGGGCAAACCCGGGGCGAGCGGGGCCAAGGCGGCGGGAAGCCCGGCTTCCCCTGTGCCTCCCTTCCCGAGAGAACACCCCTCCTGTTCTTGGTGCTTTCCCGCTCTCGGGTTAGCGTCCTCTTACTAAAGAGGTGAACTACGGATTCAAAGACCGAAATCAGATTTATTTTTCGGTTTTCACATCATTTGTTCTTTAGGGGTTTTTTTGTGTGTAGAAGTTCCCCAGACCATATAATTATCTCCAACATTTAGGAAAGAATGGTGTCATTTATTTTCAAAATAGGTGACACGCTTTCTATTTTCTTGGTTAAACGAACCGGCTCTGCGGCCCGGAGCTGCTCCCTTCCTCGTTTCTGGGGAGTCTGTAAGTGATGGACGTTTTCTGACCCGAAGGGGCAAAGGCAATGCAAAAAGGTCCTTGATCACTGAGCTGAGAATTGTAACCCCGGCCTAGCAGAAACTGGACCTGGATGGTGTCCTTTGATGTGTTTTATTATAAATCGAAAACAAAGCTGACTTCTGCCCAGCACCCCGCGCGGGTGCATTCCTGCGCAGCCCCCGGGCCGCCCGGCAGGGAGGAGAGCCGCGTCCCGCCGCCGGCCCGCTCTGTGTGCTCCCGCCGCCCGAGCGCGTCCCCGCGCCCGCTCCCCTCCCCTGCCCGCCGGGAAACCTGCCGGCGCCCGGCCGGGGGCGGGAGGAAGGACACCTCGCCGGCATGCTTTGGGCCGGGAAGATTCCGGAGCGGCTTTCGGGGAAGGTGCTGTGCTGCGAGGTGCCTCTCCCGGAAGGCTCCCTTCCCCCGGCCCGCGGAACGGCCCGCCGGGCTCCCGCCGCCCCGGGGCACAGGCGGTGTCGGCGCTGCCCGGCCGCTTTTGTGCAGCAGTGGCGCGGAGGAGGTGGGACGCGGTTATTAGTATTCACGGCAGATGTATTTTCTTTAACGCAACGTCTTTATTCCAGTTGGTGGCCGACAGCAGAATCCGTTTCCCGATGCTATTTGCATTCCCTGTTTTATGGAGGATTAAAATATTTGTATTCATCCAATCTGTACCGGCCAGAGTAAATTAACTTTTTTTTCCCCTCACCCTTTTTTTTTTTCTTTTCTTTTTTTTTTTTTTAATAACACAATTATCTCATTTAACAATTTGCCTTTAAAAAAATACTGTGGCTGTTAGGTTGGTGGTCAGGAGACAAAGGGAGTGAAAATAATTTTCATTTCAATAATTGCCTTCTGGTCAATTTAACTGTGCCTTATTTTGAAAGAGCCTGTCTAAATGAGATTCCTGTCCCAAATGTGTTCCCAGGCCTTAGCCCAGCCTTTAATTATTCCTGAGTTTTTTTCTTCAGAATAAGACGCTGCACTGAGTAATCACAAAGAAGTCAGAGAGCATCCTTGAACCTTTTCAATAGCAAAGCCACTGATATTCAAATAACATGCAAGGACCATTTGACTGCATGGGGACATAAGCATTTCCAATTCACTATTTGCATAGATCAACTGTCTTTGAAAAGGAAAGGAGCAGTTGTCTTCCATAACATTAAAAAGCCTAGTTATCAAATCAAGTGCTTAGTTTGGGGCTTTTAAAACGTTTACATTTTATCTTAGGTTGCCCTTTACCGTTTGACATGCAAATTTGGTGCAGTTAATTTGGACAATTAAAAGGATCTTCAAGGGAGCTTTGTCACCGAGAATATTCGGAGTTTTCCCCGTGGACCAGCTGAGATAAAGTTGGCCAGAACAAATGATGTCTAGGAGATTAATTAGATATTTGATAAGACATGAATCCCTAATAAGGGAATACAAGGCACAGGGGGCTGCTGTGTGCTCTAAGTCAAAATTAATAACATTTAACAAGATTTTCATTTAGGCATGAAATGTCTTTTCCGGAGTATTGACTCTAGCGATTTATTCCCCCGAGATCACCTCCCAGCCTAGGCAGCCTTGTGGCGCTGAAGGCTTTTAAAATTAAATAAATAGTTCCTCAGCACAGTTTGCCTTCACTCGATTTTGGGAACAGTTTCACTAAAGACACTTAGGTCTCAGCATGGTTTCCAGCTGTAGCAGGGCTCGGACTCGGTTAAAATTTGTCTGGGTTTTTGTTTGTTTGTTTGTTTTGGGTTGTTTTTTTTAAGTAAATCAAAGCAAAGGCGGTTTGAAAAGAGCGAGCAGAGTGGTTCAGTGCGCCTGAGTCGGGGGCCGGTCCCATCCCCTCCCAGCTATATCACTGCTGGCTGTATTTTTAATCACAGTGACTGTAAGGACGATGGAAAAGGGTGCGAGGGCTCCCACTAAAAAAGTAACCCCAGCGAGGACTAGGCAGGGAGGAAGGAGGGGACACGAAGAAGAACAAACCCGTAAGTATATTGTTCAGAGTCCTTTAATAATACCAAAATGAAAATATGTCAAGATTTTTTCCATACAGATAAACGCATTTAATTTCTTTAAGAGACCTTAACTTACGTGTATTTGAGTGAAGTGTTAACTCAACATTTTAAATATCTTTTACATATATACTGACTTCCACAAAGTGCATCAGAAATTTAAAATAAAAAAAAAATAATCAGAACCCCAAAACCTCCCTGAATTTCAGGAATTCACCAATTAAAAAAAAAATTCCCCAACCCCCCCCTATCAGATCAACATTTACAAGAAAAATAAGGGAACACGATCTGGTTTTCTTTTTTTTTTTTCTGTTTTTCTTCTTTTTTGAACCCTATTTATACAGATGTTTATGAGATACAGAGGGACCGTCTCACAGTTGCAGCTGTATTTCTCACCTTAAGCCTCTCTTAGGATGCTTGCCTTCCAACAGAAAGAGAAAAGGGAAACGGAAGAAAGTGTCACTCGGTACCTACTGGCCGGGCGGGACGGGGCCGCGCCTCTCCGGCCCCGCCGTCCCCCGGCCCGCCCCGCTGCGGCCCGGGGCGCCGCCGGCGGCGGGGCGGGGGCGGCTCGCGTCCCTCCGGCGGGCGCGGGGCACAGTCCGAGCGGCTCCGGCGGCGCTGCCCCTACGAGTCGCCGGGCCCCGCCGTAGGTTCCTTGCCCGGTCCGCGGGCGGCGGCGCCCACCCCCTCGTGCAGGATGAGGTCGGGGGACTCGGAGCGCGGCGTTTCCAGGTTGCTGGCGTCCGTGTCGCTGTCGCTGCCCTTTTTGCCCCCGCCGCCCCCGTTGTGCGTTTTGATGTGTTTGCTCAGGTGGTCGCTGCGCATGAAGCGCTTGTTGCAGACGGGACAGGCGAAGCGCTTCTCGCCCGTGTGAGTCCGCAGGTGCCGCTGCAGCTCGTCGGAGCGGGTGAAGCGTTTCCCGCAGAAGAGCCAGTTGCAGACGAAGGGCCGCTCGCCCGTGTGCCAGCGCAGGTGCGCCTTCAGGTGCGAGGTCTTGCCGTACACCTTGCCGCAGCCGGGGATGTGGCAGCTGTGCAGCCCCTTGCGCCGCAGGCTGGCCCCCGCCGGCCCCAGCCGCTCGGCCTCCTGGCAGTTGGGGCAGTCGCAGGTGGCGCGGCCCGAGTAGCGGCGGGCGGAGCGGGCCGAGCCGCCCCCGGCGGCGGCGGCGGCGGCGCCCGAGATCATGGCGCTGGCCGCCGCCACCGCCGCGCTGGAGTCCGTGTAAGAGGGCAGCACGGGCTTGAAGCCCTCCTGGGTGAGCAGGTGCTGGCTGGTGGAGAGCAGGTGCGAGGCGGCCGTGGAGCCCAGGCCGGTGGAGCTGAAGGCGGAGTGGGTGAGGGAGCTGAAGTCGGGGTTGTAGGTGCCCAGTTGGGAGTGCAACGAGGCCTGGGGGGCGCCCGAGTGCAGCGAGCTCTGCAGCCCCCCCGCCGGGTTCTGCACCTCAAGCCAGGAGCCCGGGTTGGTGTGCACATCCCACCAGGAGGAGGCCGCTCCGTTGGCCACCTCGCCCGCCGAGAGCGTGGAGTGGAAGCCCGACTTGTACCAAGACTCGTAGGGGTGCGCCATGCCCACCCGCGGGTAGAGGCTCTCGGCCGCCGAGCTGTGCACTTTGGAGATGAAGGCCGACTGCCCGCCGGGCTCCTGCGGGGACACGCCCGCCGCCGCCGCCGAGTTGGAGAAGAGGCCGCCGTAGTCGCTGCTGAAGGCCGAGGAGGTGGGTGAGGTGGAAGCCAGGCAGAAGGCGCTGTTGGCGGTGCCCGTGCCACTGGCCAGTCCGTTGGAACCCCTGCTCGTGGCCACCGTGAAGCCCGAGAGGCTGGAGCCCAGGTTGCAGCTGGAGGTGGAGCGTTTCCAGGGGTGGAAGCCCCCTTTGGCGAAGGCGCTAGACTCGGGCAGGGTGGTCAGGGGACTAGTGTTGCCGATCTTGTTGCAAGTGGCGGCCAGCATGGCCAGGGGAGTCGTTCCAAATCTCGGCTCTTCCTGCGGGAAGAGACAAAGCCGGCTCGTCAGCCTAACCCTTGCTACCTCGCCAGGCTCCCGCGGGGACGCGGCAGCGTGGGTAGAACCGCGGCGCAACGAGCGGTACCGCGGAAAAGTTTTCTCTTATCTTAGAGGAAGGCTCCAGCCCTGCCACGCTCGGCACAACTCGTTTTCCACCGGGGACCGGTCTCATGGCCCGAGAGATTTACATCGCAAGCGGGTCCCGACGGGGCCAAGCGACACGCGTGTTCCGAGAGGGCTGCTCGAGCGCACCGCCGTTAAACCCAAAATCCCGTGGGAACGAAATGCGGCGTCTCCTCGAGCAACCGTACAGGAGCGACGGAAAAAAAGACACGGCAGCAAGGCGAGCAGTGTGCGGAGCCTCCCGACTGTCGCCTCGTGCAACGCCAGGCCGGCGAAAATCTTTGGAAATCGAGCGTAGTTCGAGTTAAAAAACAAACAAACAAACAAACAAAAAATCCCCAAACCAAACCAAGAACTGAACAAAAGAAAACAGAAGCAGCACGGCTTCTCTCCGGCCCAGCGAGTTTTCAGGCTAAACTCATTGGGAACGACCCGATGGGCAGCCCGCAATGAAATCCCCCGAGGCGGGCCGGGATCACGTCCCATCCGCGGGTCCACGCGCTTTGCGCGAGGGGCAGCCACAACGCGGCGGCAAGGACAGTTTTTCCAGGGGGAAGCCGCGAGGAAGCGCGCGGTGCCACTTACCCCGAGGATAGACGTAGCCATAGCACGTCCGTGGGCTGGGCGGCGGGGCGGAGGGGACGGCGCTCGGTGAGCGCCCCGCGCTGCCCGGCGGCACTAAGGACACTCCGGCGCGGCGGGGCCAAACTCTGCCTAAGTGCGGGCAGCGCCCGCTTTGAAGTACCGCTGGCGGCGGCGCTCGCCCAATGAGGGCGCGGGCGGAGCGGCCCGGAGCGGCCCGGCAGCCAATCAGGCTGCGCGGAGGTGCCGGCGCCGGGGCGCGGGGCGCGTGCCAGTCAGCGCGCGGGGAGAAAACTCCCGCTCCGGCCCGCGGCGGCCGCGCCGCAATTACCGCGCCCCGCGCCTCCCGCCGGGCCGGCGCACGGGGCACGGGGCCAGAGCCAGGGCAGCGCCGAGCGGGGCTGCTGCCACGCCTGACCCGCTCCGCCGCCTCCTGCAAACTGTGCGGGAGGTGTCCGATGCCCCGCTGCTGGGGTAGTCACCTGCGATCCTCGCGGCCCGTAGACCGTACCTGCGTCGCTTTTATTCTGCAGGCCCCTTGTCTCCTTCTCAGGCCCTTTGGGAGCTGTCCGTGTTGGATACAAATAACCTAACAGCGCCTAATGACATTCTGTGAAAACACGTTAGATTTTTTGTTTCCTTTGCTAAATGCCAGAAGTGATTTCGTGCACAACGTATTTCTTACTTTCGCTGCAAAAGGAACTGAGGAGGCTTTGTGGTTATATAAAGTGCCAAAAAATTCCAAAGGCAGGGAACCGCCAGGCATCCATCTCTTTGCTCTGGTACCAGGGCGGTAGAGGGGACGAGGGGCATTTGACATCCTGTCGGTTAAGATAGAAGATATTACTTTACAGAGTAATCGCCAGCAAAACACTTTGAAAGGCAAATTCGCAGCCTGCAGCACGTTTTTCAAGCCTCATATACTCCCGTGGAAGCAGTGCTGCTAATGGCAGAAGGCTTGCTCCCTCCTAGCAGTGCTAGGGCGCTGCTGAAATAAGCCTCCCTAGCACTTGCCTGTGGCCTCTGCACTGTGCACACTCCACGCACCCAGTGAGCGACAGAGACTTTACCTGCTCTCTGCATGTGCGAAATGTAAGTCCAAACCTCGGCTCCTCAATGTCTTGCAAGCTAGTCCCTTTGATTTGTAATTATTGGAGGCTTCTTAAGTAATTGGCTAGAACTTGCCCGTACTGTGCCCGCGGAAGATCAATAGGCGTGCAACTTTTCATCATCGCAGTCGGCTCTGTGAGAATGGGAACAGGAGCTTTTCCCCTTCCACTTTGCCGTTCCCAGTGCAGCTGAGCACAATTCTGAACCAGAAATATGATGAGTGCGTTCAAGCAATGCCGGGCCCTTGCTCTGCATTTCAGTCAATATTTCCTTCTCGGTGCCGCCTCAGCCATCCAGTGTAAAATCTAGCAGATGCAAAATAGGCATCGCTTAGGAGCAAGATGGAGAAACCGGGAATTTGAGATTATGATTTCGCTTTTCTTTACATGTGTATATGTATGTGTGTGTGTGCTTAAATAAGGTGGGCATTGCTATTTTTTCTGCATTGTGTTGTGCAATTTATAGGACGACTGCCATGCTAGGAAGGATGTCCCTGGAGATTATCTTTTATTTAAACGTCTAAGGCTATTTTCAAAGGGCGCTCGCCTTTTTGTCGCCGCGTATTAAACAGAGTCGGGGCAGAGTAGGAGAAAATACTGTTCTGCGCTTAATTCTTTCCACATTGACTCGCAGCCGGCGCAGGGGTCCGGGTAGTGCATGGCAAAGCCTTCCCCCGAAAGGTCTGCCCGGAGCACATCCCGAGCGGCGGCGGTGCCCAGGGGGCTGCAGCGCTCGGCGGGTGGAGGCGGCAGAAAGGCGGTGACGGGGGGAGCGACAGAACCCCCGCGGTGAGGCCAGGAGTCCGACGGGGCACCCGGGAGCCATCGCCCAACAGGTGACTCCTTCCTTCCTTCTCTCCTTCCTCCCTTCTTCCTTTTCTCCGAGGGAAACCCGCTCCTTCCCTTCCCAGGAGCCTGCCGTGGTGGTCGCCAAGTGGCAGCGCGGCGCTTCTGGCCAACCCCAGGGCGGCGGGGGGAGAGGGTCTTTCCTCTCATCCTGGGGAAAGTCATCAATAAAATACGCCTGGAAGGCAGATCGAGAGCGTGACGTTTAAAAATGTTGCCTCTACATCAGCGAGTAAAGGCATCCGCTGCCCGCTTGCGCTCCCACAGCAAAGTAGGGATTCTGCTGTGCCTGAAGACTGGCGGGCGGATCTGCCTGCCGCACATCCATCTCCTCGCCCCTTTGTAGTCGGAAAAGTAACTAAAACCCGCAGGAACGAGGCAGGCGGTGGAAAGGCTGAGCGAATGGCGGCGGAAGGGGGAACGCTGCTAAAATCTTTAGGGGGTCAAGTATTTTCTGACAGATTTTTTTCATACTCCAAAAATCGAGTTTTTAAACAAAGATCAATGTGTTATGCTAAAGTGTTGAGCTGACTGTTAAAACATTTGGGGGGATAATGACAATGTAACAAAGGCCTGGTTTGGAGTGAATCATCACCCTTTTAAAAGTTAAAGCAATTTTCAGGAGAATAGCTTTCAGCAAATGCTTTACATTATTCAAAACGGCCAAATAATGCTCTATTATAGAGCCTGAATGCTGCCAGTCAGCCCATAAGTGCAATTTGTGCAAAGGCTCGGTGCCTTATCTCCACTTCTTTATAAAGAGGTGAATATAAAACAATTTCTTCCAAACCCAGACAGAGAGCACGAAAATTGCTTCCCTTTCTGCAATCAGGGCAATTTAACTGGAGTGCAATTAGCACTATTAAATGTCGATTCTGCATAAACAAATCTGACTAAGAAGCGAAAGTGGGGTGAGAACCTCATATAAACTGAAACTGATTTTTTAAAATTATGTATCCGGGTCCTTTACAATTGATCCGTGACGTTTTCATCTCAGAATATATTTCCATCATAAATACATTACAGTTAAACCAACATAAATCTAAAAACCAAAAAATCTCAATATGAATACTAATTAAAGAATAGCCTAATTAAATGCAACAGTTCACTTTCTTTGAACAATATTGTATCCCATCTTCTCTCTACGAGTGTCTTTTGATCTGTGCAACTACTAAAGTTGCTGTCTTTAGGAGGTAGAGCTGGGAAACAATTCGTTCATTACAGATGGTTGGGAAGCTCCTGAGTTTATATTCAAGAGCATCAGATGAAATGGCTCGGCTGTTCAGAGAGAGCCCTGGGAAAGAGCTGCCAAATATTTTCCAAATAAATCGATTTAGCAGCAGTTAAATGTAAGGTTGCTGTACAATTTCCCGTGCATTCTAAGGGGGCGGCACGGAATTTTACCCATGGATGTTATGGGTGGGAAGGGGGAAAACCCTTCCAAGTTTAAGAGAAGCAGCCTAATTTTCTGCCAAACAGAAGGGACATGGGCAGGAAACAGGCAAACTGCTCATTGCCGAGATAAATAATTGCGCCCTGCCAGATTTTTTTTTTTTTTTAGCAACAGTTCTTCCGTGCGAAACCCCCTCCCCCCCTCAATTACACTCTTCATTTACGTGATCTAGAAGCCAGCATTGATTATCAGAGAAACTCAGAGGGGTACCTGGTGATAAATTAATAACTTCAGGTAGGAAAAGGCTTCCCCACTTTTCTGCCCAAGACTAGATACTACAAGGGGGAAGGGTATATAGAGATAGTGTTAAAATACAGACCTTGGTGCCTGTTGAGTCCACTGAATTCTTTCCACTAGAGAGTTTTTCATTTGTGGGTAAAGATGAAGTGCAGCTTTTGATTAGAAGGAAATCTTTTATCGTTAATAAAAAGGAATGAGCACTGGGATCAAATAGATCATGGAAATTAAATGAAAATTATGGCACTCTCCCACAATTTCTGCTTGATCTTTCATATGATGTTTGTTACATGGTGCACTCCCCTCTCCTCCTGCCCCCTGCACACTGAGCCCCGAGGTGGAGCATCAGGCTGGGCTTTCATCTTTTCTCGATCTTTAAGGTGACACTGTTTAGGAGTAGCAGGGAGACCCATATTACCCTGTGTTTAAAAATCTGCACAATAGTTTCAGAAATCCTGTCGCTTACTGAACGCAGTCAAAAGCGTGTCTTTGGAATTAATTCTCTTCCGCTAAATTCATTTGGACCGTGTATTTTAAAGCTCCCTTGTTCTGTTTATCTCAGCCGGAGACACGTTAACAATTCAAGGGAAGACTAGTGTCAAAGGAAGGAAGGTGACTGCAGACTGGATGATGATTTTAATTACTACAATTATTGGGAGATTATTCAACAGCATCATAGATTTGTTTTCTGCCTTGGTAGGAAAGTCTGAGGAACACTGGGCGAGGAGGATTGTACGAGGATTTTACCTCTTGGTTCACATGCTTTCCAGTGCTGTTACGATGTATGGGTTAGGCATGACAAGCTCAGACTGCAGCAGGTTGGAAATTCAGCCAGTTCTAGCGTTCACAAAGCTTTCTTAAAACGCAGGTGTTTCTAAATAGAAAGAGTTTAATTAGTAAACGCTCGGACCCAACGTTTATAGAGCGTAAAACCGCCTTTCCACACAAGTCCATTAAAGCAGCTCTGCTGACTCGGTAATGAGGTGTGTGCGGGAGCAGGGCAGGGGCGGCCGGGACGGCGAGCCCGGCGCTCCCTGGCAGCTCCCGGCCCGCCCCGGCCCGCCCGGCTCCTCCGCCCGGGGCTCCTCCGCCCGCGGCTCCTCGGCCCGCCGCTCCTTTGCCCGGGGCTCCTCCGCCCGCCGCTCCCCCGGCGGCGCCGCTCGGGGCGCGGGCAAGCGGCAGCACCGGGCGGGTGCCTCGCTGGAGCAGCCTCACGGCGGAGGAGTCCTGTCCCCACATTTCTTCTAACATCCCGCTTCCGGTGCCCTCCGAGCTTTTTATACCACGTTTTTAGCCAGGCGTGACTCAGAATGTTGATTGTGATTAAGCAAGCTGTCTATCTAGAGATAGAGATATGTGGCGGTGTAATAGGCAGGATGATTGACATCACAAAGTTCTCTTCGGTCCACAATGACCAATAAATCGTCCTGCAGCTCTTGCCATTTAATGAATTGCTATTTCGGTAGAGGAAAATATACCAGACCCCCATTCCTATGTTCTCTTCTTGCCCCTCACCCTGTCCTGGGATTAGGGCAAGGAAAGAAGGGGAGCCATTCATTATGGTCTTTCTGTGTTCTGTAATTACTGGAACTCAGGCTTAAGGTGAATTTCAGCTCAGATCATGAACCATTTCACGTTCAGATGCAAGCTTGCAATACTTTCCTAGTGGCAATTAGGAGCCTATTACAAGCCATTAGATTGATCAATGTACCTTAAACAATGTGAATGATTTATATGGCAAAGAAAAAAACCTTCTTACATCCATTGTACTGTTCCAGCGACCAACCTGGCCCTCTGTCTCCATTCATCACAGCTTTAAACAACAAAAGCAATTTATTTAGTAAAACTTAAATGCAAAGAAGCAGCCTCAGTTCTTCAGTCATGTAGGGCACCCGAGCTTTATCTCTTTATTGTCAAGAGATGTAGGCTGGAAGAATTTGAGTTTGTGGAGAGGAAAGGGAGGGGTGGATTTGCTGGTTTCCAAATGGATTAATTCACCTTGTACTTGAAAGAAGGAAACAAAGAGATCCCTGAGTAAAGAGGACACTAATCTGCTCTGCAAATGCATCACAAGGAGGAAAGCAGTGGCTTACATGTGTTCAGCAAAGTGCTTGGTTAGATTATTGTAGCCTTTTAATGACCGTGTGGACACAGAACCATGATCCTTGGAAGTTCCAAGACAGCTAAGGAGTGGAAAGCAGGCTTGGGATGTGCCAGCTGATGGAGGGACAAGGGTAGGTGCAGTCTTCTCCACCTTAGGTGATTATTCTAACCATTCTACAACAAGAAACTACAAAATATCAGCTGCTATGAAAGCCAGAGCTGCTACCCTGTAGGCCTTGGGTCGGTCCTTATTTCCCTCCTTTTAGAAGACCCAGGGAACCTCTCACACCTGGAAAATTCCTCCTAGCTCCTGGAAACCCCAAAGTGAAGGGTTGGGAGAGACTGGTGACTTTGCACTTGCCACCAGTTTATTAGGGAGACAGAGATTCAGTTCAGAAGGATCAGGAGCATGATTTACCATTTGCTGAACTGATGCCCTCTGTTTCTTGCATTTTTCTTACCTTTTTGCTAACCTTATTTGCCTTGATACTTAGCACTCCAAAATTAGTCTTCTCTATACATACCAAGCAACTGAATGGATCTTTGGGTTGATGTTAAACAGTTCTGACACACTTCAAATTAAAACTGCTGAAAAACAAAATCCCACACATGTGACCTAACTAAGCCATTCTTTAAAATGTGACTTTAATGGGACCAGTGTAACTGGTGACAGTGTTTGTTAGAAAAAAAACCCCAAAACATCTGTAAGTCTTAGTTCAGCTGGAAATTTATTTTGGAATATCATACAAGAGAGAATGTTATTAATTTATGATTCCAATTATTATTTGTGTTTCAGCAACAATCTGCTCTCTGGAAATTGCTGCAATGTTTGTCAAAAGTCAATGTTTTATCCCATAATTTTCTGCGAGGCAGTAAGCACAGAGCTCCTCAGAATCGGTACAAAGAAAAGGAACAAGGAATGAGTGTCAGGGTATATCCGGAGATATGACCCTTTTGCTAAAAAATGTGGATACAGCCATTCCTGATTTTCCAAGTTGTCCATATGAGGCTGATACTATTCACTTATTTAGTTATCAACTGCTTTCTTTCTTGCTAGCAAGGGATTAGTAAAACAATGTCTACCATGTAAAACCAAATGATGGTTACAATAGGAATAAGAGCAGTCCTCCCCCTTCCATAAAGGAGATCCCACATCGAGAAGGGCATTGAGAGAAGAGGATTTCTGTTGAGTCTGTCACACACTAAACCCACTTCTTCCCTTTCTTGTAGGTCCTACGCTATCGAGAGCTTTACCCATGGAATCACCAGCATGTTCTGCTTACCTTAAACTTGCTTTTTATCAAGGAGGAGACATCAAAGAAGAGTAAAAGATCTGGAGGCATCTTTCAAAGATTTTGTAGAGATTGTCCATTTAGTCACATTGTGCTTTAAAGTCTCTTTCCTTTTCCAAAGCTTTGTACTTGTCACTTTGCCCAGGAGAGTTGCTGGGCCAATCTCCTCAGGACAATGTTCTGGCCTTCCTCTACTCTAAGTATTGCCACAAAAACAGTCTGCTTGAAGGGATTTCTGCAGTCCTTAACTACACATATACAAAAGCAGCCTATGCTTCTTAATATGCTGTTTCAGGCCCTTACATTCCAATCTGGCTTGCATTGCCCTTTAATTATCTGTCTTCTTATTGTGATCAAGTGAATTTTTACTAATCTCCACATTTATTGTTAAGGTAAATAGATGCTGCTTTTAATCAGTATGGAGGGCCAGACCAATGCAGTTTGAAGTAACTTAAGTCAACTATAAAGGGTTCAATGTGTGTATAATTACAGAGGACGTCAGCTATTCACTCCAGTCTAATTCAGTGTCTGTTTAGAGACAGAGCTCTTCCTTTCCCCTGCTCCCTCTCTCACCTGATTTGCTCCCCACTGCTCTGCAAAGCCGGCAAGAAGAGCACAGTGGAGGCCAAGCCAGCAGCAGCCCTCCTCAACTTCAGGCTGGATTAATTTAGTGGATTGGAACTCCTCGGTGAGTATAAGCATACAGGTACAATCTAACACCTTCTTCCAACAAAAAAAGATTGATTGCCTCTTAGCCTCAGTATTAAATGTGCTATTATCAGAAGAAGCTGGAATAATGCATGCAGTCACTTTAAAAGAAAGCAGGTTTCCTTTGCGAGCATACTTATTATTTCAATAGTATTTGAGAACTAGTTTAATAGTGGCCACGTTGTTGCTTACTAAAATATATTTGAATTGAACACGTATATATCAAGGTATTTTTTCTTAATTTTAGTTTGAATTATCCCTGAAGTTCTCATTAAATTTACCATTTGTAAAGGACAGATTAAATGAAAATGGCTTTTAGAAAAATAGAGCTGGAAATTATTTTGACCTTTGTGACCTGGTAGAGGTGATAATTTGCTGCAGCACTAGATAGTGGACGTATCTGACATTTTAGGTATTCCCTCATAGTTTCAGACCTTTGTACAGATGAACTCCACCTGGGACAACTCAGCAGTCAACTTCTTGTTACCTTAATGTAAATGAGAAGACTACAGCTGTCTCAAGCAATCTAGGTGGACTCCACCAATGGAAAATTAAACTTAGGCAAGGGCCATGCTAAGAAAAGAATGTCTATTATCCACAATAATGCTCCTAACATTTTCTAAACAGCTATTACCTATGTCTGTCCATAATTGTCCTTGTTACAGTAACATTGCAATCTTTCCTTCTGAACAGTTACAGAAATCTCTCTCCATTGACTTTTCCATATATAAACAACCTATACAGGATTTTGTAATGTAAAACAAATGTGATAAATAGGTCCCACATTAAAAAATCTTTTTGAGTGGAATGTCTGAAATGCTGAGAGGGTTTTGAGGGGGTGGTTAGAAAATACCACCACTTGCACTCAGTTTCCAAATGCATTCCCATATATGCAGATGAGTGTCAGTTGAACCTATGGAGCACATTGTTGCTCAATTTGGATTGTCAGTGAGAATAAATAAGTCACTTTTTCTTTTGCAAAATGATGCAAAATAAGCTGTAGTGGATTTTTGTTATCTAATATTTCTCATGGCTTTTACTGCACATGAACATAATTTTTTATAATGACAATAAAAAATATTTGTCTATTTAGAAAACAACATGACTGCAAAATTCCCAGTTATAGCAAAACAAATAGAAGCCAAAATCTCTATCATCACACCCCTCTAATTGTAATCTTTTTAGATAAAACATGCTAGTTACTCTAATTGAAATGTGATTCTCTGTAGGGGCAGACCATTATACACCTCGGAGGGATTGAAAGCAGGGAAACAAAACGCAAGTTTCACATTTCTAAAATCTCATCTCCATAATTAAGAAATAGGATGTTCACAATTCCCATGCAGTACCTAACGCAATGTAACATGATCCTCCATGATGTATTTTGGAGGAAATTTAGCAAAGCTCCAAGGTTTGTTCACCTGAGTCATGTACAAAAATGTGTTTTGTTTGTCTGGTTTCTTGTAAACATTCTGGCTGAAAGCACAGCTCTAGGAGGAAGAGCAGGCAGTGTCCTCCAGCTCTTTCCCATTATCACTGTACATCCATTAGGATGTGAAATCAAGTAGCCAGACCTTTCAGCCAGTACCCAAGTTGTTATGCACTAACTTCAAAAGAGCCTTAATCTGAGTGAGAATGACATGCTCCTATTCAAAGTAAGATGAAGTTAGTGCATATAGAAACTTGTGCTTGTTCAGAGGAAATTTTCTAGAAAGGTGTGAAGGGTAAAATACAATTGAAAATACAATTGCAGGCTTTGGAAAGATATGTTGCATAATGCTTTACCTCCACAGACTGTTTTGAAACCCTCTTTTCCCAGCTGTGGGGACAGTGCTGATTTCCAGAACACAGAGATGCAATACTGTGTTTTTCCAGGGAGTAGCTGTGGTACCCACAAATAGACTAGCCACATTCCATGAAGCAACAGGAGCACAGGAACACCTCTTTGTGCCAGAAGTACATACTGGACATGCTACAAAATGTGGTTTATTGCCCTGTGAGGGATGGACTGAGCCCATATAACACTGGATGTGCAAAAACCTGCAGTATCTGGAATTTTGCAGCTCCAAGACTGAAATTTTACAAACACCAATTATTTGCAGATGGTGCCTTACCTTACTTGCAAGTGTGAGTGTCTGCACACTCACACTTGTAACTGCATAAGGGAGAGGGAGGAGATATCTGTAAATAAACTGCTTAAAAAGAAAACCAAATAGTCAAACTAACAGCTTGGTAGTTTGATGTTAAATTGCCTATTGTTACAGTATTTTTCAAATAGCTGTTACCATAACAACATTTTTTTTTCTTTAAATTTTTTTAGCTGTTTGGAAAAAAAAATCTTGCCAGAATTCTTCCATAATAGCTTCCATTAATAGCACTGTCTTCTGATGGGGAGGCCAGTGCTGATGTCTCCTGCTGTCACAAGTCACTCACACATCTCGCAGATGTTTTGTTTGATAAGGCCAATTTGAGCTTTACAGAACACGTTGTGGGTTTTCATCCATCCCCAAAGTGCAAATATCAGTTAGGATGAGATTCCAAACTGATAATTTGCTAGGAGACAAGGCATGTGATACCTGTCAGCAGAATGTGACCAACCCCTGAAAAACTATCTCAGACTGAGATAGACTGTAAAGATTCTCCTTTAACATAGCAATAGTGTACCAAGCACCAAGAGACAGACCTTGGAGCCACACATATAACAAAACCAAAGAAAACAAAAAGGGGCAGGAGGGAAAAATCCTTCAGAAGTCCAGTATTTTTCTCCAATTCTGTAGCATATATTTTACTAAATTATTAATGTAAATGCTGTAGATGAAAGTGGTTTATCTCTATCAAACAAAAGTAAAAACAGTTGGAAAAAGTGAAAGAAAAGGAATCCACTTTAAACATTAATGCTGCCCCAGCAACACTGACAAATTTTATTTTTGATTCAAGTAATTTGCATGACTAAGAAATAATTGCTTTTCCAGCCCTTCCACACACTTGAATGTGGCAAACATGTCCAGATTATTATATTTAATAATTTATCTGCTAATACCATCTTGTTTCTAGAAACAGAGACACAACTATTTATTTTTGCAAGGCTTATTTTATAATCAGATTTTTCATTTTATAAACAGCTAGGACCACATTTCAGTGTAAGCTGCTTGATTTTTTTTTTAAGCATTTAATGCAGAATAAGAGAAGGTTCCATGAAATACTTGAATGCTATATAAAATTTCACAGAGAAGAAGAAAATATTGCTATATATTATTTCTGTGTTGATTACCTGGAACAGAAGGAGTAGCAGCCAGCCAGCCCTTAGGCCCTTTTCTACAGAAGGTGTGTAACTGTGTACATCCAGATGTGTGCATATGCATGTGCCCATGCTTTTTTTGTACTAGCTAAAAATAATATTGAAAAATCTTAAAATAGTGTGGCTAAATAGTGTAGTTTAATTTCCATACTCTTTTATGTAAATCTACGTTCACAAGAGCAGTTTAATTCCAGAGAGGACATTCCAGATTTATACAAGTGTAAATGACACTGCAAAACAAAGTGGTTATCTGGTCATAAGGCTTCAATGAGACCACTGCCACATCATCAAATCTTCTGTTTGTTTGTGAAAGTATAAAACATTTGGGTGAACCTGAAGACAGCAGTGTTGAAAACAGCATCACAAATCCTGTTGCTCTGTTTAAAGTTCTGAATAGATAGGGTGAAGTTCAGATTTTTTTCCCAATGTATAGCTGAAAATATTTCTGTAAATAAACTATTTCCCTCATATTTCAGTGTATTTAAAAACATACAGACTTGGATGTATTTCCACTTTTAAGAATGCTAGTTCCAGTTTTAAGAATGCAATAAGTCCAGCATTAAGTCTGTCTGCTGGAGTTTCTGGTTGAACAACAGAGCTGTGTTGGGTTTAACTCACACATTTTGACCACACATGATTTGACATAAAAAGGTGGAAGTGGTACTACAGATGCCTGCAGTTGGACTGATAATGTTAGGAACGTTCATCCACACACTGTCCATTAGATTTGCTTTGCTGAAGTGAGGTTACTAAGCCTGAGATCATTCCATACAGGCAAATCTGAAGTTTAGAAATCAAGTGACAAGTATTGCATGCTCCTCTTTTATGCTCTGTATTGGTTGTAAGTGCATGTAACAAGTGTTAATGAGGTGCAGGTAATTTACTAACATCAAAAATCTGTGCATTGCATTCACCCCACTCTGCTGTAACTAGGATCGAGAAGACAACCCTTAAACAAAAAGGGCTTTCATACCCTGTGACCAGTCATGGCAGGTTGCTCTTGGACTCATAACTACTGAGAGGACTTTTGAAATGGGTACTATTTGAACTTCTGAGCTTGGTCTATAATCTTGCTTAATAATTACATCAACTGTGACAGTTTAATTCAGTGTAGGTATCTAAAACTATTCCTGAAATTAATAATAGGCATGCCTTATAGCTTATGCATGTCAAAAGTTATAAGACAAGTCTCATCATGGAATGTAACTATTTTAACATGACTTTTTAAATAGTCCAACCATTTAAAACAATTACATAACATTTTTTCTCCAATTTTTAAAACAAAAAATGGTTTTTTGTATTTATAGGGTTGAATATAGTTAAGTGACCTCTACAAAAACTTCCTCTTTGAAGTGTTCTCTGAAGAGACCTTCAAGGCAGCTGAGTGCCTCAGATTGTGATTTTGTAAGGTTTTGATGCTAAAAATTGTTTAACAAACAGCTCCAAAATATTGAGATTTTGATTAATAACATACAGTGTCACAGTATTTAAATAATATGAAGTTTGAAATCTAACATGTGGCAGAAGAGTATGTGTTCCACATGGTTAGGAGAATGGGAATGGGGGCATACCAATATCTGAGCAGGAGGAAAATAGTTATACAAAGGCAATTAAACTATTGTTTAGGAATATATTATACTATATTGTCTCTACTTGTGCCAGAACTTTTCCTCTAAATTCATGGTTGAAGAGGATGCTCCTTCAGCAGAATAGGGAGTTTGGGTTATTGTTGCTTTGTTTTTTAAATGTTTATACTGTATGACTCTGCAGAACCCTGGATTTGGTTAACATTGACTTCTCAGCAGAGAACAGTTAGGGAATATTAGCCTGATTTCTTAGTATAGTAATATTTGAATAATATAACTCAGGAAATCTAGTTGAGTGTAACAGTCTTGAAGAGCAACGCTCACACTGAAATCAGTCTTAGGGCCCCAGAGTCTTTCACTGTAGTTAAATTCCTATAGAGTTTCATACTCTTCTCAATGCTGAAACTTTTCTCTGAAAAGAGTACTCTGCCAAAAGAAGTTTTACTCCATCTAAGGAAGAAAGAATTTACTGTATTTGGAGTATTTCCAGTGACAGGACTTGAACTAAAGTTAAGAGATGGTGTACTGTCCTACACTGAGGGGTTAATTTAAAAATCCTATCTCATTTATACCCTCATTATCACTAGATTAGGATCACATCTAATCCCACAGTAATTACATATTAGCTGTATATATTATCACTAGGGTGGGATCTGATGTTTGCATACAACTATTTATTTTACTAAATGAAAAGGAGAAAAAACCTACCCAACTCTGCCATCATACATCTGTACCCCATTTTCATATATACCTTTTAAATCCTAAACCAGAAAAAAATTGTAACTTTAATTTCTATTTTGGCATAAACCAAAGGGGATTTTAAAAAAGCCAAAAGTGTTGATTAAAAAAAAATTACAGGAGCAAAATGCAGCAAAGTAGTTAACTATTTGATGTGAATAGATTATCATTAGAATATGCAAGTTGCCATTTACCATGCCATTGCAATGCTGCAACTGTTGGAAGATGAGGTGTACCTGTAATTCTTATTGGTGCCAACATTTCTTTGTTGTTTTTAATGGTTGGAAGTAGTGCGTAGCCATAGAGATATACAGTGGAAAAGATTCATAACCTACATTTCTGAGCAGTTTTGCATTTGATCTATCACAGAGGAAAGTACTTCCAAATGCAGTTCTCTATTAGTGATGGAAAGTGGTTGCAATATGAATATGCTTTCACCAGTGCACTATGTAAAATGGACACTGAAACTGAAGTTATTCTGTCTTCAGATCAATGTAGGCATGAATCTTAAAAATGTGAATAAAAAAGCTCATTCAGCAAACCTTACTAATGTCTAGCCTGCATTTGCAAATTGTTTAATTGTGGATTGGTGTTACTAATCTCAAGGATTATTTTGCAGTTGTTGGAATCAACATTTTAAAAGTCTCCATTTAATCTCTTTCAGAAGAGTTGAAGCTAAACATTATAAAACTAAAATGTAAATAATGAGTAAGAGTCTAATAGCCAAATTATTATCTAATAACTGGAATCCAACTTCAAAATCATTACAGAACTTATTTTTTAGTGTCCATTCACCCCACCATAGTTTTAATTTAATAAAATTTTTAAAAGAACATTTTAATAAGCAGGAACATGACAAATCTTCGTGAGTTAGGATTTTGAGACTATAGATGACCATCTTTAATCTCAGTGAAACAGAAGACAGTCTCTCAAAATTCTTAAGCACAAATACATTTTAGTTAGTTGTTCTTTTTTTTTTTTTCCCTAAATAGTTTCTGTTATAGAATTTCCAATCTATTCCAATTTCCAGTCTATTCCAATTTCAAATTTCAAAACTAAGTAGTCTGGTATTTCTTCAGTCAATAATGCTGAAAGGTACATACCAAAAAAGGAGGAAAACCCTAAAAACATTAAAATATCAAGTATTTTCAAAGTACTTAACTCATGCAGTCTTTGAGAATCACAGAAATTTAAAACTGCAATACTGGAGTTGTTGACAAAATGCTTTTCAGTAGTGAGCTCTTAGTCACATATGGAAAGGCTAATCAAAGTCTGAGGCAGCCTTGCTGTTCCAATTTCTTCTTTCCAGAAAGCCTGGTCTCTGAGATACTGAGGCATCGGTTTTTCACCTGGTGGATTGTTGATGAGGCCTCACAACCAAATCCTCACGGTGTGTGAGTTACAGAGCTGGCTCTAGGCAAGTTCAAGTTAAGCCATTTGTATCCATGTCACTTTGGATGTGTCTTGTTTTGTGAGCAATTAAAAAAAATAGGTCATGTTTTGTACTCTGGAGATATTGCTGCTTGTGGTTCTCTCAAAATTTAAACATTTTGCATGCCTCAGACCACTTGCAGGGTAAATGGAGTCCCCTGCTGAGCAGCTAATAGGGGAACTCACTTTCAAGAAACGTGTGTCTAATAGCAGGGGATTACTATAAATCTCTTGGTTTGATGTACACTCTCGCTTAAATGTTATGGGAGTGGCTTCAGTATCCTGCAGCTTCTGCATCCCACTTGTAGCTGCAGCCAGGCATATTTACAAATTCATTGAAGAAAGAAATTTTTAAAGAGGAGTTATCAGCTCTCCCTAGAGATACCAACATCAAAAATTAAGTCATCAGTTTATCTTTCTTCCCACCTTCAAAATGTTACATGTGCTTATCATTTTCAAGTTGAAGTCTCTGGGGGATTTTTGAGTTCTGTGATAGTTGAATATGGACTGCATATATATTTATTCAGTTTCAGGTAGAGAAAGTAAAAGAAGTAAAACTGCTTCTGAAATTAATTTCTAAACTGAGTGCATTGTGTATAATACCATGTTGTGTACTAGATAGTATGGCTATGAAACTGACCTCTGAAGTGAGAAAAAAGTCCAACCAGAAAATATTTATTTGGTTAATATAATGATTGCATTTGTTCATGTTACACTCTTGGACATAGCGTCTTCCAGGTACTGTTTGTGTTTCACACAGACTGCTGATCATTTCTAAAAGAATCTCTGGAAATTTTCTGAAAAACTAGGTTCACTCACAGAACATCACTTGTGCAATTAATGGTTTTCACTAATTTTGTAGTTTCCTGAAACACTAGAGAAGCTTCCTGGATTTTCTTTTCTAGGCCAAAGATCTCTTGAGCTTTGTCTGTTTCCTGAAAGCCCTTGGCTGGGTGTTTCTAAGGCAGCTTGATGTTCCTCGTCTGGGCAGAAGGCATTCAAGCAGGTGCTAAGTGTAATAAGGCTAGATAAGAGACCAATCATGGCTTTAATTGCCTTATTCCTCGCCTAGCTTGGGGACGTGGATAGTGTATCATGATTATTCTGTTGTTCCCAGTTTCAGGTGCAGAGCAGGGGGGTGGCTGGGATTTGTTTATGTTATAAACATGTTCTTTTAAATAAATCTGGCCATTAGAGGTAGTTTTGTGGCTAGCACAGCTGTCAATCTGACAGCAGACACAGCTTCAGTTGTGTGGAGGTCATTTCCCCCTGTGTTATCATAGCAGTGAGGTGGATACTCGCACTGGTGACCATCTTCTCTTTCCCGACTGCTGTTCTTAGGCATTTTGTGCTTCACCGTACACCTCTCCAGAGAAGTGGGAATCTTAAGCCTGAAAGACTCCTGAGGCAAATGGTATTTCAGTCTCATTGAAATCCAGCAAAGCACCAAGCACTGAACAAAAGCCCACAGAAATTACAGAAGAAATAACAGGAGAGACTTGAAATTGCCTGAATCATTAGGAGTTCTTACCCTGCCATGCAGACAGGTGAGTCCTCAAATGTTGCTGCTGCTGTTGCTAATTCCCTGGAATACCTGACCCATGAGACTGAAAGGGAACTGATAGGATGTTTCCTGGGTTGCCACACATGAATAACAAAAAGTTATTCACGTGGCAAAGTAAGATTACTGTTTTCCTTAGAGGAAATCTGGGTTGGTAAGTGTATTGAGGTTTGTGCTGGGTGGACTTTCAGTGACTCAGAATCCTCCTTGATTGTTCAATGCCTTTAAAAGTAGCCCATGTTTCTGCTGGGATCATGCAGAAAACATTAGCCAACGTGAGAAGTATCACAGATAATTTGCAGTGAAAATGGTTAACTTTATCTCAGATTCATCTGTGAAGTGTTCCGGATTTTTATTCAGTGAAACCTGCAATGAATGTGTGAGCCCCTATTTTTGTTCTGATGTATATTTTTAGCTTATTTTGTGCAGTGTGAATTTGTGTATTTTAATTATTCTTTTGCTTTGATAACAAGACATGGTTTGTCTCTTTGCATAGTAAAATTAAGAATATCATCTCAAGTCTGCTGAATTAAGGAAAACAACTTGGACACATTGAAAAATTTTATAACTTTTGTTTTCTTTAATAGGATTTAAGGCTGATCAGGACAGTAATCACATACTATTTGTGCTAGTACTACTCTGAAACAAAGAATGATGAGGGCTGGAAGTTGCAGATTCAGAGAGTATGTTTCCAGTCTAAGAGTTAAGACGAGAGAAGCAATCATTCAAGTTAGTATTTAATGATGGACTGAAACTTGCATTTGAGAAATGACTTCATAACTTATCCCAGATAAAATGAAAAGAGTAGTACCTTTTACCTGGAAGACAAAAAAAAATAGTAGTATTTTTCTCAACCATCTACTTAAGAAAATTGGGTATAAATTGACATAAATTGGTTATTGAAGCAGAGGCACCACTAAAACTGTGACTGATACTATTAAGTCTTCTTCCCCTTCATGCTGCAAAACAATCTCAGCTTCTCATGAGAATGGCTGGAGACAGCTCTGTGTGTGACTGGAGCTGTCTTTTCCAGTCTGTGAATGTTTCAGAAGCATCTGTCAGGCCATACACCAGTTCCACGTTAACACTGGCCAGTGATCATGACACTTCATTGTTACTGAACTAACACAACACAGCTATTCAAACGTGGCCACCTACCTACACATTCCAATCTACAAAACACTGTGAGGGAAGAAGACTGAAGTGGGCTCATCATTTGGCAGATACACATCATAAATTAGCAATCTTCCCAAGGCTTTTCACTGAACCAGCAGTGCAGCTAAACAGCTGTCACTGAGGAACTATGCTCATATTATAAGGGAATGGAGTAAGAAGAAATCATTAATACAAACATTATTAAACAGTCATTGATTCTTTGGAAGATAATGTGAGAGGGACATAAAAGCATTCTCACCTGTATCAAGAACCAAGGTAAGGAACGTTAATGAAAGCTGCTTGGGTCAGGACCTGAGTGAAGCATAAGGAGTCATTTATGTCATGACAACCTTTTTCCACCTGCAGAGGAGCTTGGCTGCCCTGTGCTGAGGCAGGACTGTCACCTGGGATCAGGACCTGTGGGAGAGTCTTGCTAGGGTCTTGTTGTCTGTTGAGAGGTATGTTTGCACTCAGGTGTGAGCTTATAGGTGTTCCAGCTCCTAGTTCTGTGACCTTCTGTGAGGATGACATGATCTGATCTCCAGTGTACTGTCACTCAGTTACCCGGCTTGACCACACATCTGTCAAGTTTTGTCACTACCGATTTTTCTGGTAGTGAATGATTTCTGGCTGTCTTAGTTGGCATTGTCAAACGTGCTTTGCTCTTTTTGCTGTCACCCTTTGTGCCTGGTTGGAGTTCTGGGGGTGCCTCACCTGCTCCAGGCCACCAACTGCCCTGCTGAGAAGGGGACAGTGTTTCCAGCCCCTAGGCAGTTAAGTGGAGCCACCAACAGGAGCATTTCACTCTTAGAGAAATGCTTCCTTAGAGAACTTCAAGGAATTTTGGTACTTGTGTTTCAGATGGAAGGAAACAGGACACATAGGAACCAGGTTTTCTCTAATTAATACCACCAGACCCATTTATTTTGGTGGGAGAGACTGTAGCCAATTGTAAATACCATTATAAATGTTTTTGGAAATGATGGTCTACTTTTGCAAGCCTCTCCAGATCTTTAAGACCTTTAAGCTTTCCATCTGTTATCTAAAATGAAATGGATATAATTTTACAGAGTATGTTAAAAAAAAAAAGTAATGCTGAAATCACTGACATACTTGATTAGTGTTTTGTAATTAACACTTCTTCCCCCTTTAAACCACTAAAGCACTTTGTGGACTAAGTTACTGTGCTACCACTATCAAATAAGTAGGAAATATTTTATAATATTTTGATTACTATTTTTACCCCAATTTACATTATGGCATATTAAAGATTTCTGTTGTTCAAATTGGTGAACTGATGTTTAACTTTAAATGTCTTTACACTTTTGGTTTTCATCATGGATTGAACATAACTCTAATGTAACTAATTAGCCCTAAAGTACAGCTTTTCTTTTATCACATTTTTGCAGACATATTTTTAAAACATTTATTCTGATTATTTGTTTATTATGATATACTGGTTCAAATTAAAATGCTGACTTGTTTTAATCTGTTCATACATTCTTCATGTAAAATGCCTAACAAGAATTCTGTTAGTCCCATACCAGAGTAGTACTGCTGTAAACGTTTATGTTTTTACCATTTTAAACAAAGATGTTCAATGCTAGTACTTATTCCTCAACTGTCTTTTTGAAACCACCATCCTGAGAAGTAAATAATGTTTGAAGGAAGGCAAATTTTTAATGCAGAGCAGCATAGTTATCAACAGCCCACAAAATGCACTTTAAAAATCATGCTTTTACAAACATGGCACATACTCTGCTGTAGCACTGTATGCTCTAAAAGCTGTAGATATATTTTAGAAAACACTGATGAAGCCATTACTGCTTCATGCATTTGTTCATAGTATATATCATTATTCAAGAAATTTAAGAACCATAATGATGGAAAATCACACACAAAGAAAAGGAACATGGACTTTGTCAGAAACAAGGGCTACATTTTTATTCAAGAGGCCCATAATGATGGAAAATCACAGTGAAAGGCAGAGACGAAACAGGGATCCCATAAAGGAACTGACACACCACAGTGGCTCAAGTAGTAGGACCGTCATAGCAAGTGGATAAAAATAAAGAAAACAAAATTAACTAGAGAAGAGCTGGATTCAGGGATGAAGCAGAAAACAGAAACAAATCACAGTAAATGCTGAAGATTAATTTCAAAGAATCTGCTGAGAATCACTGCAGAGACAACTTCCATCAATATTAATGAAACTGAAATAGAACTCCAAATGACCATGAGTACAAAATGGCACACAAAGCATTTTCTTTTAAATAGGTTGGAGATTAGATCATAAGACCTTCCCCAAAATAAACAGAATACACAAAAGATGTTATGATGGGAAAAACGATAAACAATCACAACATAATTAATATTTCTATAGTTCTTTTTTAAGATTTATCAGCATGTGCATTTATTATAAAAGGATGGTTCATAGAAGAGATATTTGGAAAATAAGCAGAGAAGAGTATTTTCTCATGTCCAATGTTCTATGGATATCTTAAAGAGATCTTGTATAACTTCAAGTAGCGGTCTTTGACTGTTTTTGAAGCAGTCTGAAAGAGTTAGATACCTCAAATCCTTCATAATATGTTCCACTTTAGGTTTATATAATGCACAAGAAAATATTATTGCCCACCTTGAAGTGAAAAAAGAATAACTTTTATACGTAACTCAACAGTCAAAGCTCTGTGCAGTCAGGAAATAAACTTTTCTTCCTAAATTACTTAAGCTACCCACTTGTATTAGACAGCTGTGAGTACAGGCCATGGATCTTTCAGAGATTCTCATATTCTTGATATTAAAAAGTTTTGCCCCACCAGCTGACAGCTGTATTCACTTCTCATCAGATAGCCAATGGTTAGAAACAAAGTGTTGCATTTTTAAACCCTGATTTTTAAAAAAGACTAACACAAATTTGTAATTTCTTGGATGATGTTGTCAGGAGTCCTGTAAATTGTCACTGGCATGTCAAATATTGTAGCATTTTTAGTGCAAGAGCAGAGTAGAGGATACCTTTTCTCATAAAGATTGCATTTCCTTATGAACATTCATTGTGACAGGCAAAATTTCACTGTCACGAAGAGAGAGATACTATCAATCTGTTTCATTTATGTAAAAATTTAAACTATTAAGGTTTTTTTTCATCTGTCACAAAAGTGGCCATGTCTTTCTTCTCATAGCAGGTCACTGATGTTATTTCAGTGCCTTCCCACAGCTGATCAGCAGTAGTTCTTCTCCACTTCAGGGTTCTCAATGCACTTGCTGCCAATGCACAAACCTTTCTTTCACATTGTAGTCAAGATGTGATGGTCTAAATAAAGCTATTGAGAGGAATAAAAATACTTTGTAAGGCAACGTTTTGGTTTAAAAGGGAGACTGGGATATAAAATGGACTGGAATAAGTGTAAAAATGATGTAGATTAGGTTTGGCAGAAAAACAGTTATTTGTGTTAGGCCATACTCTTGTGTTTCTTCATTGGGGCAGAAATAACATAGTGGCAGCCAGTAGTTCAACTCTGGGTGAAAATCCCTCTGCAGAATTTAATTGGGTTCTGAAATCCCTAGTGAAATCTCTGTCCAAGCAGTCATGCTGTTAAGTCAAACTTTGCACCCACAAAAATATTACAATTGTGAGGCAACAGAATTTCTATCATCACATGTTATTTCTTAACATGGTGATAGTAATCTTTACCACTTGAAAAATAATTTCTTAGTGTTTGGTAATAGGGTTTCATTGTCTTTCCAGAACTCCTCTGCAGAGGTGTTCTCAAGCTTTGGCTGCTCAGCAAGCACTTCTGGCATGCCCAGGCCTGTCCTGCTGTGTGAATGCTCCAGACCAGCAACTGGCAGGGCAGGACAGTGATTTCATCCTGATACAGACGTGAATGCAACTCCCCTTTAGGACAACAGGACTTGGGGTACGCTGGGAAGCTGATGGCTGAACAGGTTTGTACCAGGTGCACTGGCACCTGGACAGTTATTGCAGGATGATGGTGAATGCAAGGCAACTGTGACAAGGCACCTTTAGAGATGAGGACTGCCAGGCTCTCTGCAATTGCTGTGGACTCTGGGTTTATGCTGGCACCCCCAACAGTGAGCACATACAGGTTGTTTCCTCAGTTAAAATATGGCAAATCCCACATTTACAGATGAGAGTACTGCACAGTTGAGAACAGAAAGTTAGGAACAACTTTGTAAGTAAATTATGGGGAAAACATTGGTGTTGAGTGAAGCTTTGCTGAGCTTCTAAGCTTTTCCAAATAGAGAATTACAAAATTACAAAGTAGCTAAGAGATCCTCTCCTGAACGCACAAGTGAGGCATAATTGCATTGTGACTTTTTCTTATAAATAAGAACACTACCATGAAATTAAAGAAAAATTATATATATGTGATCTGAGTTTAAAATTGATTTTATTGGATTTTTGTAGTATAGTAGCTGTGTTATGAGGAAGAAATGATTGGATTCTTATTCTAACCACAAGAATGCAGTATCAGCAGTATGTTATTAGTATTTACATGTAAACTGAAGCATTGTATAGAATAAATCTCCATTGTGTTTACAGAGGTCACTGCAATGCTAATGCAGAACAGAAACTGTCACCTCACTTTCTCTAGGGGTCCAGTGCTGCCTATGACAGTGTTTCTGAATTGGACTGAGGTATACACTCCTCTGTTTATGCTAAACAATATAGCTTCATGAGGCAAACCTAGCTGACTGCAGCTGTAAACTCCTGAAATGTTCCTCTGCAATCCTGTCTTGAAGGTGCAGTCTGTCTCCCTGTTACCATCTCTCTAGGGCTGATGCACTCTGGGGTTTAATGAATAAGCCAGAGGAACAGGTCCCACCCCCTTTTTGTGCACCAGGCTCCATATCCAGCCATACATGCAATTTTTGTGAGCACTCTGGATGACCTGGTAAAGGTTGCAGATTTTCCAGAGCCTAAAGAATTCTTTGCTACTTTGCAAACATTTCCCACAAGTAACTCCTTTTCTAGGCCTCTAGAAAGGTAGATGACTATTATTAATCCCTTTTATCTGAACTTTGCAGGTTATAAAATACCATCTGAAGTTAAGAGGTAAAATAAATATAATATGGAAAAAACTTAAAAGACTTCGAGAATTGCTGCATGATGCCCTTCAATAATTTGTTTGGTTTTCATTTTACAGTCATTTTGCAAATATGTAGTGCATAAAATGTATCATTATCACCTAACTAACATACTTTATTAGGTATCTCATTTTGTTCTTCCATCAAAATAGAATGTATCTTATCAGGCTAGAATATAACTGCTCAGTCTGCATTAGATCCAGAATGAGGTTTGTGCCTTTTTTCCTGAGATCATGTTTTGAAGTTCAGCTATCAAGATCTCTATACCTTTTTTCTGCTGTGTTCAATAAATGAAGTCCTTCTATCTATCCTAAGAAGTTACATCACAAACATTTTTGTGCCCTAGAAGAGAAATGTCTTTGAAAGCTAGCAAGAGTCTATTATTCTTGTATAAACATTTAATTGCACACAGTTAAAAATCTACATTAAATGCCAAAACTTACATTATTTTAGTTTTTGATGTTGTGACTTTAAACTTGTACCTCACACAAAATGTGGAGTTTAGAGACATTTATAGAAAAGTAATTTTATTTTCCCTAAGGTTTCTTTCTTGCTGGTGTTTCCCAGACTGCTGAATATTGCTCAAAGACTGCAAACAACTGATTCAAGAATAAGAATCAATTCAAGAATCAACTGAGTCCTTCTGTGGGTTTACTCCTAGTCAGCATTCTTGCAGGGTGGGCTGGTTTTGAAGATTTGTTTGCTTTCTTTTTTTGAAGTACAGATGTATAGTCCAAATTCAGAGACAGAAGTCTCCCTACTTATAAATTAGAGGAGCTTCTTTCATGTTCAATAATACCCTTCGAGGCATGAGAAATATTTAATACTTATGGTCCTTTTTCATACTTTGTTGTTCAACTATCAAGCAACTTGATTAATACATGATTTAGTGCTACCATCTACAACACTAAATAAAGTGAACTCTACCTCTTTTCATTAGCCCATTACCATTCATTTTCTTGTAACAGTTCTTTCATGTCATATGGTTTATTTGTTAAAAAAAAAAGGTCATGCTAGAATGGTCCTAGCCTCTTGGAGGCCTAGAAAAACCCTAGTATTGCTCACCTCATGATCAGTCCCAATTTAATTTTTTTGTCTGTTTTTATTAGTATAATTCATAAAAATATTTTTATTTTATAATGGTACACTCATTTGGCTAAGGTACTGAAATGTTTAAAGTAGACCTGACATTCTTGAACTGACATTTTATTAATTCACTGGTAATTTGTCCTACTATGAAACCTCTCTCTTCTTGGCTTTCTCTCTTCTTATGAGCAGATCTCTTTCACTATTCTCACTATGAACATCTCAGTATGCATTATGCCTGTTAGTGACATTGTCCATGTTAAAGTTATGAAATTCAGCTGATATTTCCAGAGTTATGATCTAGAAATATTAATATATGTGGCAGATCAGACTGCTCTGCACTAGCAGTAGATGCTTCTGCACTGATGAAGTCTGGGATGCCACAGAAAGGGGTGAGGGATGCTTTATGCCACCATAGCAGTCCTGACCATCTTTGGAGCTGCACTAACACCATTAGCAATCTGTTACCATTAAAACAAGGACAGTTATCACATACAAAAGAATGAAAATGCGTAAATATAAAATGCAAAGGATAGTATGAATGTAAGTGTATAAAGAATGGAGTAAGTTTGGATTCTCTATGAAATCAGCCGAATCCACAGCTAGAACAAACACTAGTGAACCCTACCAAATACAACGTTTAAAAATATTGCATTCAAGCACAGTTCAGCTGTGTGATGACTACCTTTAAACTTCCCAGAACTCAATGAACACCATTTAGTTTAGACCATGCCCTTGAGTAGTGTTTCCTTTGGGTACTGAGTGTATTTATTACTGGGGGTCATCTGGCTCCCTTCAAGTGGCAGGGACCTGGGTAATTCCAAGCTGGGGTGTACAAAAGCAGCTGTGTTCTTCTCACCCCCTGGGCTGCACTGAATATTACCTGGTCACAGCAAGGATCAGGGGCTCTGTCTTTATTTTTTCAGTTCTACACAACCGCTTATTTTTGCAGTTAACGGTGACTTTGCTGTAAATATATGTTCTGGGCAGCGGAAGGCAAGGACTGTTGGTGGCAGAAACAACAAACGGTTTTATTACTGTCCCTTAAACATTGCTTTTAATCAGGTAGGGTTGCTCCAGGGCTGTTTGGTTTTTGCACATGATCCAGCTGTACAATAAGCTGTATTTGTGCAGTACTTCAGTGTTAGAGAGTTGACATTGAGATGATTGCTTTCTAAATGTTTGTGGGTTTTTTTCGTTTAACTTATAAAACACATTTTGTATGTAATATGGTCAAGATTATTATGGTTTAAACTATGTATGCCAGTTTAAAATGAGGTTTTCAGCATTATGACAGATTTGGATAGAAAATTCAGCCAAATAAGGCAAAGCTTGACTTTAAAAGCAACTTGAAATCAAAAGCATGTAAGATGAAGTGTTACATGGCCATGAGTCAATTTCTAGCTGAAGGAATCAAATGCTTTGAAGTCCTTTACCTGCATTTAGTGAAGTGGCCATGCTTACAGTAAGTTAGATCTAGGAACTATGGAGGGGGAGAGGGGGAGGGAAGGGGACACCATTCTCCCATTATTACAGTATGCTAAGTGAAGAGCATAAATTAAAACCTTATATTCAAACTTGCACATTCTTGTACACACATCACTTACTTTACCATATGTAGTCACATTGAAGTACAACAAAAAAAGTAGGCAGGATTTTAATTTCATTTTCTCTTCCAGTTCAGCTGTTTTCCCCAACAGCTAAAATCAAAATTATACACATAGTAGGCTTTATTATTTGTATATGTATTTACACACACACACACACTCCTTTACTTCATGTATCAAACTGCTTATGCCTTATGCCTGTTTTGTGCTTGCAAACTGGTAAGTTAAATATTTTTATTTTAAGAAGACAAAATGTTCATCTACTGAGAACTATTGTGCCTAGATTGGAGAACAAAATTGTCTGACAAAATGTTTGGATTGTGGGAAAATTTAATAAGCAGAAAAGCTCTCCAAAAGTAGTCTCTCAGAAAGTTTGTGGCCTTATTAATAGAGCTAGGCAAATCCATCCTGTACTATTGCTGTGAGATAGTCTTTCAAAACACTACTTTCAGGACAAGTAAAATATCTTGAACTTTAGAAGGGAGGAAAACTATGACCTTTTTATTTTGTTCCTGAAAAGGAAACTAAATTTGGTTACTGAAGATTGTAGTTTATGAATGTGAAGGATGCAGGGGCTGTGCTGAATTTATTAATAAATAATTTCTGTTAATTTCAATTTTACTGAATGGTGTAGTAATACATTAGCTTTAGTCAACAACTAAGTAACTGTATCTGAAAATGAACTAGATATGCTTTTTTCCCTCTTAAGTATATAGTGATAGATTTTAAGACAGTAGGAAGACCACATAAATATATTACCAGCAAGAACTGTTATATCACTATAAGAATAAAAAAACTCTGAATAGATACAGTATTCTTTTCCTCAATATTATTGTTGCAAAAATCTCGTGTCACTGAAACATAAAGGTTATAACATTCTTATGTATAATTTCAAATTAGGCTTAGTAAAAGTGTCCTTTCTTAAAAAAATAAAATATGTTCAATGTTATTTTCCTTTTACTGTGATTGAGATGATATATATCTGATGATATTCTCACCTTGACTCCTTCACTCTGGTGTTTTTCAACTTTTGAGAATTTTATCTTATGGACTTAAAATAGGGCATGCTATAAGAATAGTTTTTACTGCCTTCTCTCCTTCAATTTTCTTAGCAGGCAACACTTGATGGTGCCTGCCTTTAATGGTTCAGAGAAGCAGAGCCTAAGTTAAAGAAAATGTCTGTTTTTTTGAAGAGTCCTGATCTGAGTTCTGTAACATTTTCTGCAATTAATTTTTCATAGATTCTAAATGTTTCATCCACTCTTCATAATCTATTTTATTCCCAGATGATTTTATTAATTTGCTATGTAAATTGTTATAAATCATTGTGATCAATGTATTTACAAGGATCTCCTCCTGACCATACACCTTTTTATCTAGATAAGCATGCACAAAAATCTAGTGGTGTGCCTAAGCACCAGCGCTGCTTTGAACCCAAAGAGCCCATGGCACTTCTCTGGGCGTTGGGTATTTCACCTTTAAGTGCCCCCTGCCCTGGTGCAGGGTTGATGAGCTGGCAAACAGAAGAACGGGCCTTAGCCTGGAGGAGGCTCAGGGGCGACCCTGGCACTCTCTACAGCTCCTGGAAGGAGGCCAGAGGGGAGTCAGCCTCTTCTCCCAGACACCCAGGGACAGGATTACAGGGCATGGTCTTCTTCAGATGTGCCAGGGGAGGTTTAGGCTGGACACTGGGAGGAATTTCTTCACAGAAAGGATGATTAGATATTGGAATGGGCTGCCCAGGGAGGTGGTGGAGTCACTGTCCCTGGAGGTGTTTAAGGAAAGGCTGGATGTGGCACTCAATGCCGTGGTCTAGGTGACAAGGTGGTGTTCACTGACAGGTTGGACTCGAAGACCTCAGAGGCCTTTGCCAACCTCATCGATTCAGTGATTTTCGGCGGCCTTTGCGAGCGGCGTTCGGCGGTGGCCGCTGCCGTCACCCGGTGCCGGTGCGGGGCCCGGGCCGTGCTGTCACTGCCGGGGCGGGGCCCTCGCCCCTCCCGCCCGCGCGACCTTTCCCCCGCGCCCCCGCGCCGCCCCTTCCGCCGGCGCGTCCGCGTGCGAGGCCCGCTGGCGCTGCTGCTCCGGGCCGGCTCCGCGCCGAGGTGAGCCGGCACCTCGGCACCTCGGCACCTCGGCACCTCGGCCCGCCCGGCCCGGGGGGCCCCTCACGGCCCCGGCCGCCGCCGCGCGGGTGCCTCTCCGCGGCTTCCGGGGGGCGGAGGCCCCGGCTGGGCCGCTGCGCCGTGCCGGGAGGGGACGGGGTGTGGAGGGTGCGCGGGGTCGTCGCGGGGAGCTCAGTGTGCCTTGCTCTGTGCTTGCAGATGCCCCCGAAGAAGGGAGGCGACGGGGTTAAGGCGCACCCGATTATCGGAAGGTTCGGGACGTCCCTGAAGATCGGGATCGTCGGGCTGCCGAACGTGGGGTAGGTGCTGGGGGCGGGCGGGAGGCTCCCCGCTCTCCCCGCGGGTGCCCCTGCGGCGGGCAGGACCTGAGGCTCTGTGTGGGTCGGAGCGGGGCGGATAGAGCTGAGGGACACGAGTCTTACTGCTCGGTGACGGACTTCCATCTTTAGATGGAAATGCTTGCAGGTGGAGCGACAGAAACCTGGCAGCGATAGGCAGGTGTGTACGAGTCTGGACAAGATCATAGTGAAGGGTTCAAAAGAAGGAAAGGTCTTACCTGTTGCTGAGTTTTATAAAACACTGTGTCCTTCGCACTTCCTTACTTCCACTGTTGTGTATGTGTAATGCATGTTTTCATGCAAATACTTCGGCATACTTGTATACAGCAAGTTCCTTTTATATTTTGGGATGATGTGCACGGGAAGGGGTTAATTATTCCGTGGCATTAGCAGTGAAGAGGACTTTCTTTCTTGAAACTTTTTCAGAGTTTGTAGTGAGACAAGCCTAAGTGACAGTGTGGAAGAGATGATGGAATGTTAATGATTGACTTCTGTCATGCTTCTCCTCCGTAGTTGTTACTGCTCCTCTCAGGAGCTGTACCTGAAAAGGAGGATGAATTGATTACCTGGAGGATATACATGTGAAACTTCTTGGTATCAGTTTGTGTATCCTGTTTACTAAAAGAAGGTCTCAGCATTCTCAATCTTTTAATACCTAACAAATTAGAGGACAAACTTTTGTGCATGTCTTAAAGCTGGAAGCATTGGTTTGTTATGTTTTCATTATAATTTACTTTATTTTTCGAGGTGTAGCTAAGATGTACTCAAAGGAAATAATTAGCTGTAGCATTCTTCTGCATGTCAGTGGGGATAAACAGCATTTTCAGTTATGTTATGATGTAACTTTCAAAGAGAATTGTTAATTACTTTTGAGCATGTTGACTGTATGCAGAGCAGCTCTGAAAAACACAACCACCTGAATATTTATTGTAGAACATTTGGGAGTTAATAAATCAAAAATTGCTCTTTTGGTTTAATAAATGCCAGCTAACAAAGTAATCTGTTACTTTGTTTAAGGGAAAGTGTTCTCTTTTTTTCTCCCTGGTAGAATACTTTTAGGCTTGTTTCCACTGCTATTTAACAAGGATGAAACTAGTTTGAAAGGTATAACTGTATCTTTGTATGCACGAAAGATTATTTGTAATTGATTAACTGATGTGGTTTGCTTTCTGTGCCACTTTTTTCTCTTTTCATTGTTGACTTTTATTGCTTAGATACTGAAATTGTGTTACAGTGTAAATAAATCCGAAGGAACAGTATACTTATGGAAAGGGTGAGTCATGGCAAAACTAGCTAAAACAAAAGTTTCAAGGATCCTTACAGGTGTCTCACTGTACTTGAATAAAATGAGAAATAGCCAGTAGGATTGTACATTGCTTTTGATTTAATTTTTTTTTTTTGCTAATGTGTGTACAGTATACTTACATAGGGGAATTTTATAGAGTGGGGAAGAGAGGTAAACATCACTGGGGTATTTCAGTGGGGCATTCCAGAAGCATGTGTCTTCCGCTAGAATCAGGGGAATGGTCACTGCTGTTGAAGTAAATGGAAAGCTCAGTATTGCTTTGGGTTAGAATAAGATGTGGTTTAATCCAGTACTTTTAAATGCTTCTAAATTGAACTGCTTTAAGAATGTTTGTGTGTCATTTATAGGAAATCAACGTTTTTCAATGTGTTAACAAAGAGCCAGGCGGCAGCGGAAAACTTTCCTTTCTGCACTATTGATCCAAACGAGAGTCGAGTACCTGTGCCAGATGACAGATTTGACTTTCTATGCCAGTATCACAAACCTCCAAGGTAATTCTTAATATTTTGCTTCAGTTAGCAGCTGAAGTAGTCCTACTGAACCAAAACTTTCATAAGAGTTTAATGCAACTGTAATGTCTAGAAGTTTGTTACTGACATCTCTTTTAGAATGTGAAATTATGTGTGTATCTGGATTATACCTTTCCCATGCCCCCGATGTGACCTTTACTGCATGAGAATGATAAAGGTGGGAGCTCTCAGTCATTGCTCAGCACCATTTGGTGCTTAGTGTTCCTGACTGTGAAGGTGGTTGCTCCCAGGTGACGGAGGATCTTCTGAAGAGATTTGGAAAATGAACAGTACTGGACATACTTAACTTATCGTAAGGTCGCTTGTTTGAAAGATTTCCACCCTATACTTTGAAATATTCGGAATATTGTATGTGCTATAGGCAGCTAACAAATATCTGTCCTTATCCCTGCATCCCCAGTTGTTTGGCAATAAGTTTTATGGGCAGTCTTTTTTGTCCCCTATTTTCTCTCTTTAATAGGCTCTACTTCTTGTTCTGTGGTGTATCCAAGGATATTGCTACACTACATCTCTTCTGATTCTTTCATTATTCTAGGAGTGTATTCATTTTGTCACATCATTTTTTTTGCTATTGACTGTAACCTGCTGTGTATGTTCAATGTGGGAACTTTCTTTTTACTTGAACAGCAAAATTTAAGGTGCTTTTAGAAAACAGAAGCTTAACAGGGACTTGTGACTCATTTTTCGTTTGCAGTTACTTGCAGGGGTATCTGGAATCAAGTGAGTGTACATAAATCATAGGGCAAGCTAGCATGCACGAGTGTGCTTTTTTTCCAACTCTCAGGCCTCAGTTTTAGAGCCAGATCTCACCCACAGTTAAAAAAGATTGATTAGTTGCTAATCAAAAATCCATTTTTCTACATAATTTGCAGGTCTAAGCAAGCTGTTTCCTTCTGTAACTATTGTGCAGTTTTAAAATAACTGCATTAATATGAAGCTGTTTGTTTAGGTGGGTTGTTATAATATGTTATCTTGTTTTTCCTGCTCAAGTCAATGTTTAGCATGATGGTTACTGCATGGATCTTAGAAACAAAAGTGCTGAATTAGACAGAGCTTTCAGGCTGTTTGTGCAGAGATAATGGTGTGGCTTTTAAGTTTTGTTGACAGTTTTCTTCTAACTTGTACTATTAGTGCTGCTTTGGCCATGTCAGTAATCCCTTTTTCTTCTCATTTAGCTATGAACAGCTACTCCCAAATTAATAGTTGAAGTGACAAAGAGATAATTACCTCTCTCCTCACCCTGCCTTTGACCATCTATCATTACAGGGAGTGCTAATATTGTAAATATTTGTATGTGTGTCTTCTGACTAGCAGATTCTCCTTCCCTCCCTCCCCATCACTCTAAAATATTAGTGAAAATAGTATATTTTTGAATCTGTATTCAGTAAATATACTGAGTTTGATAATAAGCTGGATAATCAGCTTTTATTTGAATGGTCTTTTGACTTTCTACAGACATTTGTTACTTAAAGTTAATGGATGTGGGCATTAGTGGATAGTTACAGCTCCGAGTTCACTTATGCTGCATATATGATTTCTGTATTTCACCAGAACAGTAATAAAGCAGAGATAATTAGTGATAGTCCAGTAGGACACTTGACTGAGGTAACTTTAAATATAAACTGGGCTGTGTATGCTTGTCTGCCTGAGACTAACTCAGGAAAAGAAGGCTGTAGTCACAAAGACAGGCTACTGAATTGTAATTTAAATGTCTTAATTTCTCTGTATAGTCTTGATTTTGTTCTTCATCTTTATGTAATAGGTTCTGTGGTAATTTTCTACTTGTTTGGATTAGTAGATGTAATCCATCTGTGCATACAGCATGTTTATAAACAGTGAATTCTCTTTAAATTGGACTCTTGTCTAGCCTCAAGATTTTGTCTTTCAAAATCGAAAGCATTCGGATTTTTATTTCCCATATGTTACACTTAGTTTTCACAGAACTGCAGTCATTGTTGGGAGATGGGGAAAAAAGGGGTGACTTTGTCTTAGCTGAAACAATGTGTGACAGGACAAGGTGGTCTTGCCTTGGTGCCTGCTGTGAGCCAGGCGAGGGGACAGGGACAGGCCTGGGCTGTCAGGGGCTGTCTCCCCACTGAGCCGGGATTGCACCGCTGCAGCGAGACTGACTCTGCTGCCAGGGGCATTGCTGGGATCAGTTAGTGCCTGTTCTGCCTTTGGAGGAAGAGTTGGGATCTTCAAGTGCTGTTTGTTGCTTGGAGAACCATTTCTCTGTCCAAAACAGGAGAGCCTCAGCTTGGTTGGAACTGGTGTGCTGTTACTTGTCAGCCCATGGCAAAAGCTGATTGGTATTAATTGGAAATGTAAATGTTTGTAAATGAAATCACATAGGCAAAATTTAGAGACTATTATCTTCAGGTAAATCTGTACTGAATAGAATAAGCTACAGTGGCAGAACTTGTAACCTGTGCTTTTTTTTCTTTCTGCAGCAGTGGGATGTATGTGACTGTTGACAGTAAATAAGTTGAATGATATAGACTGTACACAGAAGGTGGGCTCTAAGAACTTACAGTAAAAGCTGCAGTGTTGTTGCCAAATGATATAGATGATTTCTTTGTGCTTTAGTGTCACTACTGCTTGCTTGGTGTGAATGAAACTGTGGATACTAAAAACCAAAGAAATCTTAATATATTAAACACAATTCTGAATGCTTGTTATCTTAAGTTACTTGTTTATATTATGTTACTAACTTGATTATGTATTTAAATTACTTATTTGTTTGTTATAAATTTCATACAATATTCAGTGAAAACTCATTTGTTATGTTGTGCCCACGTGTAGCTTTCTCAGAAAGGAGAGGGCTGATTTTGTCTTTTGTTGGCCTCCTACCCCTGTCACCGCAGTACACGTACTTTCAAGCAAGGTTTTACAGACTAATGATTGGATTAGTTCCAGTTTAGTAACTGGAAAGAGAGTATTTTCTGTAGACTGATTCACTTCAGCAGGAACTAAAGCAGAAAGGTGTATTTCCCCCCACCTGTCTATGAATACTAAGTAGGTAGCAGAGGATGAGGTCTGTAATGGAAATTCTGTAATGGAAAAGATATGTTTTTCATCTCAACAAGTAGCTCCTGACATGAAAATGGTGGTGTGGAAGCCAGAAGGAGTTGCTCTGTTAACTGCAATTAATATTTTTATGGGACACCTTGTGTCTAGGAGTGCTGGGTGTCTCACACAAAAAAATAAGACCTGTGTATATAGTGCATCGGAATTTTTAGTAACTTAATAAAAGCTTTAATGAAACTATTTTCTTGCATATTTTTTGTTCTAAATGTAATTAAAATGCTGCTTAATCCCTTTAAAATTAGAACTGTTTTTTTAGTGTAAGTATGTCAAACTCATGTAATTTGAACGGTGATTTGTGTCTTAGCTCACAAATAGCCTGAAAGCCTCTGGGTGTGTGTACCCACCACTCTTAGCCCATAGG
Source organism: Prinia subflava (assembly GCF_021018805.1). NCBI lineage: Eukaryota > Metazoa > Chordata > Aves > Passeriformes > Cisticolidae > Prinia > Prinia subflava. The sequence goes on from NC_086252.1 coordinate 18,061,611, forward strand.
TCCCCCAGCTTGTTGCCACTGTTGTAAATGTGCTGTGCCTGACCAGGAGATGTGCCTCAGGTGACACTGGAGTCCTGCCTCAAAATGATTTTCACTAAGGTGGTAGAGGAAACTGCTGTTTCCTCTTTATTTCATTTGTTTTGTGCCCCAGTAGTCTCCTCACTGCAATTATTTGCATTTTTTTCTGCTTTAAGCTACATGACTAAAAGAAGTACTCAGGAAGAAGCACTGTAAGCCTAAGGTAATTAAGCTACAGCCTAACTGTAAGTAACTACACCCAATGGCTGCATTGGCCGATAGGAATCAGCCTGTCTGAAAATATTAATAAAAATGTGATTTTAAAGTCTTATGTTTCTGCTTCTTCCCTTGCTTAAAATCAAACGAGATTATAAGCAGGAGTGTGTCAAGAGAAGGGATGAATCAAACTACTTAAGAAGTTGTGTTGGTTTCATTCCTTGTTTGCACCTGTGAGTTGCCTTGCACACAAGTTCACAAACACAAAGCTCATTGCAACCACAAACGTTTCCGTTCCACCTACACTGTTTTTAATCTATCTTGGATGTCCTTTTCAAACTTAAAGTTATTTTGGTTATCTCAAAGGAGGATAATATCTAAATTGCAACTACCCCTCTTCAACTCTAGCACTGTCCATTATACTTCAGGATCTCTGTCTTTTTTGTCAGCAGATTGCTTTGATTTATTTTGTTGCATTGCAGATTGGTAAAATTCATTCATTTAGATCTTTAGTGCTGAAGTGATGGTTACTGAACTGAGTCTGAGTAAATCCTATTGCTGTATAGATCATGAAAGTCCTCTGCAATATTAAATTGAAGTTCCCTTAAACTCATTGTAGGGATAGCATACTCAGATAGATGATAAAGTTCTAAAGTCAGAATTATGTAATTGGTTGCTGGAAAGCATTTTGTAGAAACCAGATCAGCAGTGGGGCTTTCTGAGGGACATCATGTGGGGCTTAGTCTGTGTTTAAGAAGAGTGGTTATGTAAATGGAAACCACCTGTAGTTTCAAAGTGAGAGATCAATAACTTAGCAGGCAGGAACTCTTAAAATATCAGCATCTGTAAAAGAATCCCATTTTTTTACAGAAAATTACTGGAAATTGGTAACTATATCCTGTTGTAATGTTCTTTTTGCTTAGGTGTTACTGAGTTTGCCTGCTCTTCAGTTTGTTCTGAGCCTGTGTAAATCACCTGGGCTATGATGTGCGTTCTAGCATTGCTTATTTGCCAGCAGTGAATTAAAAATCTTAAGTAATGGTGACTTGAGCCATCTTTTCTGCCTGATGGGAGAAGGCAAAAGTTATTAGTTGTATTTTGTTGGTGTGATAACTTACTGAATAGTTTGAGGATGCTGGTGTTTGGTATGTAAAGGACACAGAGTATGTGTTGTAATCCACATCGAATCTCTTGTTATAACTCATATAAGCACAATTTAATTAGCAGATTTTTCACTTCTGGGTCATGTGCCGTTAGGTTCAAGTCTTGTTTGTCAGTACCATGGCTAAAATGCTATTAATGAAACCACTCTTGCATAAAAATGACCATGGTTCATCTGCAGGACCTAGTTCTTTGGAAGCAGATTCCTTTGGCTGCCCAGTGAGGGATTTTGCTTACATTGGTCAAAACTGCTTGCAAGGTTGATTGTGGGAGCTGTAATGCGGAGTACAGTCTCCTGTAAGAGGGAGTCCCAAACTGTTCTCTTTGGAAATGAGCCAAAAATAACAGTGAGGACAGACTGAGAGTTAAATGACTCTCAAAGGGATTGTCACAATATACACGTTCTCTTTCTGTGTTGCTGCTTTTACTTCAGGTCATTTGTGAATGGTTACAGATGACTGTTACTTAAGTTGTGTGAATTTTCAGAAAGGAAGAAGAATTCATCTTTTCTGCAAAATATGTAACCCTATGGATGCATAAGTCTTTTATTCCTGAAAATGCCCTAATTACTGGACTGCAAAACTGTACTTTGTCTGGCCCAGTAAGTCTTGTGCTCTTTACTGCATGGTTGCTCTTACAGTGAAGGTGGTACACTAACACAAACTCAGGGCTACTGTTTTTCAAAGTGAGGTTAAAAATCCCTGCTCAAGCATTATACCTGTGGTTAAAATACAGAGATACTTCTGGATGTGGTGTTCTGTTTCATATTATAAATCCTTGTGACATGTTTTATGGTAGATTGGTGTTGCACTGATTTGTACAAATGATCAGTTGATGCCACCTGTTCCTGATGATCATTTGAGGCTCAGTGACATTATGCTAATGCTGACTAACGAATCTTAAGAAATGGAAATTAATTTGTTTAGAGGAGGAGAAAAAAAAGCAAAATGCAATTAAATCTTCAATAAACCATATTCAAGATATACGGTACTTTCCCCCCATTCTGTGCAGTGTTCTCTGTTTATTTAGTTTCATTATGTTTACTCTTTGTCCTTCAGAGTACAGGCAAGTGTGACTAGCTTGTGCTTTTCTGTGTATTCACCTTTCTACCATGAAAGAGAGATTTAGACCCGGGAAGGTGTCTGCCAGTGGAGATAGTTTTAATTTGCTTGGAGTGTGAGTTTTGTGGTACCCGAAGTGAAGGTGAGAAAGTGCCCTGGAAACCCACACACTTCAAAGGTCTCCTGCTTGCATTACTTAACTGTGAAAGAAATGTACGGGGTTTTCTTTCCATTGTGTAGCAAATGAGGTTGATTCTGGTGATAGAGTGGCCATCTGCATATGAAGGTATCTGTCTTGCTCTAATGTGGCATCTTTGTAGTGAAAGTGTGAATTGTTCTGATGGCTGGCCGGGAGGCTAATCCTACCAGAAAGGTGAGAGGGGAGCATAGACCATTTCTTACACCACCTTTGTTTTCCTTAAAATACAGTTTAAAATGACAATTGAGAAGTGTTTAAAGAGTGGCTTTTTTCTGTCTTGCTAATGAGTAGTTAAGCATCAAAAAGCAAGAACTAGGAAGTTGCCCAAAGTTTCTTCTGAAGTATTTTAGTTCTGTTTGTATCAGGCAAAAGGAGTTACTGGGTTAATGCATTAATATTTACTGGCTTCTATTTTCAGAATATGAGTTACTCTTGGTAGTGTCTTAAATAAGGATTTGTTGAGTTTGTATACTGGTAGTTCAAAAAATATAGTGGGACAAAAATGTGAAATTTGCAAAATTGGTTTACGTCACAGTGTACTTCCATTCATGTTCTTTTGACTGCATTCCACAGCCTTAACTTGCAGCACACAATATCTGTCCTTCCCAGGGATGGGCCCTTCTTTTCACGGGCCTAGTGAAGTTTAAAGTCACTATTGTATTACCTGCATTTAAGTTAACATACTCTATTGTGTTACATAATTGCTTCTAAGTATATCCCAAATATATTAATTACATAAAACATGTTATTGTGTTCCTAATTTTTTATACCTGATAGGTTTAGTGACACTTTGATCTTTACCTTGGTAAACAAAAAGGTTTTGTCCAGATCTTGCATTGTGAAATTATTTTACTTGAAAGAAATAATTTTTCTTTGAAAGTGTTAGAGCAAGATTGAAAACAACACGTTTAGGTCACCACTCTTCCAGAAATAATTGATGTTCCTTACTCAAACAGATTTTAGTGAATCATCTCTCCCCAAATTAGAGAGTTAGTTTGAAGTAAGAAAGCACACCTGCTGATTTATTTGCAGTCAAACGGTAGTGGGGTAGCACCAAAGAAAAAAAGTTGGAATTGTGTTTTGTTCTACCTAAGTCAGTAGCTCAGAGCAGACACAATGATCCAAAGATTTCTGTAACTACATTTTTTATAGCTGCCATGCCAGGCACTGCGATGAGAAGGGTGATTTTCCTGCTGGTGGAGTTTCTTGCTGTTACAGATTTTGACAGCACTCGTGTTGTCAAATATTTCAGTATTTGAAAAAATGTATTTATCATGGAGTTGTTACACTAATAAAAGTAAAGCTTAGTTTGAGCTGTGGATAATAAAGATTTCAGAAGTGTAGTACTGCCTAGAAGATGACTGACTAGGTCGTCCCTAGCCCTCATTCCCACCTTAGTGATTGTTTCTGTCTGTGGGCAGCACTACAAAGGTTGGTCTTTGGAAAAGGCATCTGGAGGTAGACCACAGAATTTTTATCTTTGGATTCGAATCTGTGTTGAAGAACACTCACCACAAAACGGAACACTTGCTTTCCAAATCAGCTCTTTTCACTCGTGCTAGCTTCAGGGCAGTCACACCCCTCTCCTTGGGGGTGTGAAAGCTGTGGGTTTGGGTGTTTGCTGCTGTGCTTACTGCCACTGAAATAGTGAGCTGCTTTATTAGTCTGAGCATAGTGCTAATGAGATATGATGGTGGTGGAGTGTTTGATGGGAATGAACTACTCTTCCAGCTATTTATTTTGGAGCCATCAAGCTGGAGATCTTGAGACTGTGGTGTGCAGTTTCTGGTCCTTTGCAAGTGAGGGATTTGGAGCATTTCATTGTGCTTCTGTCTCTGCCACTGTTCATGAGGATGATGTTATTTGCATAGAACATATGAAGGTGCTTTTAGTCCACACCTTATCACAAAATTCTAGTGGTTTCTTGGGGTTTTTTCCTGACTCAGCTGAATTTTGAGAAGTAATTTGTTTAGAGTGTACCTGAAGAGTTTAATGCTCATTAAGTTATTTGTTCATTTTTTAACAAGTTGAGAGTTTGTGGAGGATAGAGAGTTTGCAGTTTATAAATTTCCCATAACTTTAAAAGCTTTTTTCTGTCAGCTAATTTACTCTTAATGACTATTCTGTGGTTGCTGTATAAAATGTCATGTGAATATGTCTGCTTAACCCTTTGCTGCTCACTATGGTGGAAAACATCAGCTGTTTATATTATAGTATCATCTTATCTGCTTTTTCTCCAAATTGTTTGCATAACCCTGAGCACTGCTAATTTTGATCAGCACTGTATTAAGAAAAGTGCCCTTTTGAGAAAGTTGCATAACCTACTGAACTCAATGATGACCTTAGAGGTGTGCAATAGCAGAGTTCAATGGCCTTTTTTGTCTTATCTATTTGGTTCTGTGAAAATTTGTCTTATCTATTTGGTTCTGTGAAAACTGCATTACACATGGCATATTTATGCCTCAGTCTTCCAGGCCTGCTTGATTATTGTGTAGTTGTCTGTATGATTCCACACTTCAAAACTAGTTTACTTATTTTTACATAAAAATTTACAGAGAGCTTAGAGAATGGATGTTTTATGTGGGATTGGGGGAATTTTGTCTTATGCATTCCTACTGTGGTGTTTAACTTGTTCCAGTAAAGAAGTGTTGGATTTTCATGTTCTGAGTTTATTTCTGTGCCCAAAATTTTGGCCAATATATTTTAGTAATGAAACTTCTAACTTTTATATTTCAGCAAAATTCCAGCATTTCTGAATGTGGTGGATATTGCTGGTCTTGTGAAAGGAGCCCACACTGGACAAGGCTTAGGAAATTCCTTCTTGTCTCACATTAACGCCTGCGATGGGATCTTTCACCTGATGCGTATGTAAACTTACCTGTTTTCTTTGGCTTAAGGACAGCATTGTTGTACTGTAATTAATAACTGTGGAGCAAATACCCATTACAATTAACTTCTACCATTCTATTCAAAGTCATCAGGTCCTGGGTTTTTCCAGCCTCTGCTATCTAACAGGTGCTTTATCTAACAGGCCTTTCTTCATTAGCCTTGTACTGAAGACTTAAAAAGAAACTGGGTTTTTGGAAATCTTTGGTAATGATGTGTAATTTTCTTTTGCCAGCAGTGCATGGCAGTGTATTAGTTTAATTTCATGAAGAAGGAGGAATGGAATGTGTCAATAAAAGACAGAAATGAAAGTAGAAATCTGGTGCTTTTGTAAATCTTTAAACTTTGCAGGTCCTGAGAGGATGAAGTTTCTTTGTTGCCTTTTACCAGCCTTTGGTCCAAGTTCCTGATGAGCTGTGTATCTTTGGGAGGCAGAGCCCTGAAACCAGCCTGGTGGGTGGACACTGAACACTGAATCTCTGCAGTCACAGCAGAAAGTGGCTGAAGAACTCGGGCAGGCTGCCTCTGTTCAAGGGCAATAGGCAGGGGACTGGAGGGTGAGACTTTAGCAAGCTGCAAAAAGGAGGTGTTGTTGAAGATGAGACCATAAGAATGATAAAGTGTTGGTAAGAAGAGCTGTAACAGGAAGTGATCAGGGGATTCTGTGTTTTCAATGCATCAAAAATTTAGCATTTGTTTTCATTTTGATTTGATCTGGAACACATTTTCACCTTTGAACACCGAAAGTGTTGCTCCCTGTCTTTCTGCTGTTGTGATATGCACCACTACTGCCTGTGGTAATGCCAGCATGGGAAGCAGAGTCCTTCAGAGAATTGGTCTTTTTGTTTTTTTATGGATGCCAGGCAGGAAGTCAGAAGCAGGTCATTGTGGATTTGTGCTGTAGACTTCAAGCTCTGCATGCTCAGTATATTGAAGAAAGGCTTGTTAGGTTTGACTTAGCTTGGTTCAGTTGGTAATTTTGCTGAAAGCAGTTTGAAAATTAAACAAGTTGTATTAAGGTAACAATAGGTAAAGAAAGTGGCTTGATAAGAATAGAGTATGATAAGATAAACTTTGGGTAGCTCACCAAATGTATTTTGTAGTTCTAGGCTAAAGGGTTTGAGCCTGTTTTCTTTATTTATCGAGGATGTGTTAAACTGCATTTTCTTTAGGACAGAAGGTTTATTTGTGGGTTTTTTTAGCTGCCATAACAGAATACACTGTTGTTACCTCTTTGTGCTCTGAGAGGTTTTTTGGAGAAGGCTGTGGCCTATCAGTGGATGCACCACAACATACACAGGTGAGCTCTTACATGGCATAAAGCTGAGGACAAATGCTCTGTTTCCACCTGGCTGATTCTCTACTTTCTTTACTTCATTTAGAAAGAGAGAATACCCCCATCTTG